>NC_087458.1:17296074-17602491 GCF_036321535.1 Camelus dromedarius
AATGCAGTAAAAACTTCTGACAAAATTCAACATCCATTCATGATAAAAACTCTCAACAACCAAGGAAGGTATAGAGGAAACACACCTCAACATATCAAGACCACATACGACAAGCCCACAGCTGACATCCCGAAAAGCTGAAAGCCTCTCGAGATCAGGAACAAGACGGGGATGCCCACTCTTGCCACTGTTATTCAGCACAATAGTGGAAGTCCCAGCCACAGCAGTTACGCAAGAAAAGTAAAGACACTCAAATCAGAAAGTAAGTAAAATGACCACTATTTGCAGATGACTATATATAGAAAGCCCTAAAGACTCCAACAAAAAACTTTCAGAACCAACAAATGAATTCAGTAGTCACAGGATATAAAAATCAATATACAGAAGTCTGTAGAATTTCTGTACACTAATAATGGACTATAAAAAAGAGAAACTAAGAAAACAATCCCATTTACATCTGCATCAAAGAATACCTAGGATTTAACCAAGGAAGTGAAAGACCTATACACTGAAAATTACAGGACATTGATGAAAGAAACTGAAAAGACACAAATAAATGGAAAGGTATTCTGTACTCATGGACTGGAAGAATTAATATTGTTAATAAACTGCCCATACTACCCAAAACGATCAACAGACCCAATTCAATCCCTATCAAAATTCCAGTGGCATTTTTCACAGAAATAGAACAACCCTAAAATTTGTATGAAACCACAAAAGACCCCGAATAGCCAAAGCAATCTTGAGAAAGAACAAAGCTGGAGGAACTATGCTCCCTGATTTCAAACTATTACAAAGCTACAGTAATCAAAACAGTATAGTATTGCCATTAAACAGAAACGTAGGTTAATGGGACAAAATTGAGAGCCCAGAAATAAATCTATCCATATATGTTCAGTTAATTTACAATAAAGGAGCCAAATAATATAATGGGGGAAAGGACAGTCTATTCAATAAATGGTGCTGTGAAAACTGGACAGCCACATGCAAAAGAATGAAACTGGACCACTATCTTACACCATACACAAAAATTAACTCAAAATGGATTAAAAACTTAAATGTAAGACCTGAAACCATAAAACTAGGGGAAAAAAATGAAAAAGCAGTAAGTTCCTTAACCCAGTCTTGGTGATGAGCTTTTGGATCTGACACCAAAAGCAAAGGTTACAAAATCAAATACAAACAATGAGACTGCATCAAACTTAAAAGTTTCTACATAGTAAAGGAAACCATCAGCAGAATGAAATGGCAACCTACTGAACAGGAGAAAATATTTGCAAACTGTATATCTGATAAGGGGTTAATATCCAAAATATATAAAAGAACTCAGACAATAGCAAAAACAATTCAATTGAAAAATGGGTTGAAGACATGAAGATGGCCACCAGGTACAAGAAAAGATGCTCAACATCATTTAAACATCAGGGAAACGTAAGTCAAAACCATAATGAGATACCACCACACCTGTTAGAACAGCCTTCATCAAAAAGACGAGAGAACAAGTGCTGAAGAGGATGTGAGAAAAGGGAACCCTGTGCACTACTGGTGGGAATTTATATTGGTGCAGCCACTATGGAAAGCAGTATGGAGGTTCCTCAAAAAGTTAGAACTACCACACCACCCAGTGAGTGATTCCACTTCTAAGCATTCATCTAAGGGAAAGAAACAGTAACTCAAAAAGATACCTGCACCCCCCTGTTCACTGCAACATTATTTACAATAGCCATGATATGGAAGCAACTTTAAGTGTCTATCGATGGATGAATGGATAAAAACTTTGCACACACACAATGTGTGCACACAAACACAAGAAAATTATTCAGCCACAAAAAAGAAGAAAATCTTGCCATTTGCAACATGGATGGACGTTGAGGGCATTATGCTATGCTAAGTAAAATCAGTCAGACATAGAAAGACAAGCACTGTATGATCCCACTCATACTTGGAGGGAGGGGAGGAACAGACCAAAACAAGCTCATAGACACAAGGAACAGGCTGTTGCTTGCCACAGGTTGAAGTGAGGACGAGGGAGGGGACAAAAGGGGTGAAGGCGGTCACAAGGTACAAACTTCCCACTATAAAATAAGTCGGAGATGTACAGTAGGATGACTGTCGTGAACAGCACTGTACTGCACATTTCAGGGTTGCTGAGAGAGTAATCCTTAAAAGTTCTCATAAAAAAGAAAAAAGAATTGTAATTCTGTATGGTTAATAGATGTTAACTAGGCTTATTGTGGTGATCATTTGCAATATAAATAAATACTGACTCATTCTGTTGTACACCTAAGACTAATGTAATGTTGTATGTTGATTATGTACCTCAATTTTTAAAAAAAGGTTTTAAATATTAGTTTTCCATATCTGTACTCACCTCATTGCAGAACCACAGCAAACAGTTCAGAGACTGGCCACGTTATGCAGGGCACACTTAGAAACACCCAGCTGGTCCCAGTCCCTTGCCTCTTCTCAGCCTTGCACACCCCACCCACAAAAACAGGACCTTGAAAACTTTCTTTATATCTGATGCATATGACACCTGCCCCAAACTAAGCCAATTATGATCTCTCTTCCTGGAGAGGATAATAAAAACCGGAATTCAGAGAAACTGGTTATCTCTGTGGTTTGCTTAAAATGAGGACAAGAAGCCTGGAGGCTATGGGACAACCATGTATGGCCATGTGTACACCAAATAATGAAAGCTGATCTTCAAGAGTTGAAAGTGGAGCAGATGTAGAGAAAGGAAAAGAATGAAGACCACACGGCTGAGTCCCAGCTGCACTTGATTTCCATGCACGGCAGACTGACATCCTTTCATTGAAGTCTTTTTTTTTTTTTTTTTTTTTGCTTTAGCTCATTTAAGTGCGTTTCTGTTACCTGCAACCAGAAGAACCCTAAGACGCTCACATGGAGACATTAGGAGAGGTTTTACTCTGAGCTGGCACATGTACATAAGGAGGCAGAGCATCCGCACCAGCCAGACTCAAGGCCAGGACGACTGGCCTGCCTGGTGGAGGCAGCCAGACACCCCGGGTATCAGGAACCCCAGGTTCTGGTCTGTACTCCACCAGGAATTCTTACTGTGACTTGACCAATAAATCGCTTCGTTTTTCTGGTCCTGTCTCCTCATTTGTCTAAGATGAAGGCTTCCAAAAGGACCCAATAAAATAATTACCAGTCCCAATGCTAACAAAACTGTACAAGTAAACTAAAACGTTTGTTTTTGGTTTTTTGCATATGGTTGGAATGCTATGAGATGAATACAGTAATCATAAAATAGCAAACCATCCAAGCCAAAAATCCAAGAGTCATCCTCAGACCTCACCCATCCACTGAGAAACCCAGCCCCACCCCTCTAACCTCCCCATTCGTCCCTCTCCCATAACCCCTGCCACCGCGTTTCCCCGTCTTTGTCATCTCTTAGCAGGACCATTCTAATAGTGTCTGAGCTGATCCCCCTTGCTGCACAGTCCACCTTCCACACTCTCACCAAAGTGAACACAGGAGACGAGCCAAGTCATTCCCCTCCGAGGAAGGAGCTCCAGTGAGAGTGTTCATGGCCTTTCACATGCTGAACGTCAACTGATCATGTGACCTCAGCTCAGCACCGATTCTGAGACCTGTGATGGCTCCTCTCCTGCAGAGTTAGGAGTACTTCGTTCCTCTTCTGAATTTTCAGACACAACCAACCACATACAGGGTGAGAACTGCTGCCCCAGATGTGAAGCGCAGCGCTAAGCTGTGCTAGCTCGACTCTAGACCCACCCCACGGGGAACCGGGGCTGACTTCTTTGACTCACTTTAACTGAGAGAACATGGTAGAAGTGATGTCAGTTCCCAACCTATGCCGTGGGAGCTGGGCGGCGGTGGAGGAAGTCCACCCACCCTGCCAGAGAAGTGTGGCCATGTCACGTCAGGAGACAGAGGCCCCAAGATATCCTGAGACTTCACAGAGACAGAGGCCCAGCTGTCCCAGAGTCCCAACCCAGCCTTTCAGTCAGCCCCCCGCCAAGGTGCCAAGGTGCTGTTTTGAACGTCAGCCTTTATGGGGCGCCCAGTGACGGCTGCCTCAGCTGACTCACGTGGAAGACAGCCCCCAAGCTGAGCCCAGTCAAGCCTGTTATTTCCCAACTACTAGCTCCTTGAAAGCAGGGCGTGTGTTACATCCCTCTATGGCCCCAGTACCAAGGCACAAGAGCCGGCGTAAAACCAGGCCTTTCAATTATTAAATCAGTAAATCTCACAGGAAAACAAATTATTTGAAAAACACCATATGATTGACAAAATCTCAAACCTTGTACTGAGTTGAATAGTGTCTCCCCTGAATTCATGTCCACCCAAAATGTGACCTTAAAATGAGGTCATACTGGATTAGGGTGACCCCAAACCCAATGACTTATGTCCTTATAAAAATGCCACGTGACAAGAGAAGCAGAAGTTGGGGTGACACAGCTACAAGCCGAGAAGCCCCAAGGACTGCCGGGAGCTCCCAGAAGCTAAGAAGGAGGTGAGGGAAGATTCTCCACTGGAGCCTTCACAGGGAGCCCTGCTGACCCGAGCTGGGACTTCCTACCTTGGAACCAAGAGAGAACAGATTTCTATTGTTTTAAGCCACGCAGCTTGTGGCAGTTTGTTACAACAGCCACAGGAAACCAATAAAACCTGGAGCCCTGGGAGGGCCAAGCCTCAAGGCTCCCTGGGGCTGAGCAGCAGGCTGAAACCACCGCCAGGGCTCCTCTCACGCTCCTCTCGGTGAGAATTTAGTTATTTATAGTGATTTAACTGACACTCGCAGTTCGTGTTCACAAAGCTCATGAGTGAGTCTTGTTAGTTTTCCCCAAAGAATTAGCAAACAGAATCAGCGTTTTTCAGGTTGTACACAGGTTAGGACCAAATACATTTGTTTAGCTGACTTGCCTCTGCGTCTGGACCGGAAACGCAATTTTCACTCCAGCCCTTCGGATCCCAGGAGGCCTCAGGCCCCCCCAGTCACAGCGCCGGCCCCGCCCCGGGCCCCAACCCGGGCCTGACCCGCTGACCTGGGGCAGGATGACCTTCTTCAGCTGCTCCTGAGTGAAGTGCTCCACGTAGGCCTCCAGGTGGGACAGCAGCACCATCCGCACGTGCTCCTCGTGCACCTCAAACAGCCGCAGCAGCACGGGGACCACGCGCGACTGGAACAGGGCCGGTGAGAGCAGGCAAGCGGTCTCCCCCCGCACATGCTCTTCCCCCAGATCAGATGGAGAAACAAACCGTCATGTCAACGTAAGGAGCGCCAAGCATAACGCGCACGCTGAGCCCAGAACGTCATACACACTCTGAGCCCTGTTCTGAGTCCTCCTGTCCCAAACCAGAGAGAAGTGCCCCTGTTGGCCCCAAGTGACTCAAGGCTCAATTACCTCATCACACTCCACCTTGTGGACGTGTTTCTGAAACACTAACACTTAATGTACTACAAAGAAAACATGTTTTTAATGAATCCTGAATCAATAGCTTCTTATACATTTATGTCTAATCAGTGAGGGACTTCATAGAGTAGATTCAACTGATGCTGCTGTTGCAATTTTATCCGCAAAGTCAGGCGGTGTCACGTGCCACAGCCGGAGCTGGAGCTGGGCAGTCCCCTCTCCTAGCAGTTACGGCAGGTATTAACCAGAGGCCTGCCTCAGAATCACCTGGGGACCCCTGAAAATACACACGCACCCCGTCCTGGCTCTGACCCAGAACCGGTGGATCGAGCACACAGGCCAACGTTTAAAAAGCTCCCCAGGTGGTTCAGATCATCACGCAGTGATCTCACACTGCTCAAATATGGACTAATTAATGCCCAAACTCCTTAATAACCAGTAACACTTTGAAAAAAATTCACCTTTTTTGGGACCAAGGAGATAAGGAAGGAAACTCTTAACGGCTACTGGCTCTGCGAAGACCAGCTGGTTCAGCAGGAGAGGCACCAGCCGCGAAGCTATCAGCTCCTCTGACAGGCAGCCGACTCTGTCCAGCAGGAGCCTGAGGGCAGAGGGGGAGAGCCCGGGAAACGCTGTGACAGCGCGTCAGCTCGCCCGCCCCGCCAGGACTCGCGTGGCCTTCCCCGCTCCCACCACTGAGGACCCTGCCCCGGGGCTGGGGAACGCAGACGGGTCAGCCCCCAAGTATTTAAGAAAAAATGTAGAAGGTGTGAGGCGAGGCCAGTAGTCAGCACACACACAACCTCCAATCCAGGTGTAGGACCCCTAACACCGAGCCTTCTCCCCCAGGGCCACGCACCCCGGTGCCCCAGCACGACGGCAGCCTCGGCCCCTCCCCACTCCCCCGCCAGCTCCGTTCCCTCAGCCCGTGAACATGCTCACGTCTCTCCCATCCTTAAAAACATCCTTCCTTGACTCCACTTCCTTCTTCAGCAATTCTATGTCCTCTCTTCTCGAAACTTTTCATGAGGTTTTACCTAACAAAGTCCACTTGCTCACCTTTCTCCCACATCTCAGTTCACTGCAGTGTGACTCTCTGCTGAAACCGCTCTTGCTAAGACAAGGCTACCAGCGCGCTCCCGCCTGCTGAGTGAGCAGGGACTGTCCATGCCTCCCATCTTCCTGAGACTCTGCTCCCCTGGAGTACCAGCCTCCCCGGCTCTCTGGACCTCCTCTAACCACTGCTTCTGTCCCATGCATCCCCACTCCCTCCCCAATGCTCCCCTAAAGGCTGGGTGCCCCAGGTTACATTTGGGCCCCTGTTCTTTTCATGCCACCCACTCTGGGAAAATGTTACCAACTGTGGACTGATGAACCCAAATATTCACCATCATTAAGCTCATCAGCTTACAACTTCTCTCCTGAGTTTTACATACATCTCTGCCTCAAGGCCCACAGCCACTTCAAACCAACACACCCAACACCAAATTCTTCATCTTCCCTGCACACAGGTCCTCCCCTCCAGGATTCTCTCTTTTGGTCACAGTCACGAAGGCTTGCCAAGTTTATGTTCTAATACTTCTGTCCGTGTCTCCTGCACTGCACCGTCACTGCCCTCGCTGAGGCCTCACACCTACTGCCTGACTGCCACGGTCTACCAGCCACCCCCAGTCTTCTGTGAAATAAACCAGCATCCTCGGCCATCAACACGGTGATCCGCCCAAGGGGGGACGTCACCATTCCACAGCCTGCTTTCACTCCTTGGATGGCTTCAAGGCCTGAAGTCCACTGCTCACCACCAGTGTCAACAGCCTCACTGCCACAACAAGGGTGCCCACGCCTCCCCTGACCCTGCCTGGGACGTGCCCTCCAACAGGAGCTGAGTGCTCATCATTCCACGAACAAGACATGCCGCGTCCCACCTCTGTGCCCTGTTCGTGCTGCCCCTCCGCCCAGAACACCTTCTCTCTACCCACCTCCTCCCCAGTCCTCTGTGTTCTCTGTCACTATCCATCCCAGGGACTGGCAGACAGCCTGCCATGTAGGAAATGTCACTAAACTTCATTCAGGAAACCACAGGCCTGACTCGTCCTCGCTGGGACACCTAGAGTGGTTACATGGACTTAATCCAAGTGACTGAATTTTCAGGTCTGAACTCTGAACTTACTTGAAGAATTCAGTTTTTTCCTCTTCACTCTTCAGTGTTAAACTTTTCAAGAAATTCACAACTTCTAGAAAATCATTCCTAAATGCCAAAAATAAATAAATAAATAAAAAGCAGGACAACAGATTAGAGAAGTCACATTAAATACCAAAGCCATAACCGACGTCCACACTGTAATAATATTCAACAAGGAAACATCCTCCGGTGCCACTCAGAAGATGCTTTATACCCAAGTAGCTTAGGAAACAAATACTGCGGAACAAGCCCGAAGGGAGTTCATTATTTTAAGAACATCAAAGAGATCTGTAAAGAGGATACACAGTTAAGCGTGCGCACATGTGCGTACACAAACACCAACAAACTCCGTGGTTTTCGTAATCGTCACAATCATCCACATTTTCTGTTGTAGCAGATGTGGTTACACGAAATACCCGGGGAGAAATGGTATCACCATCACAAAATAGCTGCTGATTCTCAGGCCTCCTCTGGTGAAGCAGAAACTATGAAAGAGGCTGGGGGAAGAGGGATTTCTGGTACAAGTCACAGGGATCGTCTCACTCCTCCTGTCGTAAGGTGTCTGGTCATCTTCTCCGCCAGGCGGGCAGAAGGGTGAGGGGCACGGCCAGCTCCGCAGGGCCCCCGGGGTCCCGAGGCCGGCTGGGCTCCCGGGACGCGCTCCCGTCCCACCACGTGGGGGCGCTGCCCCCGAGGAGGACGCTCCGGCCCGCAGCCCGCGCCCCTGCGCTGCTGGCCCCGGGGTCTCACTCCTCCTCACCCCTGTTCCCTCCGGCTCAGCAGCGGAGAGAAAGCACGAATGTCTTAACTGAAGTCTGGTCGGACCAGCTCGGCTGCCTCAGCCCCGGCACCTCCCGCGGACTCTGGCTGGGCTTCCCCTCTCGTGGAGCCACGGCAGTTTGCCGGGGGGGGGGGGGGGGGTGGGGGGGGGTGGGGGGTGGGGGGGGGAGGGGCCGTGTTTCCGGCTTCCCTCGCCCCTATCTGCTTAACACACAATTCCTACCAAGGAACTCTTACCACACACAGAGATGAGAGAATCTACTTACTGTAAAGAGTTCTTTTTTGCAGAGATTCTATATCAACGTAAACAAGACCTTACCATGAATCCCCCAAAAGGACAAGAAAATACCTTGGTGAAAAGGCTCGTAATGGGAAAGGTTTGAACAGTTTCTCCGGAACAAAAAACCCTTCTAACTACAAGGAAACCATCCCTCTGCCCTGCTTAATAGTGCACCTCCATCCTCTCCTGGAGGCAGTTCCCCCCACCTTCAGGGGTAATATTAGCTTTCCCTTCGGTCTGGTCTTTCTCAGGCTTTCCGACTGCAAACACATAAGGATTTTCAGTTTCAAAACTGACCTAAGATTTATTTTGCTAATAGAAGTCGCGAACGTGGAATTGACCCGTGCGTAAATCCCGCAATCATGGAAATTTGAAATGAAGGACACTGACCAAAACTAACCTTAAGAGAGGTTCAAAACCATCTCTGAATCCAGCCACAGGATTAACAGTTATTTTGTGCCCCTCCTTCTAAATCGACATCTTTGCTCCTCCATCACGCTTTACTAAACAAAGAAAACAATCTTCTACCCGAAGAGAAATGAGCGCTTTCCCATGCCTCCCCCACCAAGTAAAAATTCAGCAATAACAAACTCATTATCAATAATCCAGAGGGAGCAGAAAGGAGAGGCCGTGTCTGTTAAGTTTCTCAATCACTGGACACAGCCCAGCCCCTTCCCCTGGGGGAGCTCTAAGGACCTAAGGGCCAGCGGGAGGCAGGCGCCCTCACCTGAAGAAGTCGTGGGACAGGAGGGTGCAGAGCGCGGGCCGGCACTGGGGGGTGGGACTCAGCAAGGTGGAGTGCAAGGTCTGCTGAAAGCTGGAGAGGACATCCGCTGAAACTGAAATCCAGAGCTACAGTTAGTGCCCAGGCCTTCGCCTCCTTTCAGGGCCTCTACAGCTGGAGACTGGCGGGAGCAAAGACCAACCTGAAAAAGCCCAAACAGACAAAGCCCTGGCTGTTGCGCGCCCTAAGCCCAGCTCCGCGGCAGGTGTAGAAGACGGCCCTGCCGACGCGTCCAGCCCCCTCGCTGTCGTCCCCCCCCAGGGGCCCTCTTGCCCCCTGACTGTCAGTCCCACTCCGCTCAGGCCTGGAGGAGGACGTCCGAGGGCCTGTGCACCCAAGCGTCCTCACCCACAGGACACAGGAAGCTACGGGAAGGGCTGTATTCACTTCTCCCAAGGATGGTACATAATCACCACATTCCAGACACAGGAGTGAGTTCATCGCCCGCAAGGGCGGCCTGAGGGCTTAATTCTCAGGTATTTAGGCTGGGAAGACTCAGTGTGTGCCCACAGCTGAATGATGCTTATAAATTCAGAACAGCGCGCGACCCACACAGGAAACCGCGCTGGAGCCGCACGCAGCTGCGGCAACGCGAGACGCAGGCCGGCGAGGGGCTCAGCACGGCGCGGAGCCCGCACCCTGAACGGGTGCAGCGGGGCCGGCAGCGGGGAGAGCTCGGGAGGGAGCAGTGCGCTCCGCCGCCCGGGCTTCGGGCTTCACGGGGCAGCGGGAAAAGGTAACGAGTAAGTGAAAATAAGGAAAAAAAAAATCAAAAGAAGGAATGGAGATAAAGAAATGTTAAGCTTGATTTAGAAATTAATTAAAAACTTTGACTCTTACTCTGTTCTGCAGGTCACTACATGTAAATCAATACCAGCATCCACTTACTGACTGGCTGGTAAGGAACAGTGTCTTTTGACCATAAATATCAACGCCAATTAATACGCTAATAACGTGAGGCTGATAGCAGAGCTCAAAGTGCTTCCTACTGGAAATTCTATTAACTATTATGCAAAGTAAAGAGACCCAAAGCTTCTCCCTTCACTGCTACTAAGATCTGCCCTAAACAGGTTCCTGGGTGAGCGAACAGGTTCCTTACTAAGATCAAAGACTGCAGGCCTCTGCATCCGCACAGGACAGGCTGTGGACCGTCTCCCCACTTACTCTGTGGATGAGCAGTGTGACTCCAACTCACCCTGTTCACTTAAGATTGTGAGCAAACTTTCCACCAATGTCCCAAAAGAATAGGCATCTCGGGCGTGTCCTTGTGACTCCGGCAGAGTGGTGAACTCTGGAGACTGAAAGCAGTGAAGACCATTAAAACCAGGGGACCTGCCTTACAAGCCGTTTCTCAGGCTTTCCTTTCTCCCATTTTTGCATTTACCATACTCAAAACTACGCAGCACCATATACTCATTTACAGACTCTTAAAACTATTAGTAAATAAAACTTATCAAAGATAATAATATCAAAAGAACAAAAAGAAAACAGGGTCAGAATTTATGTCTGTGGCATAAAATACTCAGCCTTACTACCCAAAATGTCCAATATTACTTTTTTTTTTAAACTTTTTTTGGGAGGAAGGGGTAATTAGGTTTACTTATTTATTTTTAATGGAGGCACTGGGGATTGAACCTAGGACCTCATGCATGCGAAACACGTGCTCTACCCCTGAGCTATACCCTCCCCCTCAATGTTACTTTCTATTTTATTCCTTTTTTTCCCCCTCCCTTAAAATGCTGGTCAGGACTCCTAAATTGATTCAAAACTCACAAATCATCAGCTTAAAAAACACTAATGTATACACAGTACTGATCTGAGTAAACCTGATTTATTTCGAGTCTTAGGTTTCTACTTAAGTTTCGAGTTGGGCTTGGGTTTCCTGTGAAACACACTAAATACGTCTTTGGGGACCAGTGTTTTCTACAGTGGTTACAAGAACAAATTTGGAGAAAGCAACTGCTTTTGGATTTACTGCGAAGCATAACCTTTCTCCACCTGCACCATACTATGAATAATAAGCACTCTTCCTCACAACCTCGAACCCCAACTAATGGCAGACAGGCAGACGACCGGTGCGGGTGACCCCGGGGAGGGGCTGGGGCTTCCTCCACCATCACACCTGCCAGTAAGGTACAGAGACCTGCCCTGAAGTGGCCATGAAGCCCTAGCCCCGCTCACGTGGAGGGACCTCTGATCTTTGAGCGACATCACAGTATCTGTGTGACAAAAATGGAAGCTGAGTGCCAAGGAAAAGGCTCCCTGCTGTGGAGGTAAGATTAATGTCAGAAGCCTTCAAGGCCAGAGGAAGTGTGGGGCATCTGTGACGCAGCAGAGAGGTGGGCAGGGGGAAGGTTTTCTCAGCTTCATACTCCGTTACACAGAGAAGCCTTCGCTGCATCTGAAGGGTTATCATCTTACCGACTCTTCAGGAGGGATGGATGCCGGGTCTCTGACTGACCGAATACTCCTCAGGAACTAGACAGAGAAATAAATTAAGGAAAGTAACTCACACATTATGTTTGGTGAACCAGGTTCTCACATCAAGTTACAAAAGCAAAGAGCAACGGCCACAGCAGCACCGAAACCTTCAAACCAATACCACCCACTAAATACACGCACTTAAAATCCTCGTAACTGAAAAACGTAACTATGGCACCTGCCCCAGCACAAGGCTTAGTGGGAAACAAGCACAAGTTTCCTCTCCTCTCCCCTTCGGCTGGTTTCACACGCACCCTCTGGTGTTTAGAGGCATCTCTCTATCTAATTTCCTTATAAGGAAATCAGAAACACTTCCCTCTCATCCTGCGTAGATATTAAGAAGTAAAAGGCTGCTCTGGAGTAGAACAAACCCATCATTCATCTGCTCGCTGACTCAGGTCGGTCACAGGCCTGCTGCCACAAGAGACACAGGAGGACCTTACAAACTACAGAGACAAAGCCAGCATCCACAGAACAAGGACATGCATCCACTGATTCGAAGATAATTTTTCAAGAGCTTGTATGTCCCAAAAGCCATTTAGGGCAGTAGGAAAACAAAATGAATGCAAAAAATCCCTGCCCCCATCCAGGTGCTCAGAACCCAGAATGTAACCTGGGAACTTCAGTAACACGTGCTGAGTGGAGGCCCAGGAGGACAGCTGATCTTGTTGGGAAGGGAAGGCCCAGGGGAGGGCTTCGTGGAGAGGAGACTCGGCCAGATTCAGGCTTCAGCTGGACGGCAGCCTCAGCTGCACCCTGCAGAGGGCCCAGGGGAGGACCGCGCACAAAGACAGACGAGGGCGGAGGAGCGGCACACGCGAGAACACAGCGGGGCTGCGTGGAGAGGCTGCACCAGCGTGCGGCCCAGTAACTGAGTGGTAACTGGAGCTGCAGGTGGGCTTGGGGGAGGCTGCGAAGGGCCTTGCACGCTGCGGTTAAAAACCTGGGAGACGTCCCACAGGAAGAACTACGTCCTGCTACACTGATCACACGAGTTCTCAGGAGAAAGCGATCGACAGGCGCAGAAATGATCAGAGGAACGTCTCTGACCTCGGGGCGGAGCAGCATCTGAACTGAGCCCGAGCCCCTGAAGGCGCACATCCCACGAGGCCCCCGGGCAGAGGCCGCACAGCAGGGAACAGCGGACATGAGGCCGAGCCAGTTAAGTCAGCGAGCCGCCCAGCAGTTGGGACATTATGATGGGAGTGGTTTTGCTTTTCTAAAAAGTCAGTCTAGTGGCAACATGCAAAATGGTGAAAACAAGAACCAAGACAGAGAACAGGAAGGCTGGCTGAGCTCTGTCAGACAGAATTACAGCAAGCTCCCCGGGCAGCAGCACCATGGCCCACCAGGAGGCGTCCAGACGCACAGCCCCGGATGCCAGCTCTTAGATGTAATGCGTGACCTCAGGGAACTGGAATGACTCGGGTCCCCAGTACACACCAGGCACTGTTCTAGGTGGATGTGTGAAGACAAATATGCGAACCTAGGGGCGTCCAACCACTAGCAGGGAAGACAGACACACAGCAGTGCTTTCAGCACGAAACACGCAGGGGTAGAACTGAGTACAGGGTATTACAGGAGCCCCGAGGAGGGGCACTTAATTAAAAATCTGACCAAGCCACTTCACCTCTCTCCAACTCATGACCCTCAGCTATAAAATGAGGAGAAAAGAATCAATGATCCCTAGTGCCCCTCCGGAGAATAAAATCCTACAATTCTACGAACATGAGTGTTGACAAAAAAGTCACGCCTCCAAATCTAAGCCTGAAGGGAAGGCCCTGGGCACGAAGCGCACACCAGGACGCTTTCAAATCCTGAAGGAAAAGGAGGCCTGCGGCCCAGCTTACCTCTGGTGTGGCCTGAGGAACCTGACAGACCGTCTCCATGCCTCCCAGCTTCCAGTGCCCGTCCTCACTCACAAACACGGACGACAGACAGACGTTGTTGTGTGTGAGGTGTCCCTGGAGAGAAAGAATAGGAAGAAGCCTGCCACTCCAGTTTAAGTAAGAGTTCTAAGAATTGAGTACTAGTCACCAAAAAAAAAAAAAAAAAAAAATTACAGCAAGTCTGCCTACTTGTGGCATAATAAACAGAACTACGACTTTAAGGAAATGGCCAACTGAATGAGCCTGCTTAAGCATTACAAGGTTAGAAAGAAGGAAAATGCAATGGAAAGGCTTCTGTTCTCTCCCCCTGCCGGGTGAGGCAGGTCAATAAAGACGTTAAGGCCGCTGCACGGATATTACACAAACCCATCTCCACAGGAGTCAGGAGGTGCAAGGGCCCTTAAACATGAATCTACAAGTCTGTGTAACCTACATCATCTGCTTCCAGTGCCTTTCAAGATAAAGTTTATCTTCACTCCCAGAGGTTACTGTATTAATTACCTTCTCTAAATTCTTTCTCACCTACATTCTATCACGAACCCAGATCCACTTCACCTGAAAGCTTGTCAGTAGCCATTACAAAAATTCTGCCTGAAGGAGAGGAAAATGGAAGGAAAAGGACCACCAGAAATATCCCACAGACCACAGACGAGCCAAATTTGAAACTATAAAAAAAAAGTACAGTCAAATAAATGAAAGGGAAGAAGAGAACGAGAACGGGGTTGAAGTTCGGTTTTTTTCCAAACCAGAAATCAGTCATCCCAGTAGCTCACGTGCATTTTAAACACTCTACCCGCCAGACCAGATATGCACACATTTTTATAGAAAACACTCCAAGATATATATTTTTCAAAGGGAAGCTTAGAATAGTATGTGTGGTGTGTTTCCATTTGAGAAAAAGCAAAGGAGCGTGAGCACAGAGGTGCCTGCTGTTTACGCACAAACACCACCTCTGGGCGACACGCCAACCCCTGTGGCAGTCTGCGGGGAGGAGCAGGGCCTGGGCTCACGGAGGGCAGGCGGACGGGCCTTTCCCCACCTGCACTCTCATGCTGTTCAAGCTTTTCACCACATTCATGCACTTCTCCAACAAGGAAAATACTCCTCCACGGGGAGCATTAACACCTTTTTGTATGTGAATCTCAGACATACTTTTAAGAGGTGACAATTCCAAAGTGATATGCAGAGAGTCTGTCTCCCATTAACAGAACATTTCAAAAAAAAAAAAAAGCATTAAAATGAGTCAAATGTAAGGGTTTCTAACCTGTGACTGGTGTTTTTTTTTTAATCTTGGGGGGGCTGCCAAAGGCCTTAATACTTGAGAATGTAAATTCGATTAAGAAACAGTAGCTCAATAATACTGTTAAGAAACAGACCAGAAGTAAACGTAGGAACTCCCACTTTCTCCCCTCAGCACAAACACCGCCACAGTGTTAGGGGGCTGTCTCTCTCTGGTACCACCTACTTGATGGGAAGGGGTGTGTAAAACTGCCTCTTTCTAAGAAATGGTAATTTAATAATCTAAAATAGGAAAAAAAAAAAAAACCTACTGAAAACAAATAGGAACTCTGGTCCACAGCAGCACTGAGGTTATTAAACCTTTATTTTGTCTTAATAACAAACACCAGCCATGGTTGTTTTCAGGTAAAGACTTGACCAAAACTAGAGAGAGACGACAGTAAATAGAAATCAAGTTGTACAAATAACTGCCCAGGGACAAAGAACTCGTTGTCCATTCCACAAACCACCTGTCTGCAGCATCTCTTATGCCTTCCCATGTGCTCTTTTCCCTTGGGGAGCTTTCTGATAAGAATGGTAACTTCTGATTTCTACAGATATCGTAAGCCACAAGTACAACCACACACATCGTCCCCTCCGCCCTCCGGCCGGGGCGACAGGAAAGCCTGTGAGGCAGACTGCGTCCAGGTTACTTACTCTGTCGTGGAGGAAGATAAGAGCCAGCAATATGTCATAGATCCCAGCACAGACCTCTGCAGAAGACAGTGTCTCCAAAGCCACTTCCAGAGGCTGCACTCGCTCGGTGACAAGATGAATGCCATCTGCTTCCACAGTGCAAGATAAAAATCTTAGCAAGCAAGGGTGACGAAGTGTCTTCAAGTGCTTTAAAAATACAGAGAAAGAGAAAGAAAAAAATACCATATGATATCACTTATATGTGGAATCTTAAAAAAAAAAAAAAAAAAAAGGACACAAATGAACTTATTTACCAGAGACAGACTTACAGACAGAAAACAAACTTATGGTTACCAGGGGGTAAAGAGGGTGGGGAGGGATAAACTGGAAGCTGGGGATTTGCAGATATTAACTACTATATATTAAATAAATAAACAACAAGGTCCTCCTGTACAGCACAGGGAACTATATTCAATACTTTGTAATGGGCTATAATGAAAAAGAATATGAAAAGGAATATATATTTTATATATATATATATATATATATATATATATATATATATATGAATCACTATGCTGTTTACCAGAAATTAACACAACACTGTAAATCAACTATAATTTAAGTAAAATAAAATAAAATACAAACAGAGGAGTTGACGAAGTTAATGATTCAAAACCAGATTAATTACAGTTTCATACACATTTCAGTCAAGTCAGAGGATGTTTACTTACATGCAAGGTCCTTTCCAGCTTCCTACTTCCCCCTCCTACCCCCCAAATTTGAATTAAGGCAAAGGGAAACCCAGGACTGTTGTGACAGTATTCACTTTACCAACATTTAGGTAACTTACAGAGACCTGCAATTCCATTATGACAGTGTAAGGCCCCCGAGAGCCCAGCTCTCCCAATGATTACTGCTATAAACTCTGAACCAAGTGCCCAAACCAACTATCTGAGACTCTGAAAAGGAAACAAAAACATGTAGATCATGGAGGGGGGCCGCTCATGGGGGTGAGCTTCCTGGTCAGGGACTGCCCTTCTCACAGCTGTGCACTGGAGGCAGGTTCCAGTTGCAGGGAAGTGCAGCAAAGGTGGCTAGAACTCCGACAGACACTGTGCCATCCTTCTGGCCAGGAGAATCACAGAAAGGCAGGCCGGAGGACGAGGAGGCTCTCCCAGAGGGGAGAGAGCTGGAGAAGGAGATGCCCTCGTTATCTGTACGCCCACCCAGGTCCCAGACGGACCCCTGGACCAAGCATGCACAGGACAGACTCAAACCAGCAAAGCACAGGTTTGAGAAATGAACTGCTGTGCACAGAAGGGCAGGAGGAGAGTGGCTAAAAAACATGAAGCGTGAACCTAAGGGGACTGACTGCCTGCTAAACAGAAACCACCAACATTCCCCAGAGGATGGTATCAGAACCAAGAGTCTACCCTGCATGGCATTCGAGATGCCCAGGAGGCAACATCACCCAGCAGACACGAAAGTGTGAAAAGACAACCAGCAGACATCAACCCTAAGATGGACCAGAAACAACACCAGATATGAGAACTTCCTACCAGAGAGGATTCGAAGCAGGTATTATAACCATTCTCCCCTCAGGTAAAGGAAACAGTAATGAAATAAGGGGAAAGATGCAAGTTCTCAGAAGAGAAATGAATGTTACATAAAAGAACTAAACGGAAATTTTAGAAATTAAAAAAAAAAATTACAAATTAAAAATTCAATGGATGGACTCAGTAACAGAACGATGGCGATAAGTGAATGTGAAGATGTTAACGAATCTAAAGAATAGAAAGGAAAACGTTATTTTTTTTTTAAAAAATCAGAGCTTCAGAAACCTGTGTTACAATAACAAGAGGTCTCATGACATAACTGGAGTTCCAGAAAAGAAAGAAGAATTGGGGCATAAAGAATATAACAGCTGAAAATTTCCCAAATTTGGCCAAATTACTTAAGTTTACAGATTTAAGAAGTTCAATGAAAACCAAAAAGAAAAAACCAAAGAAAACTATGTCAAAACACATTATCATCAAACTGCTGAAAATTAAAGATAAATTTTTAAAAATCTTGGAAGCTAGAAAAAAAAAATAACACATTGGGGGAAAGAAATAACAAACTGAATGATACTAACTTCTCATTAAGAAAATAGAGACCAAAAGACAAAGGGGAACTATGTTTAAAGTACTGAAAGAAAAAAAATGATCAACCCTGCATTCTCTATCTAAAAAAAAATATCCTTCAGGAAAGATGGCAAAATAAAGGCATTTTTGATCATGGAAAACAGAAGAGTTTCAGCTAGAAGACCTGCTCTACAAAAATGCTGAAGCACGTTTTTCAGGCTGAAGAGGAAAAGATGCCAAAGGGAAACTTGGCTCTTCAAGATTAAAGGAAGAGCATGGGAAATAGTAAATATCAGAATAAAGTTAAAGGCTACACTTTTACCTCTTATTTTAAATATATATGACTATGTGAAGTCAATACTGTAACACTGCCTGGTGCTTTCAATGTGTGTGATGTGTCGGTGTGCCTGGGTGCGCGCAGCTGATACATATGTAACAAAACAACAGCAGGGCAGGGGGTTGGAGACACCTGCAGGAGTCCAAGGCTTCTGCATTTTACGTGACTGAGGTACAATACTAACCACAAGTGGACCACTAAAAGCTAGTTATGGATACTGAAATCCTTAGCACAATCATACAGCCCCCCAATCGAGATACACTGAAATGGAACACTAGAAGTATTAACGTAATCCACAGCAAGAAAAGCTTGGTCTAAAGTGACTTTTTGTTTGTTTAACGAAGGAAGAAAGGAAGGAGTAACTCCCTGCGTGATTCTGAACAAGGCAGTTAACTCAGCGAGAACCTGATCTGTCACTCCCCTTTGGCACACACAATGTTATGCTTAAATTATGCACAGATTTGTAGGAAAGGTTAGCAGTTAAGAATCAAATAGAAATATTTCTTGATTCAAACTTCTGCTGCTCCAAAGAACAGAGGGAACAACAAGATGCTAAGTGTAACTAAGACATTTTCTCAATGCACATCAGTTAAAGCGATCAACGCCCATGGTTCTGGTGGAGGAAGCTGACTGTTGTTCAGTCAGCGCCGTGAAAGCATCTGTCCCAAAGCGACTTGACACCATCCACTGTACTAGGTGCTGGTCTTGGAAACAGCATTCTGACTAAGAACTTTTATTACCGAACATGAGTAGTACTGGATCATTTGCCAGTATGTGCACTTACCTATGCTCACACAGAGATCTTAAGTGTGAGATTCCTGTCATGAATAGAAACTATTTCTAATTTTTAGGAGCCAGTTATGACTCAGCTATCCAGAGAATTAATTCAATCCTTACGGGGCTTCCCTTTTCATTACCAGTCTACCTCTGGTTTGCAATTTCACTTTGAAAACAACCACAGTAGTAGTTCTTAACTACTTGCAGCTTTTTAGACAGGGAGAAAGCCTTAATTTCACTGTTAGGGAAACACAACAAAATAACAAGACATCTAACCTAGAGAGCAAGAATTTTCAGGGAGAAATATTCTTCCTTGTATCCAAGATGCAGATCTGGGACAAAGATAGAAATATAGTCTATCCTTACATGCCCACTGCCTGGAGGTTAGATCACAAACTAGAAACAAAATGCAGAATGGGAAACGGATAAAGGGTTCCATGTTGCAAAGCCTGCATTTGAGGTGCTGGTGGAACATCCAGGTGGAGGTAGTCAACAGGCAGGTGGAGATAGATCTGGAGCCCAGAAAAGAGGATCTGACGGATATTTAGAGAAGAAAGGGCGAGAACGTGAAGCCTGAAAACTGTGATGGAGCTGGTAAGGGGCCAGGCCCACCTGGTGACCCTATCACACCTGAGGGAGCGGGGACACTTCCGAAGTTCTTCTGAATAAATAATGTTAGGAGCCTTGTAAGAGAACCAGATTTTGATCATGAGATGAAGGAAATCATTTTTTAAAAAGCTGACAATGCAGGGAAGTTGATTTGCTGGAATAAGGGTTGTAAATAGCACAGAAAAGGGCCGAGAGGGAGGGGAACAGAGAAAACGTCACTCTAAGGAAGCGCAGTACAGCCGACCCCACACAGAAGGCACGCCTTTCAAGCACAGCACTCAGCTCTTCTGCTTCCTTCTCATGCCCACGCACCGTGGGTCCTCAAATATGCTGACCGCCCTTCCACGAAGCAGCCTGAACCCATCGTGGAAAAGAGCGTCCCGTCTGCCAAGGCACCAAACAGAGCGCGTGCTCTGCGTCTATACGCCTACCCCCCCCCCCCAACGTGGCCACTCGGTATAAAGACACTCGGGAGCCACTCTCTGAGCTTGTACTTTGTGTTATGTCCAAACCAAGCACTCAGATTCCAGCAAACCACAGTAACCAAGTTCTGACTTAGGATCTGTCATTCCTTAATGAGGCTAAGGGTTAGAAATGGGTCATAATCACCGGTCAGAAAAATCATATTCTTATAGCTAATGACTTCAAGATAAAACAAGAAGGTAAGATACACTTTTGAAGTATTTCTGATGTTGCTTTGTGGCCAAAGGTTGTACCTGCATTTCACCTTCTGTCAGAGTCAGTGTGTTGTGAGTGTCATTTTTATTTACAAGAGCGGAGGAAGAGTATGTTCACCACCCAGCAGTATCCGGCAAGGAAAGCACTGTGTGTAAGCTTGACATGGTCATTAGAACTATCAAGGGTGGGGTTAGGGACCTGAGCTCCAGAGAAAGTGAGGCAAGCTCACTATATTGTTTTAATATTTCAGGTGTCTAGGAAGTCAAGTTCTTAAAATGTGATGCAATGCCACACATTTCTCAAGCACTGTGACCTGAATCTAAACTCTCTATCATTTTGTTGCCATTTCAAATTTCTCAGACTCACGGCAAAGGTACTCAAAGCCACAGGATGTCCTGAAGAACATAAGAGACAAGCATAAACTACCGGAAAAGACTCAGTCGTGGCTCAGACAGGCATGTACACGTAATAAGAAGAAAAAAATCTCCCCTCTCAAGTTCTGCAATTCCTGCAGCACAGAAGTCCTCAAACATCAAGTGTTGATGTTTGTTTTTCCTCTTTAAAACCCTCATGAGCTGGGCTGTTCAGCTTTCTTGGCATATACACCATAAAGATTAATCTAATTTTTAAAAATCTTGTGGTCTTTTCAAAAAAAATACTAAGAACAATTATTAATCTCTGGTACTTCACAATAATAGTCACTTTATTTAAAAAATGTGCAGCCTTACTAGATGAAAATAACAGGAAGTGTGTCAGATGCTAACTGCACCCAAGAATAAGACAGGGAGGCAAGGCATGTTATCTTTTGCAAAATCATAATAAAAAATTATTACAAATTCCTAGATGGGATGGAAAAGAGACAAACACGTGATCTCACCCAAAAGCCAAACTACTCAGCCGTACAACAGCCAGCATACTCTTTACCACAATTCATTCACAGAAGTGCATCCTGAGAGGAACATTTTCCTTAGGAACCACCTTATAACTGTTAACTTCATGCCTCTTCAAAGACATCAAATAATGAACTGGTGTGACACATAAAATGCCGAAATTGTATGACTAATATTATAGATTAGAATATAGCCCTTTATAATTATGAAAAAGGTACAAATCATTTAAACAGACCCATGAAAGAGACATCAGTGTTTCACACCTGTTGATAGTACAAAGCGACTCAAGGCAACACAGATAACTCTAACAAAACAGAAATATCAAACCAGCCTGAGGAGTGTGCCTGCCACAGTAAACACTGAAGAGTTCATTCATGCAGCTACACTTGCCTTTTCGCAACCTTCCCGAAGATAATCTGAATGGCTGACTACCCAAGGAAATATCAGCGAATGCTTCTGCTCTGTCCAATTTGAAAAGTCACTTAAGGTTGTTTTACTGAACTGTACCCAAGGTAGGATCATTCTTCCTACCGAGAGGACAGGGTCCCTGGACAGCGGGCTGGCCAGCACGCGCACATGCACACGCACGCGCCGGCGCCCTTGCCCAGGAGCAAGGCTTAGAGGGAGTGAGGCCGGGAGGACCTCCTTCCGAAGGAGGCAGCCGAAGCCTCCGGAAGCCAACCCTCTAAGCCCCTCTCAGCAAGAGCTGGAGCCCAGGTCACGGTCTTCCTGGGGCCTCCAGTCCAACGTTCCAGTTTCACGTTCTTTCTGGGAGCATCACAATGCCTCAGGAAAAGGAAAAACAGTTCTTAAAATGCTTAATTCCCAGGTCCATCATCCATACGCTAACCAAAATGCTGGCAATACTTACGGCAGTTTTGCTAAGCTAGGTTAGCTCCCTCCATCTTCTGTGAGCCATGTAAAATCACCTCCCAAACCTTCTCACTAAAAAATAAAACACGATGACAGCTAGTCCGCCGAGTGGTGTGAAGCCGCCGGCTGATCTGTGCTACCGCTCCCCTTCATGTAGGCTGGAGGTATTCCCATGAAGTAAGGACTCCTCTATTTTTAAAGGACATGAATAAAAATACAATTCCTATGGCCTACTGCCTTCGAACTTTATTAATTTCATGTATTTTTAATAGAAAACAAAAAAGTAAAAAGTACTAACTGTAGTTGCCTGTTACAGTACCTTGGCAGCTTTATTAACTTTATCTTCGTTTTCTCTCTTATACACAAAAACCGAAGCGAATTTGCCATCCTGCAGCACCGCGGGGTACACAGCAAGCCCGGAGGGCAAGGTGAAGGGTGGATCTTTCAGTGCATAGCTCTTCAAAGCGCTGTTCTCTGATCCCATCCCTTATGCCTCGAGGCGGTGCTGCTGCAGCTCCTCCTCAAATCCCAGCAGCCTTGAAAGAAAACAGAAGAGATTTCCACACATTGTATCTCCATCTGCGACATGAGCCAGACAGCCAACTGCCCCGACACAGACACCGACACCTACGAGTTCCTACAATCCTCGATAACTAGGCCGTTTGACACTAAAAACAGTAAATGCTCAGCAAGTTTCCCGCAATGCTTGTCAACTGACAACAGCTCTAGGAAAAATGCACGTAACCAAATAGACACACAGTGACTGTTGGCCCCAACCCCCGCCCCCCCACCCCTTTCCTAGTGGAAAGGGAGTCAGACACAGAAGAAGAGCTCTCTTGCTCCCTAAGCCACTCGCATAGCCTGCCTCACAGAGGAAACTGTTGCAAAACTTGATCATTCAAAAGTAAGCTTCTGTATCTCTAAAGTAACTTAAAATTATAAGAAAAACAATATAAACTGGAGAACATTTCTAGCAATGATGAAAAGCATGTTAACAAACAGCTCATACAACCACCCCACCCAATTAAAAAAAAATCAAAACACTAAAACACCAGCGGAATAATGGAAAAGGAAACAGACAACTCACTGAATACAAATGACAATAAATATAAGAAAAAGTGCAATCCCACTGCTCTTCCAAGTTATGCTAAAAAGGGGAAAGTGCAAAACTGTATAACCTCAAATGCTAAAAAAACAACCCACACACACACGACATTCAAGAAAATGCAGACTACTCTATGACAGGAAATAGATCAGTGGTTTCCCGGGGTGGGGGCAGTTAGAGGGACCAGGGGAGAGGAAAGGGTTACAAAGGGGTATAAGGAAACTTTGGAGGCAAAGGATATATTCAGCATCTTGATTATGATTATGTTGATGGGTGACTACAAATACCAAAACTTATAAAACTGTACTTCAAATATTGTAGGTTTATTACATGTCAATTATACCTTAATAAAGGTGTTTTAAAAAGAAATCCATGTATCAGTAGCTATACACACACACACACACACACACACACACACACACAGACTTGAAAAAATATGCTGAAGTATTAACAGAGGCTTGTTGTGGGGGTCAGATCGTGCGTGACTCATGCGCATTCAGACACACATTTGCCTGCACCTCCCAGATCTTCTACAATTAAGAACATATCCCTTTACAACAGGGATACAAACTCTCATGGTCACAACAGGCAATGCTCAGCACACCAGTGGTACCGGTAGGGTAGCAAAGGGCCTACTGTGTGCGCAGGCACCTCCTGCGACCTGGTGTGCACTCTGAAGGGGACCCGCCACCACAACATTCCAACCAAGACTGCCATCTCGAAGCTGCCAGATCATGCCATTTATCACAAAGAGCCAAGAGTCTGAATATTTATGTGGAAATTTCCGTGTTTTTCAACGCTGGCTCAAGTGTTTTCAAACCTGTACAGGACAAGCAACATATGTCTGAAAAGCCTGGGGCAGTCAGTTTCCAGTTCTGGCTTTACTGTAATTTTAAAAATAAAAGATAAAAGAGTTTTTTCTAACTCTGGCAGGGTGGCAAGTTGCTAGCTCTAAATTAACACAGCCAAAAATTCTATGTAGGCCTTTAAAATTTTCAGTTTAAAATCTGCATCCTTAGGGTAGACATAAACCCAATAATCATTATATAAAGAACCTCCACCTGGGTTTTTCCCCTACTTTGGTGAAGTTCTACGCAACACTTGCGAAGTTATCAGAGTATATAATGTTGCTCAAAACACAGACCCAAAACAGAATTTTAAGTGCCTACAGACCCACATACATCACATAAGGAGCACAGCATATAAGGGCTACAGCTATGTAAAACTGAAGTTTTTTTCAAATCTGAGGATAAGAACTAAGCTGGTTCTGTAACAGATCCACTGAGTTCCTGCCTACCTAGCAATTTATCTTTCTTCAGAATGACAGAGAAGTAAAGGAAACCCAAAAAACAGTATTAAAAACGTCAAGTATCTCAACCACATGTGACCCCTGAAAAACACAGGGATTAAGGACACTGACACCCTCACAGTCCAAAGCTGTCTAGCTTCTCAGTTGACCTTCCCCACCTGCAGGTCAACTTGGTGGATTCAACCAGCCTTGGTGATCCAACCACCTGCAGATCGTGAAGTCCTGCAGTGGGAATTTATTGGAAAAAATCTGCATGTAAATGGACTCGTGTGATTCAAACCCATGTCGTTCAAGGGTCAACCATGTAGGTAACACTCCCCTTTCTACTGGGGCCACAAATAAAATTAACATTTATGTAGGATCATGGAGAAAAGCAACTACTGTTAATTCCGCTATTCTAGAGATGGTGTGGTGCCTGCCCAGCCTGTGACTTGCCCCCCAAACCCCCACCCCAGTAGGGAAGGTCGTGTTTAGTACTAGGATCTTGCTCCCCTCTTCTTGGGCACAGTTAATAGGTCAGGTTCCTACCCCGGGCCAAAGGGCAGTCAACAGACATATTAGCCATCTGTAGGACCCACGGCCTGCATGAAGAGTCTAGCTGGATGATCACTGTCTGCCCCAGGAATCTGAATGAACAAGAGGTACTTCTGTCTATTAGCAGCACAGCTGAAGGTAAAAGGATGCCATGTGGTAGAGTTAGGGCTACAGCAAGCCAAAGCCATGTGAGAGCAGGAACTTGGCAAGCACAGAGGAAGCCGGCCGGCAGCAGAAAGAAAAGCAAACACTGGGAGAGTAACTTAGATTCACAGGGGCACATCCCTACCCCATCTCGAGACTTCAGGAAAGCCAGCTTCAAATTCATGTCCTCTCTGCCTCACTGCCACCCTTCCCATCAGGGGTAGCCTGAGGTACACATGAGGTAGCCTTGAATGGGTCTATGTTCTTCAAAAACAAGTGCCATTTCACAAGCAGGAGTTCTTTTTAACCACTCGTGTCTGGAAAACCTGTCAGACTAGGGGAATGAGTTAGAGACATGCTACTGGGGAAAGTGCGCCCTAGCCACAAAGTACAGCCTTCCAAAACCCACACGTAAGGAACTATGAGAAAATGAAAATCCTGGCAGAAAAGCATGCTGCTATTTAGTTTTTATATTAGTCTCCAAAGGAGATAAAATGGTCACGAGAATTCAGGGGCAGTGCTCCAGCTAAATGCATGCCAGTAAGCAGAGGTACAGCAATGGACTTCACTTAGTCATTTCTAAATAGCAAAATCCTTCCTTGCAGGAATACTAGGCCTTACAGCACCTTTTAACCTTTCACTTAACATTATGAGCAGGGAGGGTTTAGCTCAGTGAGAGAGGACATGCCTAGCAGGCATCAAGGTCCTGGGTTCAATCCCTAGTACTTCCATTAAAATAACTAAATAAATAAACCTAATTCCTACCCCCACCCCTCAAACAAAAACAAACCCCGCAAACTAAATAAATCATTTTTTTTTAAATTATGAATTCCACTACAAGATCATTAACTTTATAAAAGCTTTAGGAAGATGTTAAAACTGGGAGTTTTTCTTAGCAGTGCATATTTGGTCTAAGACCCCAAGAAATACCACTTAAAAATTAAAAGGAATGAGTCACTTTCTTGTGAGAATTCGAAAGGATGACATTTTGGGGGGTTAAACTGGTTTAAAAGCATGACTAATGTTGACAGAAATCTACTGATACCATCAGAGCGATGCTTACAGAGTAGCTGGGTTTTATCCTATGTCCAGTGCAAACTTCATTAGGGGGAAATAAAAGGATGAACTGTTGACTGCAATATGAGGATGTCTTAAAAGCAGTTATTCTTAATTCTTTACACAACTCTATCCTAACAGACACACAAACTGTGGATAGAGACAGTGCTTTAAAAATAGTAACTCAGCTAAAGGGAACTTCAGGAAGACTAATAAACAATGACACATGGATTTCCAAAATGCTTTTTTGTTTCAAGAGGTGAAGGGGAAGACACAAAATCTTTTAACTTTGAAATTAAAAAGTCACAAAAAGGCAGAGAAGGATATTCTAACATTGTGATATTCACATGGATTATTTTGCAGAATTTGCCATTTTCACTCTCTACAATAAAATGTTGGGGAGTTTCTGACTTGAGTATGCATCACGGTCTTCTTTTCTAAATGGTGTTCACCTGTCTTCCTCCATCCTTTTGCTTCCTCAGGCAGCACATCAAGTTTCCGGGCCACCTGTGGGATTACAAAAGCCCTTGTCTAGGTCACTGGGCAGCTCATCACTAAACTAAGAAATCAGTGTTGCCTGGGGAACTCTCTCTCCCTCTGTTCCTTTCAGAGAAATTAACCTAAATGATCCTGATCCTGGCTCCCTTGGCCAGGAAGTTCCAACGATAAGCAAAATCAAAGGACACTCTGTATCGAGTGGTATTTTATCTCGTGGTCACACTACTTCGGCCCTTTGCTTTGATCTGTTTCACGTACATATTTCCCTGTACTGAACTCAGCCCAGCAATACGTAACGAAGCCCTTAAGGGTCAAAAGAACTAAGTATGATTTCAGCTGACAAGGAATGTTACATGGGTACGCACAAGGGTCCTTAAAAACAGTAATAACAGGGATTCGAAAATTCAGCACTCAACTGAGTAGCCACATGGTTTCCCACATAGGATTTTCCGAGAAATGTTTCATCTTTATTCTCAACAAAAAGCACTACCCAAAGACAGGAGCCAGCTGGGCCTCGGGGGCCTGGCACTGGTCTTGGGTCAAGAACGGAGGCAGCATCGCAGGGCGGGCGCGACCCAAGGCCCGCGCGGCTCGGCCCCGCCGCGCCCGGGACGGTCCCGCCCCGCCGCGCACACTCGCCCTACCCGCGGCGAGGACGGCGCCCCGGGACCGCGGGCGGGTGGGGGGGGGGCAATCGCGACTCCTTGGGGTCGCTGAGGGGCGGGGACGGCGCTCCCGCTTCGCTAGCCCCTCACTTTCCACACCTGCCCGCGAGGCCCGGCTCCGCGACTTCCTCCAATTGCCCCGCCGCCGACGCCGCGAGGCGGGGGCCGCCCCCGAAGCCCAGGTTCGCCGGGCACCCAGCAAAGAGCAGGGGCAGGCTGCGCGGAGGCGGAGAGCAGGGTACAACCGGCAGCGGCGCCGCGCCGAGCTCGCCCCAAGCGCGGACCCGCGAGCCGGGCGCGCGCGCCCTCCGCCTCGCTCCCGGCCCGGCCCCCTCCCCCGCGGCCCAGGCCCGCACTGACGGAGGACGCAGCGCGGAGCTCCCTGTTACCTGCGGGAGGGCGGCGGGGGAGGCGGCCGAGGGTCTTCACTTCGGTCCCCTCTTCGCCCCCTGTTGACACCAACCACCCTCGCCTCCCCCGTGACGCTCTGGCCACTACGCCCACAATCTTCCGAGGTCTGGTCCCTCCGACACCATAGAGACGGGTCCGGAAGCCGGACAGAATGCCAGCCTTCAGCCCTCCAACGCCACCACTGAGGCGCACCAACCCGGAACCGAGATAGAGCGGCCGCACCGGTGGCTCTCAGGCCGGTGCCATCTTGAGTGTGGGCTCCGGTGCCGACCCGCGCTTCACTCACAGCCCCCAGCAGTATAGTTGGTCTGTGAAGATGTCGTCTCTCTTTGGCTTTGCGTTGAACGCGCAAATCTGTCTTGATTTTAATTTTTAGGCTTTTCAAGGGACCTTCTTAACTCGATTTCCGCCCGAATCTAAAATGGCCGCCGGCCGCCTCTGACAAATAGAAAAGAGGCGTGGCAGAAAAAAATAAGAGTAGTAAGGAAATTGGGAGGGCTTTCAGGAGAGTGACGTCGCTCACCCCGCATCCCGGATTGGCTGCGCTGCGTCGGCCCAAGTCGTACTGAGCTGCCGCTGAAGCTCGCGGAGGTCGAGGTGATTCCAGCTGAAGTCTTATTGGTCAGGGAGTCTGAAGTTGCACTTAATTAAGAAAAGAGTCCGATTAGGATTATTAATATTAATAGTACTTATTAATATTAATAGTTTCTACTTATTGGGGGTAGTGAGAATAAAATGTAAGTGATAGTTTTTAAACTACACGACTCAAACCCTTTAGAATATTCTGTTAAGTGATAGTTTTTAAACTACACGATTCAAGCCCTTTAGAATATTCTGTTACCATCCACGTGAACTTAGTCAGCGCTGCTGTTTAATGCTTCTACAACCTCACAGTTAACTGTACACGCTATACAAATGTGATAGAATTTAAAACCTCATGTTACAGACTGTGTTCATCCCACAGATATTTGACACACACCTTTTCTGAGCCATGCATTGCTCTGACCACCAAGAAAAGAAGGAAGGAGATAAAATCATTGCAGAAAAGTGTGTTCTTCGAGAGGCCTAAATAGAGCTTTTTTTTTTTTTTTTTCAGGTGATTGAGGAGATGCTAGTAGCTTAGTGCTAGGAATGTTGTTTTTATTTTGCGAAGTGCTCTGCCCCGTCACCAACATATAAGTTTCAAACAACTGTGTGTGAAGCTGGATATGAGCTAAATGACTCTACACTTCCCTGGTTACTCTGAGGCTTTTCTGACATTTGCTCCTTGTTCATTTAGTTGGTCAGCAAATACTTTCTAAGTGCTCACTGTGTGCCAGCCTCTGCCCTAGAAATTGCTGAAACATTAGCAAACAAAACACGGTAAATTTCCTGCCCTCACAAACCTCACATCTTGGAAGGGAGGTGGGAGTTGGGAGTGATGATAAGGGGAGAGAGAGACAATAAGTATACAAACGAATAAAGGTAAGTTCATATAATGGTAAATTCTCTGAAAAAATAAAACAAGGTCATGTAATGATAATAACAGTAGCTAAGATATGTTGAATACTTACTATGTGTTTGATAATTCATGTGTTAATTCACTGACACCATACATCAGTCTCACTTTACACATGAAGAAACTGATGCACAGAGAGGTTAGGTAAGTTGGCCGAAGTCACACAGCTGGCAATGGCATAGAGTAGTTGGCCTACAGATTTCATGTTCTTAACCCACTATGCAACATTGCCACCCTAATGTGATAGAGAACAATGGGGTAGAGGGAAGACAGGAGAGGAAAGGGAGTTGTTTTAGATGGACCTCCAAAGAGGGCCTCTTTGAAAAGGTGATATTTGATCTGAACACAGAGTGACGAGAAGGAGTCAGTTATGTGCAGCTCTGTGGGTAAACTATTCCTGGCACAGGAACAGCAACTGGAAAGGTCCCAAGGCAGGGACTAGCTTAGATTGTTTAAGGAACAGGAAGAGGGCCAGGGTGGCTGGAGTGCAGTAAGTGAAGGGAGAGTGGTCATGAAGAGGCTGCTGGGAGAGCCTGGGGCTTCAGGGTTGTGGGAAGGCATCTGGAAGCCACTGAGGATTTTAAGCAAGAGAGTAACAATCTAGTCTACGGTTTTAAAAGCTCACACTGGCTTTCACGTGGAGACTCCTAAGAAGAGAGAAGAGCAACAAGGAGACAAGTTAGGAGACGTTAGCAATAGTTTGTACACGGAGGACGAAGTGCCTTGGGCTAGGGGAGAAAGAAGAGAGGTGAGGTGTCCAGAAATATATTTTAGGATAGAGGGCTATGGACTGAATTGTTCCCCCACAACCACCACCACCAAATTCAGATGTTGAAACCTGAAACACTAATTCATGTGAAGCCCTGACCACCTTTGGGAAATAATTAGGGTTGATGAGGTCATGAGAGTGAGCTCCTCGTGATGGATTAGTGCCCTTGTAAGAGACACCAGGGAGCTTATTCTCTCTCTGTCCTTGCCACGTGAGGACAGGTGAGAAGGTGGTCACCTGCAGACCAGGAAGACAGCTCTCACTAGGGCAGTGAAGATACACATGTCTGTCATTCTGTTGAGTCTAAGGTATTTTGGCAGCCCAGGCTCACTAAGATATAGAGTTAATGGTACTTGCTAAAAGAAAGTAAGGAATCAAGGTTGCTGCCTTGGGTTTGGCTCCAGCAATTGGGTTCATGGTGAGACCATAGCAAATTTGCAGAACGGTCAAACATCCAAGTGGAGCTATCAGATTGGTTGATGGCTGGACAAGTCAGAAGAGTCACTGGAGACGTCTAGATAGGACATAAAAATCTGCGCATCAGGGTCTCAGCAGGTTGTAAATATCCCAATATCTTATATGCTTCACCTGTATTCAACACAGAGAAACAACTACAACACAACACAGTATCTTAGCAAATGAACTCTAGAGAATACTTCCTCTCTGTGTGAGATTCTTTGTCCATTATTCAATGATGTGCTGGTAAATGTTTAACAGTTTATGAAGTTTATTGATATAAAGTATATGAAATACGTGTATAGATGAATCACTTTGTTGGACATCTGAAACTAACACAATATTGTAAGTCAACTACACTTCAATTGAAAAACAAGATAAAAAATAAAATGTTGCTGTAATTTCATTAAAAAAGGTATATGAAGGATATGTAGCATATAATTTACAAATATAATAATGAAATATATAATATTCTTTATTGCAGATTCTAGTAGCCAACTGAGAATTACCTTGGGGTGCAATTGATGAATGAGTGTCGTTCTGATATGAATGTTGGGTACTATGTCAATTTATATTAACAGTTAAGATGAAATTGAAACAACAAAGATGTATGTTGGAATGTCACTGCTTCATCGATGTGAGTTAACTTCTATGCTGAATCTGATAATAGTTTTGAGTACTAGAAGACTGTTTCCTCCATTTTTTATGCTATCACAATGTAACAGCTACAGTCAAGACGCACTTTTAAGTTTAATTTGAATTGTTATTAACATTTCTTCATCACTTTGTTAAGTCTAGACAATCAACAAAACACTAAACAAGCCCCGATTTGTAGCATTTGCCAATTTCTATAGTGTGAATACTCCCACCATGGCCAACTTCAGGGAACCAAAGTGACATCACTGAATTCAGAGTTGGGAAGAGATGTGGTCTACCATTATATAGGATTTCCATCATAGAGATATAATAGATATAAATAACCTCTGAGCTTAGATAATAATAAAAGAGTAAAATAAATTTTAAATGATGAGTTCTTAGTTTTTCTCACCTTTTAAATTATAATCTATTTAATTATATAACTTAATTTTTAGTAATGGCTGTGTTTAACAACTGGCTTTCAAAATGCCTAAACACTTCAGTCAGCTCTCATCAGTTTGTATGAGCGACTCCTGTGAGTGGGCTTGAGCACACCACCACCATGATTCCTTTTTAATCAAGGTTGGACAAAAAGAGGTTTATGTAATGTTTTCTTTCATGTTGCTTTTCTCCAAAAAAAAAAAAAAAAAAATATATATATATATAAAATTTAGATTTTGGTCTTTTTTGGTGGGGGGAGTAATTAGGTTTCTTTATTTTTATTTTTTAGTGGAGGTCCTGGGGATTGAACTTAGGACCTTGTGCATGCTAAGCATGTACTCTACCACTTGAGCTGTATCCTCCCCTTGGAAACATACTTCCAGCGTCCATGTACCCTAACTAGGTATTCATACTTTCTGTTTCTACTTTGCATTGTAAATTAATACATTATTTCTTGCTTTTATGTGCATTAGTCTTTTTTGAGTTTATTTTTTTCTCCTAGACCTTGATCATAGCTGGTGTCCAATTTCTCAGTTCCAGTCCAGCAAAGCTGAGGACCAGACACTAGAATCTAGCAAGCACAGCCACCCGTGGCCACCCTTCCGAGTCATGCCTGGGAGACATCCGAGCGTTCCTCAGGTCATACCCTACAGTCTTAACTGTGCATTGTTTTAAAAACCACAGCACCACTTTCTGACCAGATCACTTCTAGCTATTTCCCTGCTTTGCCCTCCCTAAGACTATTTCAACCTCATTGTGTTAGGTAGTAAGATAAGTAGGGGCACCGGGCAGATAGGTGGAGGAGAGGGAGGATGGTCTGGAAGATGGCGTGGTGACCGCCTCCAGCATAAAGGGACTTTACTTCTTCTAAATAAACGCCAGCAAGAAACCGGTTAGAACCCAGCAGACGTGACTGCAAGGTAGCAGAAAGGACTTAACCGGACAGGACCCAGTGCCCGTTGTATTATAATTATCATTGCAACATTGCGATTTAGCCCCCCACCCACACTCCATGGGTTTTTCTGTGTACACTATGGGTAAGGACGTGCACAAAAGGGGCCAAACATGACTCGGCATTCTAGGGGCAAGAGCCGTCAATCAACCAAAAGACCACCTCTAAGCAAGGGTGTAAGAGAAGGGGAGACAAAACCCACCGCACTTCCTCCCTTGGATCAGCCTGCCTCCCGTTCATGGAGGTGTATTTTTCCTTATTTTAAATAAATCTTTTAAAATCTTTAGCTACACAACGCACCATCTCCTGACTGTAAACATGTCTTTTGGGTATGACGAGAACTGGGGTCTTTACCTTTTGGGGTAACAACTGCATATTTTCTTCCAACAGGGCAGGCTCCAAAAAAGTCAGCAGACCTCCGTGTGAGCCTCAGTTTTGCTGCTCACCGTCCGGAGTGCTCTTGGGCAAATTGACTTTACTCAGCGTCCGTGTTCTCAGCTGCAACTTAGGAATTAAAGGAGTAGCTACCGCATGCGTTTTGTGAGGGTTAGATTAGGTAAAGGGCTACCACGTGAAACTTTCAATCAGCGTTACATTCTGTTACTGCTGTTCTGTGACTGGTCCAGATCGACCCCAAGGTTGGCTTCTGTAATCAGAGTTCTCATTCCTTTCACTCTCGCACCATCTTTCCATGGCCTCAAGGGATGCAGTGCCCCAAACATGTCTCCTATTTACCTGAGAGACCTCATTCTTTTAAAAAAAAAATTTGTATTTTAATGGCTTCTTTCTCCCCTGCTATAAGGAAGAGAATCTTTCTTTTGTTCATTGATCTAACCCTCACTGTAAGTTGTCAACAGACATTTATTGAGGAACGAATGCGTGGAAGCGTGGAACGATCTACACCAGTCTGTGAACAGTCACAGTGTCGGGGAGGGAGGGGATTACTTTTTCTCTTCATGATACAGCTTCACGTTGTTTGTTTTATGTGATACAGTGGGCATAGATTACTTTTGTAATTTTAAATATAATAAAGGAATAAGAAACTGAAATGCAAACTTAGACTGGAAGCTCTTATAGTCAGTCTTACATCTGATAAAACGGTGCTCATAGTTCCTCACTATGTGGTAACAGTCTTGGGGCGTCGGGACCGTGTCATAGCAGCTGCAAAGCTTCGACAGGAGAGATGAAGGCCTGTGCACGTTTCCTGATGAGGTGTACATGGCCGTTAAGTTAACTTACCTACTTAAGGCAACAAAGAGTGACGTGTGAGCCTCTGTTTGTTTCTCAGTTCTCCCCAAAGCTGTGCTTCTAGCTCAACGCAAGTTAAAACCTATTTGCTGTGTTTCTTTAAAAAAAAGAAAAAAACTTCCTCTGCGTACCACTCCATGAGTCCTTCTCAAAGCAGCTCAGGGCTGCCATGGCTCCTGAGTTCCTTCCCTCCTCCCTGCAAACACCCACCCCAGTCCAAGTTCTGAGTCAAGGGAGAAGCACTGAGTGCTTGCGGGATAAAGAGATTCTGCAAAGAGTTTCCTGTGGTCAGGGAACATTTTAACAAGTGAACGAACAGACCCCTGGGCGTTCAGAACTCCTCGTGTGAGCTTTCGCCCTCACTATTGGTACCAAAGCTTCTTGAAAAGAATTTCCCCCTTTTCTCACAGCAACTCTTCACTGATCCCCTGGATTCTTTCACCTGCTTCTTTTCCCAGCTTTTACTACCTTTTTTATTTACTTCTTTTCCCCACAGTATGGAGTAAGTAGAGTCTATCAGGCATGAGTTCTTCAGCCCAGTGACACTGTAGTGTGCCCAGCCTCGCGGACAGGAAAGACGCCCGTGTCGCAACAGTACAGTTTGCAGAGCCCGAGCCCTCTTCCAAAACCGCAGGCCTCCTTTCCACGGTCGCTGAGTTAAAACGGATTCCCTCAGCCCAGGAACGAGCTCTGAAAGGCAAGCTAACTGAAAAGGCTCAAGGCTTCCCTCACTGGCGCTCCTGGAGCCTGGGCTGCAGCCAGTGGCTCCCTGTCCCGCCTGCTGCAAACCGGAACGTCGGCGCTCTGCTGGGCTCAGTTTCACAGTCAGGCCCTGCCCAGCCTGCTGCTGCTGACACAGCCGACTTTTGACACTGGTAAATTGCAGGGAAGGAGGAAAAAGAGGCAACTCATAAGAGGTATTTATGCTGCTTTTAAGTAGCAGTTAACCAACCTCCAGCTTCCAGAATCACATACCTCAGTTCCCCAAACTACCAAGCTAGCAAGATGGAGCCTGGAAGAGAAAAGATGTAGAGACAGTAAAGTACATGCTAAGCTTTTCTCCTCACACATTAATTAGCTGCAGGGTTTCTCTACTGAGCAGTCATGATCAAATAAAAGGATTTCTTTATACTTTATACCCTGTGTGTTGGGCCTCTGGTAATCAAAATATTTCTAAGTGGCCTTGAGTGATGATGATTTGTAGGAACTGATGATAACTTTGCTGAGAAATGGATTAAATGATTCACACTACAGGGTGGTATGCTGCCGTGCGTGATTGCTCCTCAGTTGGGTAATCATTCTCGTGAACCCAGAGTCTTTGTATCTGTGGAAAATACTGGTGGTGCTGATGTGAAGAGAAACTGAAAGTTTTAAGGAAGGCACAGTATTTGTAATTTGAAACATTTGTACAGGCTTGTATAGATCTCTCTGGTGCAATTTATATCAGTAATCCATTGCTGCATAACAAATCATCACCGATTTAGTAGCTTCAAACAACACTTATTCTGTTCACAGATCTGTAAGGGCTGGGGCAGGCCTTGGCAGGGCAGCTCATTTTGGCTCACGTGGTGTCCTCTGTAGGAGGGGTGTGTTGATGGTGGGGGGGGGGGGCTGGAATCCTCTGAAAGCTTATTCACCTCTAGCAGTTGATCCTGCTTGTTTTCAGGGACCTCGGCTGGGACCATCTGAGCCAGGGACAAGATCACCACTAAGCACACTCCCATTCAAAAAGGGAGCAAGGGGAGACACATAGCAGTCGTTGGTTTATGGCAAATCTGAAATTGTGCAGGCACATTTGCTACTTCCTTTCACTCAGGGGGTCAGGGAATGTTCCTTAGTTAGGTCCCAGCTTTTGCTCCCTGGCCATGTTCTCTATTCCATTCCCACCTGCCTAGTTCGACTGATCTATAGCAACTCCAAGCCCCACACAAGACACAGAAGAAAGTTTTTCCTAGACTTCTCCACTGGTTCCCACAATTATATAAAGTCTAACCCCTATAATAAATTCCATATGCTGTATCACTCAGAGCGGTTTTGTTTTTCTGATCAAACTCTGAATGATATAAGACCAATTAAAAATAGCTGACTCCATCTGTCCCTGAATTTTCTTTAGTGGCATTGCTTGCTGTGGGCTTTGGATCTTAGATCTGTGAATGATCTCTGTGGGGTCAGGAAAAGCGCAGCAGCCACCAGTGGTATTCTGATGCAAGGAATTCCAGGGAACGCAGACAAATTTATATCCTTAGGAAAACAACCACTTTCTATCTAGTGGGACCTGTGTGAGTTGAAAAGCCTCATAGGCCTGGTGCCTACAGACATGGTAGCAAAGCTTCTAATTGTACTTTAGATCAGTTAAAACTGAACAAACCAGACTGATGGCCTAGATCCTGACCTGATTAAAATAACAATGGTGCTTTAAGGAAAGGGCCAAACTGTTACACTCACAAGCAGGTGGCAGGACAGACACTGGTCCTCCCCTATTCTAAGGGAGGGCTGTGTCAGCTGAGATCAAAGAGGAGCCTCTGCTAAAATGAAACAGCACTGGCAGGATTAACAGCGGAAACACAGACTACTTGTGGGTCAAGCATGGCAGGGCTACCGTAACCTGGAATTAGGTTAAATGCTAGGCTTCTTCCTTCCATCCATTCCCTTGAAGCAGGACCAAGCCAACTGGCACAATATGCTTAGCTCCAGGCAGACTCAATGCAGACAGCACAGGAAGCCAGCTGGTTGGTGGGCTATAGCTAATGGACTGACCGTATAGTCAAGCAGATGAAAACAAACTGGTGAATTAATGGAAACCAGTGTGGAAAAAGAAACTATCAGAAGCACTGGTGTTACGTGTAGCTAGCTACTCGGTTGATGAGGTTTCTAAATAGAACAATGAAATAGACGCTCTAACCTGAACCGTACACCTAATAAAAAGGAAAACTGGGACAGTAGGAATTCTGCCCATCACTGATTCTTTTCATGGACGTGTTAGGAAGGTGGGTTCAGACAACATTCTGAGAGTTGGCACTGCCCTTAAAAGCAACTGACATGTAAAAATTGGGCTCTAAATTAGTGAAAGCCAATCAAATATACTCTGATGTCCCAGCTCACCAGATATTACAGATAGGTCTAAGGATTGTGTTCCTAGGGTACTGTTTCCCAGGCAACATGGCAGATGGATTCTTTAGGGCTTCTGATGGAAGTAACAACAGTCTTGACTTACTGCCCTACGTTTGTATTCAGGGCTCTGAGTCACATTTGCTTTTGCCACAATGACTTGCTAAAATGCAGACAGTTGGAAGAGTTGTGTGAAAGATGAGTAACCCCTGAGACTGTTGGTCTTGACCAGAGACCTCTTTTATTGTTTTAACCACAAAAATCTATCCAACAATAAACAAGTAACATGATAATTCAATGGAATTTTTATTTCTGTTTTCCTTATAGTTGACTGTAACTGGAATAACAGAGTGGCCTATTAAAAAAAAGATAGTTGAGAAAACACCCGGGACTGGAATTGAATCTAAATGGGTGAAGAAGTAAAACCAATAGATTAGGGAACTAAACAAGGAATATAAAGAGGGTACTATAACCTCTGGGAGACACTTGGAGACAGTTCCACACGGCATCAAGAAATGAAACCCAACCAGACACAGAAGAGAAAAATTAATTTTCAGAAACACGTCTGAGGTCCCTCGTTGCAATCAGTTGTTGTTTTCTCCCCCTCTAGCTAACGGGACTCAGTCTATACTGTCCCCAGTCGAAGATGAGGTATTGTTAGACGTTGTCCTTCTAGTGAGAAAATTAACTTGCCCAGCAGGGGTGATGGCTATTTAGGCTATAGCAAATCTCTTCCATAGCAGCAACCACTAACCTTGTAGGACTAGAGGCCTGATCATTCAAAGAGAAAGTCTTGCCTAAAAAAAATGGAAGTAGCGGTGAAGGCAGAAGCAGGCAGAGGTAACTGAGGGACTAGATGACTCACACTGGCTGAAGCTGAACCAGCTAAGAAAAAGAAGACACTAAGACATCACGGAAGAAAGTTATGTTTGCCCCTGCATAACAATTTTGGCCACACTGTTACACCCCAGCAGTAATTGCGTTAGGGACAATGGCAATGTTTATGACTGGTTGTGCAACTCAACCCCCATTTGTGATGACCATTAGGACCGCTGGTTTTGTGTGTTGGTTATTGTGTGTGTGTAAGTATTCAGGCTGGTACACAGGCAGAACCCCTGTGTCCTGGTGCCTGAACTACATACAGTAATTGTAAGAATACCAGAAACATCAGCCCTGCCACCTGTGCTGCATTAAGTGATACAGACATAGTGTCTACCAGCACAGGAATGTCCTGCTCACAACATCCCTACTCTCCATATAATTTGGACATAACCTATAAATTAAGTGAATGGACAAGCATGCAGCCATTTTAAACATGACTTACTGGGGGAGTCCTTGCATGTTTACTGGTTTCAGACACTGAGGATATGCCTTCCAATTAGTTTCCTGTAAATTAGTGATTTGCAATCCTAGGCACATTAAAATCACCGGGGGGAAATTTTAAACCGTTAATGATTCATGGGCTCCAGTCCCGGAGATGATTATTTAATTGGTTTGAGTTGCAGTTTGGGCACCCACATTTTCTAAAAAGCTCCTCAGGTGATTCTACTGAATGCACGCTGGTGTACAAAATAGTACCCACACTATGAACTAATGTAGTGGTTCTCAAAGTGTGGTCCTTGGCTCAGAAGCAGCAGCAGCACCTGGGGACTTGTTAGAAATGCAAAATTGGGGGCCTCATCCGAGAGCTACTGAATCAGAAATACTGGGACCCGGCCCAGAAATGTAGTTCAGTAAGCCCTCCAGGTGATTCTCGGGTAAGCTGTTAGGGAGCCACCGAACTAGTGAAGTTATCCGACGGAGTCTGAGTGAGCATCGTTTTATTTCTGATAGACCCCCTCTAATAATGCTTTTGCCTTAAAGTTTATTTTTTCTTGTATTAATATATTACTCTATCTCCTTTTATCCTTGAATGAGTTTAATAGAATATACAGTTGTGGGTCATCAGTTATTTTCTCTCCACTCATCGAAGATATTCTACTGGCTGTTTGTGCCCAAAATTGTTGAGATCTGTTGTCAGTCTAATTACAGTACCTTTATAAGCTTTCTTTGTCTCTGGCTGTTTCTTTTTTCTTTGATATGTTTCAGTTTCACGCTGGTGCGTGTGTGTGCGTGTGTGTGTTTCCTGCCTTCGTATTTGGTGTCTTCCTCATTGCTATGGTCTGAATGTGTGTCCCTGCACAATTCATATGTTGAAACCTAACCCTCAAGGTGGGTTGATATTAGGAGGTATAGTTTTGGGGAGGTGCAGAGGTTGAGAGTGGAGCTCTCATGAATGGGATTAGTGCTTTTATGAAAGAGGCTCCTAAGAGATCCCCTGTCCTCTTCCACCATGTGAAGACACAGAAAGAAAGAATGATCTATGAACCAGGAAGTGGGGCCTTACTAGCCACTACACCAAATCAGCCAGCACCATGATCTGGGACTTCCTGTGAGAAAGAATTGTTTATAAGCCATCAAGTCTGTGGTATTGTTTCAGTGGTTTGAACAGACTAAGACTCATTTTGAGATATATTCATCTTTTGTTATTTTAGAAAGTTCTCTATTTTAGAAAGTACTGCCTCATCCTTTATGCTTTTCTTCTAGAACTTTTCATTTTATAGTTTATGTTCCTTAACTGCTTATATTTCTGTATCTTGGTTATTGTCATTGTACTTTTTATTTTTAGAAGTTAAACAATCTTCTATACAATTGTTATAGGTTACTTTCCATTTTACTGTGTATTGTCTGCATTCCCCAGGATGTGTGTACAATACATCCTTGAGCCTGTCTTACACCCGATACTTTGTACCTCCCACTCCCTTACCCCTATATTGCACCTCCCCACCCCTCCCCACTGGCAACCACTAATTTGTTCTCTATATCTGTGAGTCTGTTTCTTTTTGTTATATTCACTAGTTTGTTGTATCATACAATATTTATTTTTCTCTGACTTATTTCACTTAGCACAATGCCCTCTAAGTCCATCTGTGCTGCTGAAAATGGCAAAATTTCATTCTTTTTTATGGCTTAGGAGTCTTCCTTTGTGAGTGTGAGTGTGTGTGTGTGTGTACACAAAGGAATATATATATATATATATATATATACACACACATATATATACATATATATATATATTTTTTTTTATACCATATCTTCTTTAACCATTCATCTACTGATGGACATTTAGGTTGTTTTAATATCTTGGCAATTGTAAATAATGCTGCTATGAACAATGGAATGCTTGTATCTTTTCAAGTTAGTGTTTTTGTTTTTTTCAGATATATACCCAGGAGTGGAACTGCTGGGTCATACAGTAATTCTATTTTTAGTTTAGTTTAGTTTTTTTTAATGGAAGTACTGGGGATTGAATCCAGGACCTCATGCATGCTAAGCACCCACTCTACCACTGAGCTGTTACCCTCCTCCACTATTTTTCATTTTTTGAGAAACCTCCACACTGTTTTCCATAGTGGGTGCACCAGTTTACATTCCCGCCAACAGTATACAATGGTTCCCTTTTCTGCACATCCTCACTAACACTTGTTATTTGCGGTCTTTCTGATGACAGCCATACTACCCATACTACCCAAGGCAATTTACAGATTCACTGCAATCCCTTTCAAAATACCAATGATATTTCTTACAGAACTAGAACAAATAATCTGAAAATTTGTAAGGAAACATAAAAGATCCCAAATAGCCAAAACAATCTTGAGAAAGAAGAATAGAGCTGGAGGAATCATGCTCCCTGACTTCAGACTATACTACAAAGTTACAGTAATCAAAACAGTATGGTATCGGCACAAAACAAATACATAGATCAGTGGAACAGGAGAGAAAGAGCCCAGAAATAAAACCACACATTCATGGTCAATTAATCTATTACAAAGGAGGCAAGAATATAACATGGAGAAAGGAAGTCTCTTCAATGAGTAATGCTGTGAAAACTAGATAGCTACATGTAAAAGAATGAAATTAGAACATTTTGAGCGGATTAAAGACCCAAATGTAAGGTCAGATACTATGAAACTCCTAGAGGAAAACACAGGCTGAACACTCTTTGACATAAATTGTAGCTATATCTTTTTGGATCCATCTCCTACAATAATGGAAATAAAAGTAAAAAATTAATGAACAGAACCTAGTAAAACTTAAAAGCTTTTGTATAGCAAAGGGAACCACTGACAAAATGAAAAGACAACCTACTGAATGGGTGAAAATATTTGCAAATGATATGACCGATTAGGGACTAATATCCAACATACATAAATGGCTCATTCGACTCAACATCAACTCCCCACCAAAAAAAAAACCTGATTGAAAAATGGTCAGAACAACTGAATAGACATTTTTCCAAAGAGAAAATACAGATGACCAACAGGCACATGAAAAGATGCTCAACATTGCCAATCATCAGGGAAATGCAGATCAAAACCACAATGAAATACCATACACACCTGTCAGAATGGCCATTAGAACACAAATAACAAACGTTGGCGAGGATGTGGAGAAAAGGGAACCCTTGTTCCTGTACCTTTATAAAAGAACACTTTCACTGAAAACCAACCAGCCAAATGTTGGTGCTCTAATTTTTATTTTCTGTATTATTTTCTTATTTATTATTTAATGCATGCTATTTTCCTTTGCCTTCTCAGAGAGCTTGTCACATTTTTCTTCACATCACTGATTTTTTTTTGTATCATTAATTCTATTCTTGAATGCCTCTGTAGCTCATGAAAGTCTTCTCCCAAATAGGAGGGAGGTTCTGCTGTACTTCAAAGAAAACATACACTGAAGATTAATGCTATCCCTTCAACTTGGTAGACTTTCAGGTACCTGGCTAGAATGTACATGCGGGGTTTTAGATATCTAAGGAGATTCAAGTATTTTTCCAAATACTCAGTAAGCTAGCAACAAAGACACAGAAGAACACAACTCACCTCACTGAAAATGTCAATGTATCCTCAATGACAGAATTTGGGAAGATTTGCCAATAACCAGGACAAATTGGCTGGATTTGGGGGAAAAAAAAACCTTCCCAGTACCGCTTGGCAAAAAGAAGGAAGATCAATTTATATTTCTCTCTTATTCTCTGTCTCATGACATAAAATATACAAGGTCTTTAAAATCCTGAACACCAGGCAGCTAGTAAAAATTAATCCTGTCATAACAAACAAAGACTGAAAGTAGGAAGAATCATCGTTCTCTTTTCTTTGAGACCTTCTGACAATTTGGCTTAGTCTTTGAGTCCTAAAGATCTTGGTGTATTCCTGATGTCATGTAAGGCCAAATGAGAGCGTAGTGACTGTAAGCTCTGAACAAGCTCTGACTAGTAATAGTAGCAAGCGATTCTGTGTGATCTACCTCATTTTCCACTTCAGATGTCCCCGTAAAGTCATAATAAAACATTTGGCTTCAGTTCTACTGGGCTGTGCAGAACTAAGCAATAGGGATGTGGAAGGGGTAAGAAAGGGGTGAGCGGTGTTTTCTTCCCCATGTACTGACTGAACGCAATGGTGGCTCTCCCACGCAGGGGGCATGTGATCTCATGAAGATGAAGCAGTGTGGGGATGAGAGGAGGAAACAGAACAGAGAAATCTATTCTTGGCCCTATGTGAGAAAGCACCTTAGGAAACTCTCAGAAAGACTGAAAAACAAAGCAAAACAAAAACTCTTGAGAAGAAATAATTTCCAGCCATAAACCATGGCTTAAAGCCGTAGCAATTTAGTCATTAAAGTCAAATGTGACTTTAACTTGTAGTCAAAACCTGGTAAGGCTGGGATATCTGACTTACATATAAATGGTATTTCTAAAAGTACGCAAGGGCAAAACCTTTTGTTCTCTGAAGTATATAAGAATTTTAGATATTCTTCCTTATTCCTTTAGTAAAACTTTCTATCATAAATAATGCAAAGGTAAACCAGTCCATGCCTGAGTGGAAAGATCACAATTTCTCAATCTGTGAAGTCCTAAAATAATGAAAGAAATATACAGAGAGACTGAGCATGTGCAGGCACGCCTCCGTGAGAACAGCCTGGAGATGCTATGAATTGTTGGGGGTGCTCTTCCTAGAATCAGTTTATAATAGTGCGTGGGAAGTTCTGTTACAGAGTATTTGCTTTATCTATTAATGTCGCTTCAAAGTAACATTTATACTCTCTACATATGACAAATAATAAGGCAAGGTATTTAGTACTGAGATTACTGGATTGATCCAATCCAGTAATCAGAAAACAGGTTATGTCACAGACCAAATACATGAACTTGGGCAAGCCATTTCCTTTCTCCTGGTGTGGTTTTTTTCAACTGGAAGAGTTTGACAGGGTTGTTTGTAAGGCCCTTTCCAGTTTTAACAGTCTACAGTTAAAACAGAAACTAAGACAAATGTTTTCAGAAAGACCAATTAGGTTGTGAGTTCAAAGATACAAATCATATCTTAGATTCACTTACTCTTTAAGGAGGTCATATACTTTCTTACACATAACAAGTAGTTAAGAAAATATCTGTTGATCATATTTTAAATTTTTATGCGATTGGTGTCCCAAATAAGTAGGCAGAATGAATTATTTCAAAGGCCTTTTCCAGCTCTACCACCCTCTGCTTAAAATATAAATCAAGCCCAATAAATAGTATATAGACCAACGAGATTTTAAATTCTTGTCTTTGCTCTATGTATTCCTTTCGAAGCCTCATATAATTCCTTCCGTACCAGGTGCTCAAGAAAATATCTGTAGATTATTTTATTTGCTTTGTTTTTCAAGTGAATTTTCCATATTATAACATCAATGAGTTACTTTCGAAGCTCATTATTAATTATGTCTTTCCATTTCTTACTACCTAGATCTTAAAAAAACAAGTGAACAAATGGGGAATGGGTATCTAAGTGAGCAAAATATTTTGTTTCTTCAACAATAAGACTTGTAATGGCTTTTCCATACTTTAGATTTCATGAATAATAAAATCTAAAAATCCAATAGTAATCTAGTTTCATGTATACCAGTAGATGTCCTAGGTTTCCTGTATTAAATCAGAAAGCAAAATTAATTTGAATTAATTGCTGAAGAAACTCTACCCATATATGATGTAACTTACAGTACATATTCCATTGTTAATTGAAAAATCATAGTTAATAACCTTGGGAAGCAATCTTTCAGGCACATGGCATGAAATAAAAAGGTGATATTCTTTTCATAAATTTTAAAGGTAACACACATCATGTGAAATATTCTAGCATTTACAAGGAGGAAAAAGGGCAGGAAAAAATAAAATTCGTATGTACTCTCTATAAACATGTAACTCCTAATGAAACATTAAATAGGAACACATGACTTCTGTTAATTCATTTGTACTTTATGCTTCTTTTTAATAGAAATTAAATTAGTCAATTAATGTACATAATGCAGTGTTTGTTTTCCAGTCTAGTTGCTTTTTAGCATTCACTTTTGAGTCTCCTGGGGAAAGTTACTCAGCGTCAAGATGGGGTTTGATCAGTGAACATTGTCAAGCATCAACTGTACTTCACATAGGACGGAAGAGGTTGGAGTTAATCTGCAGCTAACAACATGGAAAAATAAAAAGAAACACAGACCTGCAACAGTATCAGCATGCATTATTAGGCCAAGGTTCAAAGTTAACCCAACCCACACAGATTTCCTCTCAGCTGAGCGTCCATGTGGAAGGGGGCGACTCTATCGAGATCCATAGCCATAGTAGTAAGGTTCATCAGGGCGGAAGCCATAAGCTGTGGCAGGGCGTCCAAGAATGCCGACTGACTGGCCAAAGCCATCCATTCCAAGACTAAAAAGAGAAAAAGGAATAATCAGTTCTATTTTTCATCATACACCCACAATGCAGGTCAAGTAAGAGGCCTGGAATTTTATACCTCCAAGATTCTCTTTCTAGCAGCAAAACAGACTTATGTGGCTGGCTACCATTAACCTTTCTTCTTCTTAAATACAGCCATAAAATGTGTACAATAAATATTTACTTCTAACAATTTGTGTTAAAAATGTTGAAAACCTCTGTCATCAGGTTACCATTCAAAACAAAGAGAAAGAGAGATCAGAAAAGTTTTAATACATTACATTCTAATATAGCTTTTATGCCAGAGTATGAAAAGATTTTACATGCTAGCAATCAGCAGTAACACATTGCTAAGGAATGATAAAATTAAAACTGTAGTAAAGTGAGTTTTGCTAGTTGTAATAAAATCTTTTTTTTCATAGGATTAATCCACTATTGGTAAGGACATGCAACTGAGTTTCAGCAGTAATCTCTCACTCAGAGCCAAATCATACTATAAGCTTATGACTAAAAGAACAAGACAAAGAATTTTACAAAAGTTGCAATTTTGTTAGCCAGACTTGATCTACACAGTCTTCTGACTCCTCAGTGGAAAAAATTACTATATAGTACATGTTTTGAGTGACAGCAAACTCATGATAAATTTTGGTTCAATTTATTCTATGGAAATAATAGAAGCCCAGAGATAACCTTCAGAGTTATAGATTGAAACATTGATAAACTTGGATTAATTCCTTTAAAATTATTCTTTCATCTATTAATAAATTTAGAAGAAAAAGTGTTTTAAGAATCAGAGAATTATCAAACACTTAGCAAAATGACAAGATATTTATTTTGCCAGGCAAATACGGCAGCTGTAACATGCTCATGCATAACTCATGCGGTGAATGCCAGTGAGCTTATTTCCAATCAAAAGAAATTATTTATAATCCAGAAATGCAAGCTTTGAAAAAAAATATTTAAATGATTCAAGATTGTCTGAGATTATGCTAGAAATAAACTTTTCCTCTTATTAGCAAAATCTCAATATGACTAAAAATATATTCATATAGGCATTAACTTCTCACAACTCAACATGAGATTAAAACACTTTAGAAAGAACTTAAAATGTTAAGGTTTTAAATAACTTGTGTGTGTGTGTGTGTGTGTGTGTGTATGCTGGGATAGGATTAAATACTAAAAGTAAAGAACCATTAATACATATAGGGCACATATAGTTCATGTGAATCTACCTCTTAGGGGAATGGAATTTCTGAAATACATGTTTTCGGTCAGCATTTGTAGTGAGTGATCCTGGACAAATCCAACTTTTTGGGCTCCTTCTATGTCAAAACTGTGTCCGTAATTTCTGAAAATTGTTTGAAATTTTTAAGTCTGAATTTTATTTTGAAATGGCAAATATAAGCATGCCTTCCCTACCTTGATCCCATGGAAAGAAAGATGATATTTTCTGATGAAGGGAAATACTACTCTAGAGGTAGCTTTAAAGATGTTTCAGAAATTAATGGAGTCTATTAACTAAGACACATCTGTATCAGTTTAAAATTAGAGGAAAAGTTGACCATTGAAAACTTTTTTCTTGAAGCACTAAGGCTAACGAATACTCATGTATCTAAACAATTCTCAATTATATAAAGGTTGATTATACAGCTTGTGGATTTCAACTCCTTCCTTTTTCATCTTGCTACTTATTAACTGCCTTCAGCCACTCCTGACACTTCTTAGCATCTCTTCAGAGGCTGAATAGCAGCAGTTTTAGGTTAAACTGTAGTTAACTTTGTCTCTGTTTCTCAGTCTCAGGGCTGTGGTGAGATCTCCCTCAAGAACTTGGAAACAAGAGGCACATGGTTGATTAGTGAAGAAATACGCACAAGCACCTTCAAAGCAGAACATCTCACAGAGGAACAATACGACTGTAATTCTATCTCAAAGATGTCGGCACTCAGAAAGGAGTCTGTTAGCCATGCTGGCACAGAACAAGGAGCTCCTCAGAGGCTTTGTTGGTAGAACCAACCCAAGCAATTCCTTGGGGTGACCTGTAACACCAACACGACTATCTGACCTTTTTGGCAGGCTTGTCCTCATTGAGGAAGGGCCTTAACAAAGGGTCTGAGACTGAAGTCATTATAGGTTCAAATGGCAAAACCCTGTTTTTTTTATTTCTATGACCAATAAGCACACTTCTGATCACTGTTCTCTCATGTGGCTTGCCAACAGGGTAAAGAATAAACTTAGACATTGTCTGTGATTTGCCTGATGGTTATACTTTCACTGTAAATTGACAAATAAATATTCTGTTTTATTAATATGTCACATTTTTTTGTTAAGAATATGCATCCCCAAGTCAGTGAATGTAAGACCAAACCTTGAACACTGATATATTTGAGTTTCTGAGCCTGCAAGCTTACTGTAATAAACTTCTATTTATGCACTCAACGGTTCACCCACAGACATCTGTGTGCATTACAAGGTACAAGACACATTCTTTTTTAACTTCTATAGATATTATTCAGGAAAAGTTTTCAAATAGGAAAATGAAACCAACTCCTAAAAGTAAGTTTTCCTGGAATTATCCATCATGTATCACAGATGAACTTGCTGTTTAAAGAATATCTGAAACGTTATTGGATGGCACTTTGACGTAATTCCTAGGTCCTTTTGTATTATGAAAGATCAACCATATTCACAGTTCATATCTTTTCAGGATGCTAAAACCTGGAGATCAATATTCTTTTGGGACATGTGGACATTTACTCTACTTCCTCCCTTGGGATAAGGATGTAACCTTGTTAATGCTGAATCTGGTCAAAATCAAGAGAGCCTGATACAAGTCTTCCCAGTAGAAGCAGATACATTATATAAGTTCTTCTGGAAGGGGACAGAAACATGAACATAACAGGGAAGTGTCAGCAAAAATTGTCCTTTCCTGATGCACCAAAGCTTGACTTAAACGGTAGTAAAGCCACTTGCATGCCCTCATTATGGACCCTGAGAAAGTAAGCTGTGGTGTGCTGCACCTGCTCTTGCCCTGTGTGACCATTCTGCTTCAGATGAGAGTTCACATATTTGACTATTTATATTGGAATTTAATCCAACACTGAACATGTGTCTCTGTATGTGCACTCTCTTCCTGGTACTCCTAAACAATATAAAAAAGCTGTGTGTCACTTTAGATTAGAATATGCCACTTCTAGACCACTTTTTCTTTACAAGACTAATTTTGTAGTTATCATTTAACCTTTATTCTCAATGTCTAGAAATCTTATTTTGGACCTCTGAATTAGAAAAACACCAGAATGCAGTATTACTTCTTGAAAATATATAATTCTAGTCCAAAGAAAATGGTTACTGTTTGTTGTGAAGAGACAAGTAGGAAAGGTTAGGCCCCCATCTGCTATTAACTTTTATATCCCAAGAACAATGATTTTGGGGCACCTAGAAAAAAATGAAAGATTCTTCATAAGTAAAATATATTTAAAATCAACAGCAAATATAAACCACTTCTAGATTTTCTTTTTAAAGAAACATTTAGGAATCTAATTAGCACTCAGCAAGTATAAGACTAAAGTTTCTGTAAAATTTACAAGGCTTCAAACAGATTTTCAACAGCATTCACTTGAATTCTAAACTTGAGGTGATTCGAGAGGGAGGAAACAGAAATCAGACATGACAAGTGATGCTTCACATGCAGCACATCACAAGGGGACAGCAGCCAGCACGGACTCCTAGGCACTCCGAGGCTCTTATTAAACTTCTGCGCCAGAGTTGACATTCCTATAGAAAGGGAAGAAAATTACCTACCTCTGGCTGTGTGTGAGGCTTAATTAGTGCGTATTTGTAAAGCACTTTGAAATCCTTGGCTGAAAAGTGCTGCATAAGTGAAAAGTATCATTATTGTATTAAAATTAGATGAAAGCAACACAAGTCTTTTTCTTCTTTGACATTTCCAAGTCAGCAAAATGAATGCAAAGCAAATAATGAATACATTAGTGGATGCTAGAGAGAAAAAAAAAAGGGATACATTCAAGCCAAGTTCTCTTTTCATAGGCTCACAGAATCTTTGACTTGGACACATTTTCAGAAATAATCTGATGCAGTCACAACATCCGTGAAGGCTCTACAAAAATTCCTGTTGGAACACCCCCAGAAATGAAGTGCTCACTACGTAGTCAAGGCAGTTCATTCCTTCTACAGATACATTAAACTGTTATAAAGTTCTTTATTACACTGATCTGAAATTTGGTTCTATTAGTCCTAGAATTACCTCCTTGAACCACAAAAGAAGTCTAATTCTTCTTTAATATGACTACTTCACAGCTGTCATTTAATCAATCTTCATGACATGGTCTCTAAAATCATGTCCTCTCTGAAATACCTCATTTTTTTTGCTATCTTAAAATAAGCTGAAAATAACGCGGTACTTATGATGTGGTCTGAAACCAGTACAGAACATAACAAGATCCTATTTCTGACTCTCTGCTATTGTGGGCTAAAACTGTATTGATCTTTATCAAAATTTTTAAGGAGTCATTACCACAAAATGGCTTATATTGACTGTATAATTGTGTGTGGAGACACACACAGACACACATGGAATTTATAACTTATAACTACCATGTTTAACTTCATCTTTTTAGTTTGGGTCTTTCTTTGCAGATTCTGTTTTCCCTAAGACAAAATCCTTTATAACAACATAGTTATAGAGAACAATGGTTCTTACTAGCTACCTATCTTTGTTGTCCATAAGATAATATGGAAGGCTGGAATTCTTTTGGGATTGTCAAGTGGAAGGACTTAACATGAACTAACTTTTTGGGAAGGAAGCAGCTCCAGCATATTATAAAACTATATGAAATGACTTGGTAATAGTCTTCTAGAACAGTTCATTCTTTTTATCAATTACTCCAACATACCGATCATAGAATAAAAATCAGTATGTTTATCTTCCTTTCTAAGTAGATTATATATTGAGCATCATAATAATTTCAGTTTATGTATGATTTGTCATGGGAAATTTAAGTCTATGCAATAGTGATCCTTTGTCCATCCATCCATTCAAATAGTACGAGTTCCTATAATGTGTTAAATACACCGTTGAGGGTCAATGTTAAAAAAGAGATGTGGTGCTGGGAAGGCAATAATAAGCAGGACATGGTCCCTGACAATGCACTGGAGGCAACTAACATGGAACAAAATTCTGATAATAGTATGTTGTATAATCCTAGTATATTTATAAATTACTACAGAATAGACTAGACCAAATATTTAATATAATGTGAGAGTATACTAGAGGTATGTATAAATTGTTACAGAAGAAACTCAGGGGCTAGAAAGTCACCATAGAAAATATTTTGATTTTAACGCACCTGTTACTTCCTGTCATCAATTTTTATTTTCTGTCTTTATTTCCTATTAGGATGTAAGCACCATGAATGTTAAGAACTGTCTTACTCACTGCCATATCCCTGGCATCCAGCACTGCACCCGACATGGAGTGGGCGTTCGAAAAGACTGCGTGAACGGGCCAATCTCAAAGGACAAGTAGGATTTCACATGTGAAGAGGAAGAATTACTGATAGTGTGGCAGCCTGAGCAAAAGAGAGGAAGAGCTGAAGAATGACCCGTTGTGGCTGAAGTCTTCGGTTTATGATGTAGGCAGCAGCAGGAGGAGATAAAGCTAGAAAGGGAGGTTAGGACTAGACTCTGAAAGTTCATCATGTTCCACACTAAGAACCAAATACTTTTGGAGTGTTTTCAATGATTTTTAAGAAAAGGAACAACTTACTTCTGTGTCTTAGGAACATAACTGGGGTAACATAGGGTTGAGAGGCCAAAGCACGGAGAACATTTAAGGGAATGTTACGGCTGTCCACACGTGAAGGAAGGAGCGCCTGGAGAGGCACTGGCAGAATTAACAGCTATCAAATGTGCTACACTTCATCACAAAAAAATGCTATCTTTTCTCTTTTGAAATGGATCTTTAAAGTTATATCTTTTCTATCTGAGAACTGAGAATGAAGAGAAAGAATTTCAAAATTGGCTAAAAATTTGAGAGGTTATAGTTACTTGGAATCAAATAATTTTTGCCCCTTTGATATGGGACTATGTTTCATCAAATAACTAAGCGGTAGTCGTCTTCCGCGTAGGTGAAATCAGACTGTGGAAGTAGTTTGCTTCAGCACTGAATAGGAAGAACTGAACTATTCTGGCAAAGGAGGACGCTTTTTCTTGAAATTCATATATATAGTACTAAGAGAAGTGTGAATTAAATGAGACAATACCTATAAAATTATGTACCTAACATTTGTATAGTGACATTATTAAATCCAGACCTAAATGTTTGCAATTTACAGATCAACCACTAGATGGAGAGCTTGTCTCACGTACTATCACGTCCTACAAAGCAAGCTTTACCAAATTTAAATTTCTCAGCGCATTTAACATTGCTACAATGTGGTTTCCATTGCTTTTTTTCACATAATCGATGTTTTCACCTTATAGATGTAAAATAATCTAGAGTTAAACAGGAATCTCTATCATTCATATGCAGAAAAAAAGGTTTGTGAATGTGGAGGCCTATGAAAATGATAGAAGAGGCTGTCTTGGACACTGAAAAATATAATTAATGCACATGCATGCTCAAGTACTTCTATTATAGGAAAACGTCTAAAGTTTTCACTGAACTTGTCAATAGCATCTTGTTTCTATAAATGTATATGTAATACGTATACACTTTAGGTTGCTCAAAGGTGTTACTTATTGCTTTGGACTTGAGCCTTTGTACTATTGAGAAAATGGACACAGTTAAGCAGTCTTACTGCGTTTCACCAATATATATCAAGTTTAGCTGTCATTTTCCATTTAGTTTTTTTCCACTCTTAATCTTTTATATGCATGACTATCATTTTTTCTTTTATTATGATAAAACTAAAAGGCTAAAGAATCTTAAAGAGTCATATTTTTAGTGAAATCAAATTAATATTTTCCTCAAAATTAAGGGCAAATGATATGAGTAGTGGGAGGCTGTATTTAAAGTATTCATCTGGAACTTGTTAAAAAAATTTTTTTTGAAAAAGACATCTGTGAGTTCTAAGGGGAAAAATACCACCTTGGGGACAAATCCTTTCAATTTAGTTACTATACTGAGATGCCTCAGATAAAAACTAATTTGTACTAATGATGGAGGAAGTATGTGTAAAACAGTCACTGATTTATTCCAAATGGAAAGAAATTCCACTTCACTGATGCTCTTCTAATATCATTTAATTTACAATTCCCTTACTAGACATCTTAATTTGTTATCTAACCCATCTCCATAGCCTATTTTAATGATTATATTTTTACGTGAGATGTTATAGTTGGTACTTTTTCATATTATATCATCATTGCATTAAGTTTTCTATTCCTTTAAAAATTTTTTTTTACAGTCTCATTGAGATTCTTCTATTAACTCTAGTTCTTGTGCATCCTAACGCTCTCACTGTTGCATCTGACAATTCTTCACGACAGCCCCTTTCTTCATGAGCTTCCTAATTTTTTATTGTATTCAACTTTAGGTTTGTTTTTTGCTTATCTGTTGGCCCTTGAGTTTGGAAATACGTCTACAGAGAGGTTCTGTATTTGTTTATAATATATCAAGGCCCTTGGGCCTAATATATCAAAACTGTCCTGAAACAATTTAAGTGATAATTTCCTGACTTGGGGTTCCCTGAATTAGACGTATGGTATAAATTCTGAACCCACGCATGTGCGTGGAGCAAGCTGATAACTCCTTTCTCACGGGTGACTACTGTCCCAGTCTAGTGTCTTGGGGAAGAAGACAAGCTTTGGCCACTTCTCTGGGCTGGTGAATTAAAATCATCTAGTCCTCTTTTTAACTGATGAGAAAAAGACAGCCCTTTGAAGTTCCAGGCTTTATAAAGGGAATTCAGTTCCGCTTTCCTATGCTGTATAACCGTACCTAGTTCAATATTCTTATGGTGATTCCTGAGTGTGTGTGTGTGTGTTTGTGTGTGTGTGTGCGCACCTGTGTGTGACTTTGGTGAATTTTTGTGAATGTGGCCACGAATTATAACTTTTTCTTATATTTTGTCCACCTTTTCTGTATCTATGTAGGAGGAGGCCCCTCCAAGTCAGCTCACTCTACCATCTTGCTGGAAGTCCCTCCCACTTTATTCTTATTATCGGCACTGCACATCTAAGGAAAGCCTTTATAGACCTTGTATAGCTGTGACTCAAAATTGGCTTTACTGAACAGAACAATGACTTGAAGGAAATAACTGGAGCCATTAGAAGATACTTTTTTCCCTTATTTGTAGCAATTAACAGAAAAAACTACTCAAATAGGTGCCTAACAGAAGCTGTCAGATGTGATTATGAAGCCGAAGTGAATATTTACTCAAACCTATAATGGTCTCAAATTTTTTATAGCAATCTTTAATGAAAGTATGCCATCTAGTCATCTTTAACTCGCAATTTCTTCAATTAAGTACAAGGACTTCTTGAAATTAGCAATTTTATAATATCAAGCAGTGCCTCATTTCACACTACCAAATGTTAAGGGAACTTACTGAGCTGCTAAAGTAACCCCTAGGTCAATAAACTGAGTCATTAGCACCTCCTTTAAATAATTGTTTGTCTGTTACTGGTTCAACATTTATATAATCTGTCATAATACTTTGGTTTTTTAAGGTACAAAAATTACTGCTGTAGGCTTAAACTAGAGAATATAATTTAAGTAGTGATGTTTTCACAGTGATAGTTTAACCATATTGTCTGGTACTGAGTGAGTTAAAGCCCGAACACCACAGCTAATTACTATGTAATGCTAACCTTAGTTGCTGGTTCATTTTGAGACTCTTTAAAATATGAACTGTGTATTTTACCCCTATGCACTCTCTTAATGATTTGTTTTTTTTAGACTGAAATCACTTCCAGCCATCAGTTATACTCTTGGTCTCTACATATGCACTTCTCCAAGCACAAATATTTCTTTTTCCTATTGGTCTGCCAGCTCTGTCAGAGCAAATTTCACTTTAAACTAAATGCTATGATACTTAAAACCTCTTGGATTACTCAGGCTGCTAGTGTGATCTATGACCTTCCAAGAATGACAGCTGAACTTTCCAATTTGCTTATACTGCTTGGGGAACTAAAAGCACATGCCAAAGAGGAAAACGTTTCTGATGTTGAACAGAGAGGAGAGTTCTTGTTGGAAGTGGGAGCAGGAGACTATTAAGTACTGAAAAATACTAATAAGAAGTGAAAAGAAACTAAACATGTTGTAAAGTCTAAGAGCTCGAGCATAATTCAAAAGTTAATGCTAGTATTAAAAACTTTTTCGTCCTGTTTAAAATATGAATAATGACCTTCAGTTACTGAAATTTAAACACTAACCAGAATCTTTAAATGACAATGCACTGTCAAAATGAACACGCTCAAGAGATGGAATAGAATCTAAAATTATCATGAGTTCTATACAAAATGGGCTACACCGACTCCCCATCTTTCTTTATAAAACAGAGAAATCTGACATGTGAGTATAATCAAAGAGGTAACAACGCTCTCTAATATGCAAACTACCCCTGCTGACATATCAGTCTCTCGTAAATTAAAAATTAATGTCAGGCTTCTGTTAAAACCTTGTCTCTAAAGTCCTTAAATAAATAATACCGTTTGGGAATATTTCTACATAGTTTTGAAACTTTTAACTTTCTTTTATTACCTTACATAAGAGGTGGATAAATGTTATTTTAAAAAACCCTTCAAAAATCCCAACAAATATAAGAAGCTTAATATAAAGTTTCTAATTTATGCCATGGTCTACTTATTCATTTATTTGCCTCAAAAATTTTTAGGCTAAATCATCTGAAAATTACCTTTGGCTGATAAAAATCAAGTAGTGATTGACAAAAGCTCTTTTTTTTTTTTTTTGTAGCTAAATCAAACTAATACTTTTCTAAAATTGAAAGCCCAACTATGGATAATAAAAACTATATTTAAACAATTAAAGGTGCATGTTTTTAAACAGCTAAGTATGAAAGTTAAAAAAAAATTTTAATTAGCAGTTGATAGCATGAAAGTTTGGAAATTTGATTCTAAATAGATTTATAATATCAAATATACAACAAAAAGGCATTTCCTTAATTATTATGACATTTAAAAAATCTATATTGGGCAGTGTTATATAAATAGTTTCAGCCACTAATTCAGTAATTTCAGTAATCAATACAGGTCAGCTAAATATTCCATAGTTATTTAGTGCCATCTAAAGCATTCCGGATCTCAGTGTGCTATGTAATACACACACTGCACTTAGCACTAGAACAGGTACTAAAATAAATCTCTACTCTTAAATTTTATAAACTCTCTTGGTCCTTGAGAATATATTTGTTATATTATGGGTCTTTTTTTTTTAAAAAAAAAGAAGGTAAATTCATTTACTACTTAGGTCTAAGGCTAATTTTAGATTATCACAATATGAATTGACTGAAGCCATCCTGATCAACCAGACTGTAGTCTTCTGACAACAAAATGAACTATTTCTATTATTACCTTCACAGAATGGGGCTATGCACCCTTTGGGCACATACTGCATTCACACCAAGCAAATTCAGCATAGACTAGAATGTAGATATATATGATTCTAACAATTATGTTTGACTTGTGCCTTATTATCATATTTTAAATTAAAGTAATTTTCAAAACGACATAAGGAAACATCATACTTTTTTTTTTAATCACTGATGTACAGGGCATTTTTCTCCCTTAAGGACTGGCAATTATATTTAAAAATTCAGCAAAACTAACTTAAGTATGAACTTATCAACAACTCCTGCATTTTATTAAAGTTAGTGGGGTGCAATGACCTCAAAACCAGAATATCTGGATATGATTTACGTCTCTATTGATATAACTTGTTTCAGTCTATATCTGTAACATTCTTTGTCATGATTTCTTTTTTTTTAAATAAGAATAATGGCTATCCCTTTTAACATCTCTCTGCCCTGAGATTATTATATTTCCAAGATTCTTATAAAAACAGTACAAAGACTCTTACAGTATATATTTGGTGGTGTTATTGTTATGACATATGAAAATGATAGAGGCTTCTCTAAAAATACTTTCGAAATTCTGGTTCCTGCCATATAATCTAGACTGTTAAGAGATACTCTATCATACTTGGCATGCTTCTTACACATGCTTTCTGTTTGCCTTTACAGGGTTCTTACATAATTCATAGAGATTTATGCCTACACATAGGCAACTAATTGTTGTTGCACTAAAATAATGCCATGGTCAATCATATCTTCCTTTACCATAGTGAGACTGGACTGCTTGTATAAATAAAATTATTCAATCAAAACCCTTCAGATTCTATGTCATGACTGATGCAAATGATACAACACCTTTAGGGACGAAAAATACTGGGAAAATCTCTTTGCATGCTTTTTCATCTTATTTTATATTCAGGAAGTTTATTTTCAAAGTACTAAATCAGGGTAAGGTTTTTAGTTATTTCCCACAAATCATCACTTCCCACATTGCACACATTCTTGCACTTAGGTTTACTGCTACAGCGTTGGCTTCTCTTTGAAAAGGGCAAAGGTCATGGAAGTGTTTAGGGCGGGGTTATTTTCATTATGTGATGTTCCCTGTCTTGGGGTTGGGCCAACCCCACAATCAGGAACATATAAGCAAAGTTGGGCAATTATAAGAAGAATTCTTCGGGGAGATGGGAATGCACCATACACTTCTGAGATTACAAGCAGCACTGGGTCTTAAGCAGTATTTCCAACTAGCACATAGGTATATCTATATTAGTCATTTCAAGTATGCAGGACAAGGGAAGACTACAAATTGATCTATTTAAAATGACCAAGGTGCCCACTTGCTGATGGCAAATAGTCCCTCCCTCCCTCAGACTTTAGAATAAAAAGGCAAGATGCAACTGTAGGATAGTGTCATTGTTTTCTTCTTAGTGTATACAAAGAATGAGTTGAATTTTAGCAACTCAATAAATAATAACTCATTAAAACCCAGGAATTTTTAAAAAAAACCTTTTTGAGATTTTTAAGAATTACTGCTTGTTCACCACCTCAAATGGCACCTCAGCATGATGTTTGAGCAAGTACCCATGTAAATACAGCTTTGTGGGATTTCCTGTATCAATTTAAGTTACAGTTGCCATTTAAAAATTTACTTGCCTAACTATGTTCACAGAAGCCTCCTCCCATCATTTCACATTTGAGGGGCTCTAAATTAGCCACTTGATACTGTCCACACAAATCTGGATTCCTTTTTAAGACTGCTTTGCCTTTTAATTTCTGACAGGCCATTATGAAGGTGCTTTGTTTTTGGCTGGAAAAACCTGAAATGGAAAGAATTTCTGAAAAAGTGGGATGTATCAACTTCAGATAAAGCTAAACAAAGAAAACAGTCCTAGAAATATATAAAAGTATATTATTTGACATAGAATGCTGACTTATGCCCACAAAAGAGATGATACTGAGGAAATTAATTATGCTCCTCTTTATTATTTAAAAAATTAAAAAAAAACTTTAACTTTGATTATGGGCATAAGAAAGCATTTGCTGATTGTGCCTCTCTAGTCTGAAATGAAACCATAGAAATATGTAACTTTTACATAAAAACCAACATAGATTTTATATTCACCAATAATTAATGATAAAAGTATAAAGTTTAGAAAAAATATTAATAATTCTTCTCAAATACAAAGTATCATTTAGAAAATAGATTCTATTACAGAGTGCCACACTTGTCTCTTTGAAGTAGGTCTGAGTTCTATTCAGTTGGCAGAGACACTAAGCACTTACGAGATTACCAAGCGATTTGGGTTACAGACTACATGTTGGCCTAGAATTACTAAAGGTAAAATATACAGGATTATAGTCCATGATTAATCCCTTAACTCCAGATTTCCTTTCCATTTCCATAACCATCAATGGAGGTTTACTGTCTTTTTTTTTTTTTTAATGAGAAAAGCTAATGCATTTTAACAAATCCTTTGTAATCTAAAACTCTTTCAATTAAAAGTTCTGAGAATTTATTAACAGCTATGATAGCAGTGTTAAAAGAAGTTCAGAGACTAAAATGTTTTGTCACTTGTTCCCTTGGGAAATCTACTGATCTACTTACCTACCTACTTACATAAAACGAAAGGTTTCTACTCAGTAAACTTTTGCCCATGAGATGGAAGGCATCAGAAATCAACATTTACATCAAACTCTTTGACACAGTGTCTCTTTAAATTTTACAATTATTCAAATTATGTTTTGTAGGACATGATGTGTTTCCAGAGAGGCATTATCTCTATTACAAAGCTACAAGAAGCTGTTGTCTGAACTAATCCCTCCAGAGTGCTTATTGTTATAATGAAGTAACTAAGTTCTAGTGAATTACCAGACCATTAAAGTGTGATGTCTCATTAAACAGCCTTTACACTCAGGAGCTTGTATTTCAATAATAATGTGATTCTTTGCCAAATACTGTACTGCTCAGGTTAAAAAGCAAAAATATGAATCTATAAATCTATTTACTTTTTTATTTAAGAAAATTCATCATGGTATCTTTTAAAATTATTTCTAATTTTATTTTTCTGACTTTACACAATTGACATATAGTATTGTCATCAGATCATCTGATTTTTTTTCTATAAGAACATGTTAAAGGTATCTTTTGTAATGGAAGTTAACAAATGACAACACTCCAAATAGCAATACTCTTAAAAAAAAAAAAAGGGTCTATTATTTAAGATATCATAGAATTCTCTTCTAATAGTTAATTTTGTGTCCTCTAAAGATTAAGGACAATTCAGAAATATTTAAGAGGTTTATTTCATTGGGATACACGTATGCGCACACATATACTTGTTTAATCAAGGTGGGAGAATAACATAAAAGTGAGCAGGAATGTGTAGAAGACCCCTGATGTCTAAAAACTGACCCTGTACATAGGATTAATTCCTTAATTCTTTTTTCTAAGCCTGATTATAGTATTTCCTTTAAAATTTTTCAAAAAAAAAAAAAAAAAAAAGAAAGTGAAATAAGGAGTAGTAGGACACTTTAAGTCATCCTAAAAAATTGTATTTTAACCCTAAACTTTAAGCTTCTCGACGGGAAAGGGATTATTTCTTACTGATCTCTATCCCTATAGCTCATCCAAGTGTTTCTCAATTAAAAAGGTTACTGAGTAAAATAAATTTTAAGTGTTGAAAAGAAAACATTAAATGTACTTCAGTATGAAGATTATATATTTAATATTGTATAAAAATCAGTTTGCTTAAATGTGATTTTGAATTTCCATTGATTTATTTAACAGATATTTATAGCATTTCCAGTAGGTGTAAGGCCCCATTTGGTAAGATGGGTCAGTAGATACTTATAATGATGTTATTTTTACTTTAAGAATAGCTCTTATAATGTAGAGTTCAAGTCTTTTGAAATCCTTTAAATATCTTTAAATACTATGACATCTTCTCTGAATCAAAAGTTAAATAATGTTCTGACTTATTAAACAAACTCATTAAGTGCAAATTTATGTGGAAACTGAACATACAACATAATCAAAGAAATAACAAGCCAGCTTAGTTTATTTGAGGAGAAAGGAAGGTTTGGTCTTTCAAAAGCCAAATTAAAGTAGAGCCAATCTGAATGTTAATGGTAGTATAAATGCATGTGCACTCACTCCCTCACTCTGCCTCCCCCATACATGCACACCTTCCTCCTCTCAGCTTATTGACATTTTAAATCTTTCTCCCAGGTTTGGCCTTGCAACCACTTACTTACTTGATAAAATAGGTCACTTAAAAAGGAAGAAAGCCCAATAAAATGAATTACAAAGACAACAAGATTAAACTGATTGCAATGTTTTCATACATCGTAGCTGAAATTTTGCAAATATGCAGTTGGCTGTGTTCTGGCATTTAACAACATGTGATCAGTGAGGAGGAGGAAATTTTATTCTCATTAACGGTTGCAGATTTACTGCAGTGAAAAAGGGCTCTGTAACCCGAGATGTGACAGTACAAAAAGATCAAAGCCTTGGACTGGAAACTAAATAAACCCTCTGGCTACTTCCTGCAAGGAAAATTCACTTTGGCAATGCAAAACAGAGCCCAGTTAAAAACTACTCTCAGTTTTATGAGCTGTCATAGCAGCTCAAGTGGTTTGGACTGGCTGAGTTTAGAACATTATATTTCCTTGTTTTTGTCTTAGATACTTCTGTAAGCAGTTTTATAGAACTTTTTTTTTTTTAAAAAAAAGAAAAACACAATAACAAAAAAAAGAGAAAGAAAAGAAACTTTTCTTTTGGTTGAAACTGAGAAGGTAACCACTAAACTTATTAAAGTAGGCAGGTCTTCATTTGCACATTCCTTTCTCGTTTACTGCAGTTTAATATTTTGCTCTTAGATTTATTTGGCAATATACATTTACTTTAATAATTCATCTGTAATCTGTACAATTTCTATTCAAAATTAGTGCAAATCAGTTTACAGAGCCCATATGGCTCATATCTGAGGAGTGAGCTATTTATAATAGCACATCTGGAAGGACTATGGGTAATATGGAGAATATGGGAATTAATTAATATTACACTTAAAAATCTACAGGCTCTAGGTTTCATCCTTTTTTTAAAAAATACTTAAGAAAAAACATTTGTTTAACATTTCTAATACAAGGATTTTTAAACAATTGTTCATAAATACTTAAATCACATTGTTAAATCAATCAAAACACAGATGGGCTAGAGTAAATCAACCTATCCCTGAGTTTAGGAGTAAGCTCAGTGTCACTGAATCCAGACTTAAAGGAAATAAAAGATGACATGCGCTATTTTCCTCTCTTATTTTGGGGGGGGGGGTGGTGGTGCTTATCAACCAAATTGCTTATAATTTTGTTACTCTTATTAGAATACAGATAAGCAAGTCTTTCTGATGGTAATCTACATTGTATTCCTTTAAAAAAAAACCACTTAATTTTTTGAAAATAAGAGCATTTCATAGGCCAAATATGTCATAAAATAGCCATTTTTGCTTAAGAATTTCTATTTTTCTTTTTAAATTTATAACTAATTTTTATGTGTGTGTACAGCCAACAAAATGCAATTAAGATGTATAAAAATGTATAAACCTAAACATTAGATAATCACTCTTAAATGGTAGTGATGTAATTAACTTCCTAGCCATGACTGGATTAACTCCCATGTCATTTCTTCTAGTACAAAGCTATACCGTATTTGATGTGTTAATGTTTTTATAGGACCCAGTCATATTCAGAATACTTTTTTAATTTATAGACTCAGTTATGCTCAATTTCTTCTCCTAAATGAAAGTCCTAATAAAATGACAACAAATTTGGCTTCCTTTGGGAGCATCTTTGAACTTTACATATAACTAACATGCATGCCTCCAAAAACTTAGCTCAGATCACTAGACTGAAATTAACACGGGTTTGATGAGAGCAGTTCTGTTGCTCTCTGTCACTTCTCTTGCTTATTTCCAAAGGAAAGTAAATCACTTAAGATATTTTTTTCAAGTCAGGAGTATACTTTCTCTAGAATAAAACATCTTCCCAGGTTTTCAGGATTCTAAGCCTTGATTTTTGGCTTATATTTCTATATTTCAGTAAAGTTTACAATTTGCTAATGCTGATGTGTGATAATCTAATAAAATCTGGCCTTAAAAGTTATAGGCCCAATTTACTAATAAAACTTAATTCAATTCTCCTTGGGAAATGCAAATCATTAGTGCCTAAGCAGTGGAACTGAATTTAGGAGTAAGCTTTGCCTTTTCAAGGCTAGAAAGAAGTTTCCTCTTATTAAACAGTCTAAACAAATAAGACAACTAAAACTAATCTTGAAGACTCATTTGTAGGCATAAAACAACATCATCATGTATATAAACATTTACATTGGTTAATTAGCTAAACAAATGATTTGCATGAGACAATAACGCTTATAGACTGAGATTATCCCACTCATTTCATCCTAATTTTTTATACAACTGAATTAATTTGTAGAGAACTTAACGAACTACTTAAGAGAATTTAATGAACTACTTAAGAGAATTTAATGGCAGTGAACTAATTACTTAATGCATTAATAAATTTTTAGCAACTTGTCTCCAAGCAATTTAAACACCAATTTGCAGTAAATCATACCAAGTGTATTAAAACAAACTAAGTAAACAATATGTTGCATTACACAACAAAACCTACATATCTTACCCTGAATTTTGATAAGATATACTCTCAAACTTTCTCAAGTGCAGTTCACTGTTAGACTAATATATTTATTTGCCACGTGGAGGCAGTAATGGTGTAATACTAAAAGTGCTGGCTTTTACCAAGCTTAAATGCTTCACTATTTACTACCTATCTGGTTTTGAGTGAGTCTCTTAAAAATCTCTGAGCCTTAATGTCCACATTTGCAAAAATAAGGACAATACTACTCTTTGCCCTATACACCTCACACACTGTTGGTGATCAAATGAGATACATGACGATATAAGTGGTAGCTATATACAAGTTATTAGTCTTTGTATACTAAGATTTAGACAAAAAAAAAAAAAACCTTAAACATTTTATTCTTTGAAGGCTCCTAAGACATTCTATCTTCTGAAATAAAAAAAATAACTAGCAGAATTGCTACAGGAGTATTTAGAAAGAAAAAGTATGATTTAATGTAAGGATTTTCTTAGAGTAAGAATCTCATAGTGTAAAACCTTTATTTGTTTTGGTTTGACTTTCTTATCAAACCTGTGTTACACAGCTACTTCCACTCTTGTTCCTCTGTTTCTACCATCCCACAAATTTAACCACTTCTTTACCTTAGAATTTTACCTGTCATATAGTATTATTTCTAGCGAATGGCTTTATTCAATTTTACCATGTATTACTGATTGGTTAATACTGACGAAGGTGGGAAGAACTTAAAATTACATCTATTGGTTACACCTAGGTATAGCAATTGTTACTGAGCTTGAAATACATGTTTATATATATTAAAAACAATGTCACTTGGATAACAGAAAATAATTATAATGCAAATTTGCACGGCTCTGGATATTCTGAGATCAAATCATAGACCTTGAAACAGAGTAACTTTTAGAAGTAAACAGGATATTGTCTTGTTACCCAACATCATTGTTTCTATAAAGAGGTTCTACTGTGTATGTTTTAACCCCAAATTCCATTTAAATTAAGAAGCAACTCTTGCAAATATTCCAACCTGGATACAGCTAAGAACAAGTATTAGGGAACTATGCAAATGTGCACATGATGAACAAAGAGTTAATAAAATGTGTAACAGCGCCTTGCATATACAAAGCGTTCAGTAAGTTTTTAAAAAACATTATACATTGCTTAATAAAAGGCTTGTCTTAAAATGAAAATATGTTTACATATTAACGTTAATCAATGAATCTGTTGTCATGTTTTAATACATGCAAAAAATATAAATGGAAAGACTAAATATTTCAACTATCTCCCTTCATCACTAGAATTACAGATGTGGCAGCAGTATACTCAATTTTATGCTATCAAAACATCATAGGTGAATAATATTTTTATTAAAATTATTTTCAATAAGGAAGAAGCAAATTAAAAGGTCTCTGTGGTCAATTCTTAGAAAATAAGAATTTTATGTGAAGTGAGTATCTACTTTTACCTATTTTGATTTTCATATTTACTTAAATCAGAGTACTGGTATAATATAATATGTGGACAACATCATGTGGCACCAAAGTAGGTGCTGAAAATAACATTTACTCCACAATTAGATAAGTGTATCTCACTGCGCTCAGTGTATCTTTTTTTTTTTTTTTTTTTGGACACACAATCATTCACCTAGTCTTTGTCTCTGGATAAAGTATCTTTATGATTACTTCATAAGGATAAATTCTTAGAAATGAAGTTACAGAGTTAAGGAAGGCTATGATTTAAAGCTCCTGTTCTCTGTTACCAAATACATTTCACAAAGGTTTTATCCATTTAAATTCCCACAAGGGGTATACCAGAGTACCTCTTTGCTCCCTTGTGTGGGTATTAGCATTGAAAAATCTTTGGCAATTGACAGGTGAAAATGGAATCTGGCTGCTTTATTTTGTAATCACCATGTCTGGAAAAATTACTAAAGTCAGGAGTTGTTTTTAAAGGCTTCATGAAGCATGTTCTCCTCTGAGAAAAATAGGAAGCTAGTAACAAAAAAGCTACACATTAAATAAAGCAGTGTTTTTTGATGATTATCTTTAAAAGACTTAAGTACTTGACAATTCACATAGTTCTTACAATGCTGTGGAACAAATGGCTGGTCTCAATATCTGTCAAAGGAAATGTTTCTAGGAGGTTCTTTTCACTTTCTTTTGACCCTTCTGTGTAATTTCTGCATTACTGCCACAGTAACGAGGGTCACTAAAACAAACTATTAGAACAAATGGAAGTTTTGTTTATCAATTAAAAATTGATACAGAACTTACCAAAGAAGGGATTTTATAGGCATATTTACTTTTCCTCTCAAAATAAAAGAATTTCTTGATCACAAAATTAAGGGATGTAACATAGATAATAATTGGATTTATCTTTTGAATAACTGCTTTGAAAAAATATCCTAATATATAGTTCAAGGAATAATGTGTAGGTCAGTAAACACTTCATGTCTTTTAGACAGGGAATGTGTAATTTTGAGGTTGCTATTCTCAAGTGAAAAAAACTAAGTTAACTAAATAGCTGAGTATAATTAAGGCAGCCTTACACCTAAAAGAAGTAAGTCTACTGTTTCGCATGTAATGTATATGAAAAAATATACATTAAAAATCTAAATAAAAGATTATTTCCTTCATATTAAGAAAATAATTTGTTAGTTCTATTCAGTATAATTTAAAAAGTGCAACTAGCATTTCAACTGTGATTTAATAGTTGAAAAAATAAATTAGAGAACAGAATAAACGGTATATATGTGAAATCTGTAATACATGTTATGAACAGAAAAATCAATGACCAAATACTCAGGAAGAAAAAAAAGGGGCATGCTAAATAAAAGAGCACACACACAGAAAATGAAAGTGTAGAATCAGCTGGCTCCGATAATGCACACATCTCATTCATCTTTGACACCAGTGAAATGGTCAGTAAATGACATCACTGTGCCAACCACAAAGAAGAACTCCAGGCCCTCTGAAAAATATTTTTCAAAGCCCCAAGGAAACTTAAGCAGTCTCCGAAATTTTTTTCCAGTTTATGAAAATTGGATTCCTATAAAAGAAAAATGGACCATTTTTACTGTAACAAAAACTGATTTGTAAAAGCTGGAAGCAGTTTAAAAATACTCAACATGAGGTTCTTGTTAGTCTTGAAAAGTAAGAGTTATAATAAAAAAAAAAAACAGTCCAAAAATATGGTATGGATACCTTGTATATAAGGGGAAAAAAAGCTAGTTTTACTCCTATTATTTTTAATTAGCCTCAATAGCAAGTTCCACTTTACTTTCTAACACCAGTTCAGATTTGGGGAAGGGAAGATTTACATCTGACCCTCTGGGAATGGCAACTCTATAGCTAATGCCTTGGAGCCCTAATGTATTTTGCATTAACTCTAAATGTTGGGAAATTCCGGCGCCAAGACGTTCAAACTGAGAGTGACACGTGTTTAAAACCCAGGATTCGCTGTCCAACTGCCAGTATGTATTTCATCAAACATCCAATCTCCCTTGTAGGATAGGATGGATGAGTTTAGCAGTTTTTACTGTTTCCAATTAAACTGCCTTGCTATATCACAAAAGTGCAGATACTCATACTAAGAAGGACTCCTCGACCTGGATTTTAATAAGAAATACAATTTGAACTGTTTGAACAATCTCTAAATCTGACTTAGTTTCCCCATTTTAACAGATTTGTCCTATTACTAAACATTGCCATTTCAGGAAGACACTGAAGACTTTTTCTTTGAACAAGTTAAACAAAAAATAAAAACCCCTTATCATACAAATTAGAAATTTATTCTTTACCTTACAGAAACTTGGGACCATCTACTTTACCTGAATCCCCTGAAACTGACATGTTAAAAACCCACAAAGCCTGAAAAGCCGTAAGTACGGCTGAAGAGCATGCCACTTGGCACTGTCATACTGTTTCACATTCTCAAATTATTCAAAACAATAGTAATTATAAAAACTCACATTTTATACATTATTTTTTAGAATTATTGCTCCAATTACGTTGACACTGCTTGTTTATCAAAGACATATAATGAAGCACAGGGAAAGAATTTGTGAATCATTTGGACAATTTACCTAATTTAAAGAAAAAAAACCCCTCAAAATAGGTAACATTTCCTGATTTTAAGGAATCAGCTTTTCCAATATCCAAGATTCAATCCAGACATTATTCTTTCATAGTTAACCCAAATTCTTCATGTTGTTCATTAAGTCTGTTTATTCTTATCTTCACAGTGAAGATGAAGAATAAGTTCCACACCTTTTGTTTACACTTTTCAAAAAACATTCCATTTTGCTTAAAATCAATTACAGTGAAAATGTCAAAAGTATTATTCTAAGTCAATGTTATCTGATATAATAGGTTTTAAATTTACCCACTGAATATCAGAAGCTTAAGGGTAGCCATTAGTTTAAAATGTCACATCTGGGACATTATCCATCAAAATTATCATGCCAAAATATGTAAACAATCACACAGCAGCTTAAAATGGTTAAATCTTTGAAGAATTAAAAAAATAAGCCAGAGTTAAGATCCATGGTTTGCTTCTATCAAAGAAGAACATAAAAATCCTAATAAAAGACAATCCCAAACAACCAAAAATGACTGAATAAAAGGAAGAATAAATGATTCTAGAGAAGGTCAATAAAACAGAATGTAGCAAGGAACAATTATGATTTTTTGGATATACTGTAAGTTTTCTTTGTATCTGCTAATAAAATTTAGAGTGTCTTTTTATTTGATCTGTTACCTACAAAAAAACTGACGAAATTCATTGTAAATTATTTCTTCTGGAAACAGAGAAAACGATACTGTTACATGATTTAAGGTCTGAAAAATTACAAAAGACAAGAGATGAAAGACTATTTTCTCAGGGGAAGTTCTTTTTAAAGGGAAAAGAAATCCCAATTCAAAATGATTATAATAAATAAGTGTATCACTTTTGATTTGAAAAAACATATAGTCTACAGTAAGTTTTATTAACTAATCCTTTAAGCCAACATTACTGTGATATGTCTTTTATGATGTGAAAGAAGCTACTTAAATATTTTTACTGTTGAAAAGGAACTGAAGGTCAAAGGTAAGAGAATTTTCCCAAAGTCATTTTTAAAAAACTTATTAACAGAACTGAGAAATGAAATCCTGAAATCTTTGAACACAGTACATAACTTAGTCACTGAGTATGCCCATCTCTCAAAACATCTCTATTGCTTTATAAAAGGATCTTTTTAAAAAAATCAGAAATTAAAGATTTTGCTGAGTTGAACTCATAAGTTCATTCTTTTGTATATTCAGTTTTAATGAAAATGTTCAGGTTCTTAAAGATCATGTAACTATATATATAATAAACAAGTCTATCTCAAATAAGTAATGCATGGTTAGTATCAGTCTGATTTCTTTAAAGCAGCAGTTTCTGCAGGAAATACAATAACAATGTTTTGTTCACAGTGAAACATGAATGGCAGAAAAATTAATCTAATAAATGCTATCAGCAAAAATCTTCAGTATAAATATTGGGATTATATAACCAAATCATTTCTTCCTTTTCCAATTATGTTTTAGAAAACATTTGTACAGTGAATTGTCACATGATGGAGTAGTTATAATAATTAAACAGCCTCTATTTAAATAATTATAGCCAATACAGACAGAGATATAAGAAGTAATCAAATGCCATATGCTTTCTGGTATTTAACCATGTTTAATTTTTACTTCGTAAGGCAAGGAGCTTTTTACCAAAACAATCCAGTACACCAATGAAATCATTTCTAAAGTGCTATTATTTATTTAAAGTTCACTAAAGACTGCTGAATTGCATATAAGGTTATTGCATTTCATGAAATACTCCTATATTTTTCTACTATACTTTTAAGCTTTGGGTCACAACCACCAGTAAGTTGTGAAATCAATACAGTGGGTTGCAATCTGTATTTCAAAAATAAAACAGAATAGAATAAAACAGAGCATACTACTACTACTACTACTACTGATAGAATAATTACCATTTAAAACATTTTTTGTTTTACACATATGTATAGGTATATACGTGTATATAAACAAATATGTATGTGTGCACTGGGTTGCAATATGAAAGGTATTTCTTAAAGTGGGTTGTGGTAAAAAAAAAGCAAAACACTTAAAAGTTACTACAGTATCCTATGTGTCCTTCCGAATTAGGCAGTATGTTATAATGTAAACACCATAAGCTTTGGAGACCTATAGATATATGTATAGATATAGTTCAGACTTTCTTCTCAACCATCCTATGCGTGTGAACTGGTTACTTAAATTATTAAAGCCTTGATTTATTCGTTTGTAAAATGTCTATAATAATACTTGCTTTAAAAAGTTGCTATGCAGATTAGAATAAATATGATAAATATTTACAAAATAAATTATACACACTAGATAATCATAATGGTTACAATAATTATTACTACTGGATTAAAATGGCTTATTACAAGTGATGATTCAGAGTTATAGCACATTGGTTACAACTGTATTCTTTCAGTTAAAAAAATACATAAACATATCTTCCAAACAGAAAAGTTTATGTTAATAAAAAGTTTAATTTTAGAAGAGAAAATTAAATCAATAATTTAAAGAAAAAATAGTCTTAAGGGCAAAAGCACCACACCTATTCATTAGATCATTTTAATGTGAAATTTCAACAGTCATTCTGAATTACAATATTACACCTCTAGGAATGATATGAAGGGGAAGGTATTGTTTACACTTTCTGGCAAGATTACAAAATCTATGACATCAGTAATGAAGCAGGATATCTGCTGGGGGGAACTTCATTATAATTGCACAATAATGCTGGCATGTCAATTTTTTTTCTTAAGTATTTTACTTGAATGCCATGCAGGGAGGAAAAAGTCTTTAATCAAAGCATCAACTTTCGAAAGTGATGTCAGTAATTGTTAAAATACATTATTGCGTTGTTATTTTATGTTATATTTTATTGGCTTTGGAAAAGACTTAGGATACAACCTGAGCCATTAATTTGGCAAAAATACTGTCTATTTCAATAGACAGCCTGCATTTTCCAAAGTGAGGAAGCATATTATTTTTAGAACAGTGATCTTCATTTTTTTACATAGAAAATGTGACTTCATAAGTTAATTTAGAATCAAATAAGCATATTCTTGAAAATATTCAGGATTTAAAAAAAATTCTTTAGTGGAAAAAGAGAAACGGGGATTGAAGAGAATTTTAGTATTTCAAAAACAAAGGAAACACCATATATTAGATTTTTCTTGGAAGACTGTTTACCTGCCAGGAAATGAATGCTGCCCGACTACATCTCCATTTTGAAGATGATAATCATTGAAGAAATCTGGACTCATGGCTCCTTCAGAGGCAACTAATCCATCTAAAAAGAAAGAAAAGTAGCGCAACATCTTTGTAGGGAATAAAAGGCAAACTATTCTATCAAGCAACGTGATAGAAAATAACCTGTATATTTAATCTGGAAAGAAAAATGTCAGTATGACATGCTGTTCTCTTTGGGAGTATGAACAGAAGACCATACATGCTTAAGTGTTCTTCCACAACAATGCAGCACAACATTTGGACATTTATTTAGCATCTACTCTGTGGTAGTACTATTTTATTACAGAGATGAATAAAACAATCTCCACCTTCAAGGGGGTTATAGTCTTGTGGAGAAGATACAAAAAGATAAGTGGGGAGGCGAGGTAGGGAAAGACAGTAGAATTCTATTCCAGGCTAAAGAAACAGAAATAGAATGAGTGAGGAAAGAGAGTTCTGAGACATTAAATAGCATGATATTGGTAAAGAGCAACACTTGGTATGTTCCACATTTTATACCCAGACAGCTTCATTTGTGTATCATGATTAGGGAATTAGATATTTCAAATAAATGAATTTTTATATGAATTTTTAAGTGCCAAACTTTAAAACACACACACACACACACATACAAACACACAAACTTAAGTTATAAATCCTTGTAAATGTATTTTACATTCCCCACGTTTTAAAAAAGTATATTGAACATAATTTAAATACTTCTTGATGACTCAATCTTCATTGTAAGTATGAACTATTATACAGTAATGCCCTAGGTAATTAGATATATTTGACTACCTATGCTAAATGGTTGCACTACTATGCTTTTTGAATACTTTGCTTATAAAGTGCTTCTTTTCCTAAATATAAGTCTTTATTATTACTTCTTGCTTATTTTAGAGTGATACTACTTTATCATTTGTTCCAATCATTGAATTCAGATAACTTACTTTCGATAGAATTATGAATAAGTTAAGAATAAGAAGAATCTGAGGAAAAAGATCAAAGTGATGGCTTCAAGAGCTGTCCTATGTCTAGAACCAATATATTTTAGTATATGGCTTCTATCCTTTCTATTTGAAAAGCTCTGAGGCATTTTAAAGTTTCCTTTTCTGAAAGTATTCTGGGTTGTTAGGTGACCTCTAGACAAATGTTGGCTAGGTCATACCCACGACATTGTTTATAAATTTGGCACATAGTAAGCAAATTATTCAGTGACCAGATGATCATTTTACACCTACCATATGCAATAACTCTTGCTAGGTCCTGTGGAAAACACAAAAAATTACAATACAAATTTCTGTTTTCAGGACTTTTAGGTTAAGTAAAATATAAGATAAACACTTAAGATGCAATTAAATAATACATATCATTAATAAATGATATGCAACAGGAAGGAATACATGTACAAATGAGTGTTGGAGGCTGAAAAATAAAGGATTTATTGCGTTCTGTAGGGATTAGAAAATCCTACTTGGGGAGGGAGGGATGCAGAGGTGTGACCTGAGACTTGACAGGCAGGTGGGAATTAAACGACAAAATCTGTTTGAGGAGTTAAGGGTACTAAAAATCAAGTAGATGGTAAAATTCATACAGCTGGCAAATGAATACGTAAAAATAATCTGTATTTCCATAAGACTCTTGTACTACTAATTTGTTACATATACATCCATTTGTTACATATCATATACTAAAGACTTGTATTATTATTTAATTGTTGAATCTTGTTAATAATATGTTTGGTATTTGCTCATTACTTTAGTAAATTTAAAATACTTAAGAGGTAGCTTAAAAGTATCTAATATTTAGTCCAGTTTCTATGTCCTCTAAGAGTTACAAATCCTATACCTCAAAAGACCAGCTATACACAGAGAAGTTACAAAAAGTGCAATTATGGGAATGCTAAGACACCACTGGCTGAGAATTAAGCAGCTAAAATAATTAACTTTCTATGGATCTAAGACTGTGAAAGTTTAGCTAAAATTAACAAGGTTAAGACCACAAAAATCAGTAAGTTCTCCTGTTAAAGTAAAACCAAATAATTGAGGATTGGGGTTTAAGAAATATGCCATTTTTAGAGGAACAAAGCTAAGTAAAATTACAAAATAAAATGTACACCACACTTTGAAGATAATTACAAAGATATTCAGCATGATAGTAGCATAAAAGATTCTAACACTCAGAAATATTAACACTCAGATATAAATGCAACCAAATAAAAAGATACCTGAATTATACTTTAAAAGTTTACATTACATGAAACATGACCTAGTGAAGTGAACCAGATGAGGAAGAAGTAAATTAAAAAAAAAAAAAACTGTTGTCAAATTCTCAGTATCTCCATCTTAATTTGGAACTCTCATTGTCTTCAAAGGGAAAAATGAATAGCAAAAGGATGAATGGAATACAGGGAACTACAAACAGGGATCTCATTAAATAGAGATGAAACTAAAAAAAAATCTGAGTTTAAAGATTCAGCCATAAATTTTACAAATCCAGGATAAAACTGGTTTAGTTATACAATAAACCTGATATTATGAGAGTAAAAAAAGAGTAAATTTATACTTCTGAACTTATTTTTAATAATCTTAGGACACTGCAGTTCATTCAGTAAACTATAGCTCCTACACTGTCCTTTACTGGCTTGACAATATTTAGGTAACTCTGTTATATGAGCAATCATTCTTCACTAGAAAGAGGTATAAAAGTTAAATTATATTTTAAGTTCAATCCTCAACTGAAGCACTTCAACTTCTTTGGAACTATCTATGCTTCTCAGCATTTCTGCATCCAAAGTTAATTCTTTTATAGAAATACTAAAAAGGAATCATGTGTTTCTGGTTACAAATTCCAGGTAAGTCTAGGAGTGTCCGTCTCAAGCTCCTACTGTAACCTGTTGTTTTGAAGACACAACAAGGAACCATAAAATTTCATGTAACATTTAAATGACCAGAGAAAAACAGAAGACAGAGATGACATGCCAGAGCACTTGTAAGCTGTAGAGCATTATACACATTTAGGTTATTAAATTATATGAAACCTTTCAGACCACAGTTATATAATACACCTTTTTGAGGTGCTCCAAGTAATGATGATAAATATGATTATGACTAAGATGGGGTATATATTGGAACAAAAATGAAATCAAAGCAAATTTACTACTAGCATAGGTAATTTATCAACCTTCTGATTTCTGAAACTCAGTTAAAAAAACTGGCTTATACAAAAATAAAAAAATACAAAAAACTCAGTATCTTCCTATATATTTTTATCTAAATAAATTTTATTTTTTAAAGTCAAATGTAAACTGGACTCCTTGGTGAACTAGCTAAAAGTGAAATCATGACTGTGTAAGAGAAAATAGGTATCCACAGTGGAGAAAATGAGAAAAAGAAATGACTAATATAGAGAAATCACAACTTATCTCGCTAAACCCAATAAGATACAAAGCATAAACACACAGGTAAATGAATATTATGGTTTTACAATGATCCTGAGACAGAAATAAACCATTTTAAATTAAGCATCATATTCTATAATATATTCACACATTAAACGCTAATAATAAAATTCACCACAACTAATAATGAAGAACAACAAAAAAGCAGTAAGTCATTTAGAAATGTGTAGTAGCAACACAGCTTTATAAATTGTAACACTCTTCCTCTGTGGGTAAAAGTTCTAAAGCAAACAGCATCATTTTCATGACAGAAAAGGAAATCAGGGACTACAGTTACAATAATTTTAGACTCTAAGAAAAAAAACTACCATAACTATAAGGAGACGTTAGCTTCCTATTTCACATAACAAAACAAAGATCTTTTTTAAGAATAATAGCAAGAAAGAAACAGATACATTTTGACATATTTAAGAGTTAGAAAATATAGAGGGCAATACTAATGATGAGGAAGTAGCTAATGCTATTTTCATTTTTAAATAAAAGTTAAGACCAGGGAATCACTGGCCATTTAGCTTAACCTCTGTGTTTGAAAAGCTACTAAAGGTGCTTTTACCAGAAGCAGCCTGAAGTTTCACGGAGATCCAGAGATTTCAATAAAATGGCTCAAGCATACAAACAAATCTGCAGTATCACAAATTTATCTGATGTTTCTGAAGATATAATTGCACACAATAAAAGACAAGAGACTGACATTATCTAGATCTCCATGATACATATCAGGAATACCACATTTATTCATTTAGTTGATGAACTATTCCTGAAAAATGAAATAGGTAAAATAATCAACTAAAAAAATACAGATGGCTTGATATGAGAACTGTATCTTTAAACTTAGAGCCATTTAATCTCTGCTGTCAAGTATCTACCATATCATCAGGCTATGGGCATTAAAAAAACAATAAACATGAGGATACCTAATGATAACATTTCGCCCTTCAAATGCTTAAATATATTTATTTTTCCATCAGCTGTGGCTGTTTCTAAATTTTGATATATAAAAATGTTTATGATTCAGATTTCTCACAAAAGTGTAAGTTGTACATTCTAATTATATAATATCTCCCAGAAAAATGCTAATGATTTTCATTTTAAGAGGTTAATTTAAATGAATTAATTTTGGAAATGTGGTGTAAGTTTTTAGAAATCTGTTCTGAAATTCTAATTGTATTAAAACAAAAAAGTCAAATACTGAAATGGTTAAAAGTTTTACTTGATCTTGGAAACTGGTTATTCATTCACACTGAAAAATAGCTATCAATCTTCAAAGCAAGAAACATCATTCCAAGAAATTCTGATTTCTATTATCAAAAAAATTCATATCATATATATTTTACATCATGAATATCTGAACATGTAAGGAACAGCTGCTTGCCATTACTGAACTAAGAAATGCTGGTTGATTGAAATTAATGATCTACTCTATCTGGTTTGAAACACAAAGCAGTATTTCGTAACTACTGTAAAGTTCAGTTAGGAAGAAATCTATTTAATTTTCAAAGTAAAGCATCAATTTTCCACAGTTCAAGTATCTATATCAAATATACAAATAATGCAGTATTACAGGCAACATGTAAATACACAATTATGAAAACACATGAATGAATACACAGCAGGAAAAAAAGTGAGCCATTAATTGATTTTAAATTTAAAGCTGTAATTACTTTAAATGCTTTTTTATTTCCAACCTGCTACAAATCTTAATTAAAAATCCTTTCCTTCTTCTTGTCAACCAAACAAATTCAATGAAGTAATTAATATTAGCAATAGTACAACAGATTAAAAGGCAGAATATGCAAAAATTTACCATTCTTAGTGCCAAAAATCCCTGGAAAAAGGAAGGGTGGTAGAATCAACAAGGTTACAATATATGTAAGATTTATGTAAAAATTAAATTTTACCTTGAAAATACTAGCAGAATTTAGAATGAAAAAACTATTTTGCTAAACAGTGTCTAAATCCTCGCAACCAACTAGAGTCACCAAATAGGGGTTACTAGTTCAAAACTAAAGCAAAACCATGGCAAAATATGACTGTTAAAATGAAATATACTGGAAAACAATCTATGAATTAATAAATTGTACATTTAAATAAATGCAGAATAGAGAAAAATATAACACTTTCAAACAGAAGTCAGAAATCTTGAAGATGTCATTTTAAGTTATACATTCTAGAAAGTTATAAACTAAGAGCAATTAATTTTCCTCGTTATAGCCTTTTGTATGGAGGTCATAACAAAGACTAACCTGGAAAAACTAATGGTGAGTTAATAGATATGCTTGGTGTGTATTAATGTTATGTCTGAAATCATTAGCAGAAAACCATTTATATACAAAAGGAAGTGCTTACAAAGCTTGGGAAAACAAGATTGGCAGACCAAAATCTCTATTTATAGCACACACATAAATTATTTTTGCTTTAATTATCATCTTACCAGAGCTGTAGAAAAGGTCAGGTCTCTCAAGAATATCTCCTTCATGGATGTATGGCTCGATTCGGTCATCACCATACAAGTACTGCTCACTCTCATCCATCTGACGACTCTCTACCATCTCCAGCCACTGAGAGTTATGCCAGCGAAACTTCTCACTCTGAATTTTCTTAGCCCATTCTTCATCATATTCCTATTGAAAACAGTCAATTATTTTAACGTAAGCTTATGAAAGAATTCCCTTGGCACTCAGATAGCAATACTTTTCTCTTACAAGGAGAGAATTTGCAGGGGAAGCTTTGTTTGGATAAGGGGAAACATTAAAAATACCTGCTCAGAATTACTGTACACAATAACCAATAAACATCAATTAAATCCATATATTAAAGACATCTCTGTTTGGATTACCAATTGCTAACGGCAATGGCAAAACCTGGAAAAGTTCAAACTTCACAAATCCTTTATCTACGTATTACTAGAATTTAGGTAAGCAAGCTGACTTCAATTTCCAAAGAGTTTTGTGGCTATAATTACTGTGGCACTAATGACCCGTGGTTAAGCATTAAAATTACGTCTTTCGCTATACCTTTTGGTTTAGATAACATTTTTCAGTAGAAAAAAAAGAGCACTATTAAAATATTTCACCTAACAAATGAAATGGTTTACTACAAAAAACAAACAGCAGAATTTATTTCAATTTTGTTTCAACCACAAAATAATAATATCTTATTTGGTCATAATTATTTCTTTAAATATCTCCTGCTTTGACCATGAACTCCTGAGGGGCAAGACTGTGGCTTCTTCACTGTATTCTGCAACCTCTGTTCACAGAGAACATCATTGGCAGATGTTTCTGAAGGACAAGTAGGCAAGTTATTATAAGCTATGGCTGCACCTGTCTAGCGCCCTACTTTCTCCACAGGTTGTTAACTTCTCACTAGTGTATTCACTTAACAGCTAATGGATAGTGCCACTGATGGTGTAGATGGAAAAAAAAAGGCTCCAGCCATTCCTTGTCATCCTAATTCCAGGGTTCTTAGTTTTAAATTCCTCTGTCATATCTTTAACACTTTTGTTGAGTTATTTTTTTAAAAAGTTGGAAAGGTGCCAGACCATAGTACTGTCCACCAATAGTTAAGATGGTCATGATGACTATGAGGTGGGCTAAACATACATTTTAGTTAAATGTTAAGCAATTTTCACCCAAAGCTAAGGCTCAAGTCAAAAACTGTCAGTACAGAAAGAATTTCTGGGATGTAAGAATAAGTCTAAAATTTTATAATAAATGTAATTACTATTATTTAAAAATTTTTCTTGTTAAATTTTGAATTTCTCATTACTAGTATATCTTTTAGCAGCATCTGCAGTTAGACTATGTTCTACACTGTACATCTCTAAAACTGTATAGATGCTCCTTTTCAACTGAGATTGGTGGAGGTAGAAGATATTTTTTGGCTATGGTACTGCTAATGGCAATTTTGCCACCAAATTATTAAGCTTTCATTCTTTCTAATGGTTATCTATTAACACTCCTATTAGTTATCAATTTGTCTCCTAATGTAATTACTTAAAATTAAATTGTATAAAAGGCCTATCATAAACATTAACTACTGCATTTTACTGAAAACAATAAACATTTATTAATTCAACTGTTATAATATCAATTTTTAAATCACTGAAGATTTTTTATTCCATTACATCTACAGCATTAACCTACAGTATTTGAAATTGACAATTTAGCCATGAACAACAAATCTTAAATCCAAATGCTATATCTTCTGGGTATGGTTACAGTGATTAATAGATATGATAATTTATGCAAACATCCAATTACCGATCAAATATATTGTTCTGATGAAGTGAGATAATACACAAAAAGCATTTAGAAAATCTGTATTAAAAACAATGTTAGCCAACAGTGTTAACTGAAGTAACAGCTCTCTGAGTTAGGTACTGTAATTATTGCCATTTTATAAATGAGCAAATGATGCCCAGAACACTGAAGTAATTCGATTAAGTGTACACAGCTGGTTGTGGCTATTACAGCATTGCAGACCTAAGGCCAGCAATGTGGAAAATGCAATTAAACACAGCACAAATGAACATTTGGCAGGATCACCTCAGGATGGATTCTTCAGTGAATGAGAATATATGAAATGACCTCTAATATCAACTTTCAGTTCTAAGATTCTATGAATGGGATGAATTGCTGACCAAGCAATGATATGGGAGGAAGGTAGCTCTTCGTCTTGTAAGTATATTCACATATTGTATTCTCAGTCATGTTCTCTCTGACCTGGCTGCACATAGGATGGTGATGGGGAAAGAGGAAGTTGAAAAAATAATAGCAGAGTAGTTGTTACAAGTAGTTCACTGGCTACAGATTTAAGTGGTACACTCTGAGTTTCCAAAACTAAATAAAATACTTAGTGGTGCTAATTATACAATATTGGCATTTTGATTAGCTTCAAAATAATTTAGCCCAAAGGCTAAATGTAACTTTGAATTTCTTTAACTCATATGACTTCTCAAGTATATTTTCTGGTGGCATACATGTGCTCAAAGTTACCTGCAAAAAAAATTTGTCATATTAGAGGTGACCAGATAATTTAAGAAGAATGATCCCATATTCTTACAGAATAAGGAAAGGATGCATTAATTATCTGTTAAGGTAAAAAATTAATGCATAAACAAAAAGCAAAATGGTATTTTGGGCAAAAAATCCTTCATACTAATTGGCTTTTTTTCCTAAAAGCTAAGTCAGTTACAGGTCACCAAGACTCCTAGAATATGCCTTATAATACCAGAAATCTTATTAGATCTACATTAAAAATTGGAACTAATTTGAATGATATCATTTCTTTCATGAAAAGTAGCCTGTTCCACTTGGCAAGAGGTATAAAACTAACTTTCAATTTTCGTAGAAAAATTTTAAATTTGATTATCTGAATGAAGAAGTTTCAAGAAAGATAGAAAAACATATGATTTGACTGTTCCATTACAATTTAAGCTCAAGCATAGGATTTCTAGTGTAAGAACAGAAGTTGAAACTGTCAAATGCCCAAAGCATATAAATATGGGGTTTGCTATTTCACTAAGAGTAACACTTGCCTCTTATTAATATCTGTTAAATGTTACAGAGGTAGGTATAATTTTAAAAAGTAAATCCCCAAGCCACATATCCATAAAAATGTATTTGGCCTAGTAAGTAATGCTCTGCACAAAGAAAAAAATTCACACTTTATTCTTTGAGTTATCATCTCTACCTGTCTCATAAGCTCTCACTCTTCTAATTTAATAATAAAAATACATCTAATAAATGTAGAAATGTGCAATATTTCTTCACAAATAGCCTTTCTAACTTAAGCCTTTTTATCACTCTTCAAACTTAATGAAATGTTCTTATTAATGAACCTACATGTACAAGCCTGATTTTTTTTTTTTTTAAGAGACTACCCACACTCCATTTGCCAGAAGTCCAAAGACACAAACCAAAAGTACTTATCAGCACCCATGACTAACTGTTGACACTAAAGCTTGACTTATGAGTGTCTTGGGAAAGCTGATTTTCCAGTGTAGTCAGTTAGCAAAGACCTAGCACCAGCTGTGACAAGACTAGCCTTACACTAAGTTATCACCTTCTTTTCTTTTAAATCAGCTTATGACAGAGAAAATGCATAGAACCAGGGCATCTCTTAACAATAAGGCTAAAAAGTACAGTGGCAATGACACAGACTGTACTGTTGTTTTCTTTATTAAAAATAGTTTTATTCTGGTTTTGAAGTATCTTTGTACTACAAAATCACAGGCTTTCTTTTCTATGACTTAACATAATGAGTAACACGTACATTATTGTTTACAGGATCACAGTGAAAACACTATGGTTGTCTTCTCAGCTTTTCAGAAAAAAACAAAAACAAAAAAGTTTCTCCCTCAGGAAATATGAAACAGAGTATGTTATTCTATACCAAGCTGAGTAATCAATTAGGATATAGAAAATTATGCTCTACAAAAGATCCAAAAATGATTACAGATTCCTACTACAGGGATCCACTACAACGACAAGCAGCATTTTCACAAAAAGGTGGCCTTGAGATTTAACAAGTATGGGTGCCTTTTTATTTTAGACCATAGCAAAGAGAGCGGCAAAAAACCTTGACCAAACAGTATCAAGGCTTTAAAGTCTCAAGCAGTTATAAGATGACTTTCTGAAAATATCTGGAGTTTTATGATTATAAAACTATTTCCTTACTGAAAGTTGAAAGTCATAAAAAAAAAAATACCCACAATACCTTTACCTTAGATAGAACCACAATTACTGGTATATAATCCTACCAGTATTCAGTGACTTTCTTAATTCTAATATTACCACTTAACTTTGGAAGATGTTTTAAAATATGTATTTTTAAAATATAGAGGCTAAGTATGAAAATCCTTAAGATACTGTACTTGTGCCATAAATGTTTGCTCTAGTTTGTGATAATGGAGATATTTGAATGTTTACCAAAACAGCACCTTGGAATAAAGAATGTTATGAGGAAGGCAGTATTTGTTTAAATACTTTCCTTTCTTTTTCCTTAATAGTAAATTCGTTAGAATCAAAAGAGATAGTATCGTTTTGCTCTATGATGCTGTACTTTTGATCTTTGTGCTCCTGAAACATTGATTATTATGTACCAGACTTCTTAAAAATGAAATATTTTAGCTCATGGCTGTTGAGAATCTACTTAGCAAGTGTAGCAAATTAACAGGTTAGGACAGTGGTCCCCCAAATTTTAGATTTTAGGAAAGGTTCAAAGCAAATTTGGGGGACTGATATTAAATGTAAATCAACTGCCACCTACTACTATTGTTTTAGAAAAGAAAGGCCATTTTAAGACTAAAGATGTATGAAAAATAACCTCAAAATAAAGATATACCTTCCCAACACTAAAGTATTTTCTCTTTCTCTCTCCTCTCTGTCCTGGTCTCTGTCTCTGTCTCTCTCTCTCTCACACACTCACACACACACACTTTTCTTTTCCATTTCTGTTTCACGTTAGTGAAAACCAGTAAAAGCTTCACCGCACTCCAATGGACCAGCCTTCTGGAATCCCTAGCTTCAGCTATCTTCTGTATCTATCCTCAATGAGTACCGTTTAATAGTCCTGTCAAAAGTCATAGTTTCTTTGTGTCTCAGAGTCTGAATTCATACATACTAATAATGTGGCATGTTATAATACAAAGAAACATTGGATTAGAGTTAAAGAGACCTGGATTCTTCTTCTAGTTATGCAGAAGTATGCAAATTTCTAAAGGTATTTCACTATCTTTTGGTCTCAGGTTCTTCAATTCTAAAATGAAACAAATCTAAGACTTACTCAAGTTCTAGCATTCTTTAAATAGAAATCTAAGATTGACACCATTACTCCATTAAGCTGTTGAAATAACTATCCCCCCAAAATAAAAAATTATGGCAATAAAGGAGTTCATCTTTTAAAAATTACATAGCAACTCTAAATAAATATCCAGTCAAAAATGTAATAAATTCAACATGTATCAGTTAAAACCAATTCCTTCTAACTCCTCTCCCCCAAATCTCTACTCTCTTTTATCACAAGCCCCTTATTTCAGGAAATAAGTATGGGAATTCAGGAGTGCCACAGTTCAACCACAGCCAAGAAATGCCAGCAAAATTTATCAAGCTTTTATGGAAACACTCTAGGAATACGGTTGTTTTTTAAATTCATTCTTGAAATGTTTCTTTTTACACGGAGTGCATCCTTGGTTTGTCTTGTATGTAAAGGTATACATGCTTTGTTTTTTATTTTCTTCTCTTCTCAGCTCCTGACACTATGATCTTAAGCACTAGTTTTCATAAATTCTAAAGTGTCATAAAAGACCTAATGGTTTGATTTTATATGGAATGTGCCATCCTTTTTGAAGTCCTGTATCATTTTTGTTTACTACTTAACCATTGAAACATTATGAAGCCTTAACCAGCCTATTATCAGAACCTGTTCACTATCAGGAAAACTCTCTGTCACTGGCTTCCGTCACACCTTGTATCTGATTAACACACTATAGGATAACATAGAGCTACACAGATCTGCTTTTTGTTCTAACATAACTGATGGAAAACAGATTTCCCTTTCTCCTTTAATGTGGCAGCCCCCTAATTGAGAATATAATGTGGTTTATTTAATACAATTCTTCATACTAAATTAAAGCAGATCTAGAGTAATTTAGTTGCTCATTAGGGTTAAGGTAGTAGCTGCTAGAAAGATGCCTTTTATACCTGAGAAAATACTTCTCCCAATGACATGTATATATAGATATACACACAAACTAAACACACATACACAAAGAGTTGTTGACTTTTATGCACATACCACCTATTTCTCAACAGTATTGTCCCTTTAATCTTAACTATGGCATATTCTAACCAGACCTCAAAGTACAAGTATCTCTTCAACCTCTGTTTAAAGCACTGAGGAGGCTCCTCTGGGCAGTATCATTTCAAATATCCTGTCCAGTTAGATCACAATGTAAAAGATGTAACTGAATGACATTTACTTAAGCAAGAAATCATGATTTTTCTTGCACGCTATGCTTGGGTTTTTTTAATCCAACTATTGACCACTGAAAAAACCAATAAAGTAACAGACATAATACTGACAGGGAATACACACACACACACACACACACACACACATACACATACATAAATTCTAACAAGAGACAAAAATACCCTAAATTTCTGCCCTTCAGGTTTATGCAATATAAAAATGAACTCCAAAAGAGGGCCAACCAAACTTATCTCATTAAATCCAATTGGACTGTATGGAATTGAGAAATAAACATCTAACTTATGAATCTGAGAAATGAAAATTTACTGAGACTGTAAAACAAGCGAGAACCAACCCCACCGGCTCTGGAAAGAACTTTTTAGAAGTTTCTGTCAACAACTCACTTGAAAATCCTTGCTCTGTACCCATACCTGACCAGCAAGCCAATTAAAAGTGACTACTGTCTACCCATTTTACCAATTCCTACCCACTCCATGCTTTTCAAAGCCTGCCCTGAAAAAACCTGAGTTCTAATGCTAACCCTAATCCAAACCATCCTAACCTTATGAAACTTTCTCTATAACTTCCTTTTTAAGATGTTATGAGACTTTTTTTTAAGTGTTCTCCCTTGCTGGCAAGTTTTTAATACACCCAGCTTTTCTGTCTGACAGAGGCTTTCCCTGGTAATTTTTGTGGGGACCAAAACAACCGATGTCTATAAATCTGTATTAGTTTATCTCATTTCAATACACAAGTCTTATTAAATATAATTGTGCCTATCCTAGAATAAAGATAGCACCTTGTTTTCCAAGTTTAAAATAATTCCAGATTATAATACACACAATTTGTGAATGATCAAAATTAGAGTTACTAAAAGAGAAAAGGCTGCCGTTTAAAATCCCAGTGACACAAACCTGTGTTAGTACCAAATCACATTCAGGTCTGTGGCTTGCTAGAATGATAACAGACCTTTTAACAGAGAACCTAGGTATGCTCCCTGTTCCACAAACACCTGTAGATATAAAGTGATGTTAGTACAGGACACCTTCTGATAGGACCATGTCATAGTACTGATCCTGGAAGGCCACTGCATGTCTAGATGACAGTATCCTGGTGTCTAGATTATAAACTTTTATATTTTAACAACTTTGTGTTTTTGTTTTTTTATTCCCAGTGTCTATCTTAGTGTCTGGAACACAGCATATGCTTAATAAACATGAATCAAGTATCTGACAACCCAGTCATTCAGGGGATAAAACTGTTTACTAGTTGGGGAAGAACTTATGAGGTTCTCAGATACTTCATACAAAGTTAAAGAGGGACTGAAGGATAAGAATCTAACTGGGTTTTTATAAGCTGTCTATGTGTAGAGAGTTCTGATCTTCCCTTGATGATGCCCAAGGCTTGGAAGAGAAAAGGCAATGTTCAACTGCTGCATAATTCCCTTGGAAGATTGAGAAGCTAATAAGCTCCTTCTCCTTGCCTCCCCGTTCCTCTCTGCAGCTACCCCAATTCCCTGCATCCCAAAGCTCCCTGTAAGGCCCAGTCAGACAGATGACAACTTGCTGATGAGGCCATAGAGACCGCATCACCAAACATGTAACCCTCTGTGGTACAAAGCATACTATGAACACCTGTTTCAATTCACCAACTGAGGGCTTGGGACCAAATACATTAAACATCCTATCGCTGATGTAATATTTCCATAATTTGGGAGACAAATACTTTACTGCAGAAGGCATATTTCCCTAAGGCTTGCAAGGCATCTAATTATCTTAGTATTTTTTTCCTGTTCCTTGTCTTGAGAGAAAGATGTTTATTGTCTTAAAGATAAATTGCCTTAAGCTACAAATAATCCACTCTTCCCATAATTTTTGGGGTTTTTTTTTTATTATTATAGAACATAGCCACGGTGAGAATACTCAGAAATCAAAATCTAGAGGTAAAAAGAATTTTAAGAGATCATCAACTTCCATTCCAGGCAGGTTTCTAACAAACTATTTTTAAAAGTTGGTTATTTAGCTATTACTACTGCTAACTGGACAGACTTCAAATTCTCCCTTGACAGCCTATTTCTAGTGTTTCATCATGTTTGCTATGTCTAATCAAAGTTTCTCCTGTTTCAAATTAAGTCAATTTCCTCATTTTACTCTTGAAAAAGATTTGGGACAAGCAGAGAGCACCCTGAGTCATGATCAGTAATTTAGTCTGAGCTCAAAGAACCAAAGACTGGCAGCTATATTGCAAGTGAAGCTGAGAAGCTGTCTTTTCACTGGTGCATTAAAATGGCCCACTTCTCAAATTTCTCCCCAGTAAGTAGGTGCAGCAAGGTAGAATACAACTTTGGTTAGCTGATAAATTCAAGTAAGTCACCACAGATTCAGAATATGGGTCACTTAACACATGAGGCACTTCTGCTCTAGCAAAGGTAGCTTCCTATTCTCACTGTCCTAATGGAGACCTTTCAGTAAATTGCCCTACTTAGTTAACTGCTCTGACATGAAGCCTTAAAATGCCAAATCTGCCATTTTGCAGGACAATCTTAAGAAAACTAAAAATAGATACATGTCTGGCAAAAATACATGCTCCAAATAAATTTCCATAGTTAAAATCCAAACAGTGAACAGATTATCTTCCCCTATCATTTTAAAAATTAAAAATTTTTAGATCTGAACAAAAAAATAACATAAATAATTAACTGTACTGAGGAAAGGAAATATCAGTCTAGATACTTAATCTATATATACATTTCTTAACTAGGTGTGAATTTTGGTTTAGTTTGAACAAAATATATTTAGTGACCATCATGTGGAAGATGCTTCATATATATTTTCTCTAACCTTTACAGTAACTCTTTAGTTCTCAGAAGTGTCATTGTAAACTAAATCCTCAAAAAGGTAAATAAAGTGCCTGAGAGTCCTCAGCAAGTGAGAGAATAAGAATCAGCTGTATTCTAAATGCAATACTCTTATCGGACCAAGTTGCCACTTCATAGAGGTCAAAAGTTGAGTCTAAGACCAGAACCCTTACTCACTGAGAAGAGGAGAAAAATGTTTTGGGAAGAAGTTGCTCCTGGTGGTGCAGCTCCCTACTATCAAGCTAGAATTGAACGAGGGCCTTGAATCTTAGAGGTGTATAATAGCAAAAGGTAAAGAAACATTCTTCCAGCAGAACATAGGAAGTTTCTAGAGCCTGGTGCTCTTTGCTGGACTCCTTCCTCTCTTCTAAGAAACTGAGCTATGAGTGTGACTCAGCTGAGTGGCACAGCACAAGGCTTCCAGATCACACAAATATTTCACAGGTGAATACCGTGAAATATTCTCAGCTTAATAAGTCTAATATTTCTAAATATCATTTTAGACTGAAGTTTTTCAAAGCATGGAATGAAACAACCCAAAATTACTTGGCACCATATCAAATATTTACTTTGTTAAGTCCAGTGTAGAGAGCTATATGGAGATTAGGTGAACCGCCAAATGACTTGGTCAATTTTTTTTTTCTAACTCACATGATCAGACAGCATCTTAGGAAACCATATATATCACGTTTCATTTTGCTGATTCTTCTTCTTGGAAGCCCTCATATTAACAAGTTTCTTTATGAATTTAATAATTTACAATAATTTTCTTTGTGATTTTACATTTTACTTCTGACCATGATTTACAAGTTCCTGCAAAGAGTGCAGGATCAACAAAGTAAAATGGAGACGAAAAATGCTCACTGGATTTAGAAAAATGAAGATCAGGGTGACTTTAATAAGCACTATTTCAATGTAGTAATGGAGGCAGAAGCCAGAACTGATATAGGTAGAAAGGATGGGGAAGTGAAGAAATGAAGGAAGTAATATGTAGACATTTTTTTCAAAATGTTGATCCTAGAAAGAAAGACAACAGGACAGAAGACACAGGGGTGGGGATAACTCCTGCTTAAGATGAGAGACTTGAACCCAGAGATTAGAAGTAACTGAGAATGATAATTTTATCTTGTAACAAATATATTCATATTTTATATTAAATATTTTCTTCAGAAATCTTGCTGCCCACCATAGTCTTCTGCCTGGACTTGGCCCTTGCACCTGCGATATGATTATGTATAAAACCTGTCTGAGTAAGAAGCCTATACTTAAAAGTTGAAAGCCAAAAGTATTAAGAATGTTTAAAAAGTGAATTTAACATCACTGTATTTTCTGAGCTTTACCAAAATACAAATATTTTTTATACTGAATGCAAAGTTCTAAACAGGTATACAATGTCTTTTTCCCCTCCAAATAAAGACTATACTTTGTATAGGAAGAAAAATTACTTACCGCTATAATGTCTAATGTATTATCACAGACTTTTCGGATTTCATTATTTTTATCATGCATCAGATCTATGAGATATGCTGGAGCCTCTAAATAAAAAGTGGTTAAAGATACAAACTGTTTGAGATTGAGGCTATTCAATCATACAAGGGAATCCCGCATTTCACTAAATTCAAATGTTACCCTGAAATGCAATTTCAAATTTTAAAATAAAATCATTAATGTAAGATGACAAAGAACATTTAACATTTCATTAAAAAAAACACGGATAACAGGGATAAGAAAGTAAAAAGATTAGACAAAAATGGGCAAGGAAAACAGAGCCAGTAAATCTCAGAATGTACAAGGCCGTATTTTTGTAAACATGAAAACTATCAAAATAACTGAAGAGGGAGCTCTAGAGTTGTGTAGCTATGAAAGCTTTCCTGAGTGATCTGGCCCTCCTAGAAGTTCAGAAAAATTAATATCACGCAAAGATTCACACGTAAAAAATTTCACACAGCAACAGAAAAGAATCACAGTCAAATCTCATATATGGTTATAAGAGAAAACAAGACATTTTCACATGAAAGATGAAAGTATGCAACCTAATATTTCAAAAAGAGACAAAAATGTAAGAAAACAACAGATATATATGAAAGAACAATATGAATCAGAATTAGAAAACTCAGAGAAATGATTCAGGAAATAACCACAAATAAAAGTAAAAATAACTTCAGATATACAAAAAATAAATTTATAGTAATGTAAGAATAAATAAAAACTACAGATAAAACTCTAGGCTAAACAGAAGGTAAAAAGAGGAAAATCAGTAAAATTAAAAAATAAAAGAAATAAAAAGATTAGAAAATGACAGATATTAAAGATAGGCAAAGAAGATACAATCCTAGAAATTCTAAAGAAGTCAACCAAAACAACCAAATAGAACAAATACTAAAAATTATAATTCAAGAAAACTTCCCTAAAATTAGAAAGATAAAACTATATACCAAAAGAGCATACTTGGAAAAATCAACCAAAGATGATGAATACTAGTCAAATTCTAATAAAACTGCTTGACTTAAAAAAACAAACAAACCCAGAAACATCCTTTTCCTAGCAAAATAATCGAGTCACTTACAAGGGAAAGAAAAGTAAATTGTCATCAGACTTTTAGACTATGGACTTCCACTGGCAGCAATTCAAGATGGAAAAATACCTTCAAATTGCTGAGGGAAATAACTGGTAATCTAGAATTCCATATTCTGCAAATTATTATTCAAGAGGACAAACTAGTTATTTTCAGATACAGATATATTTTATTATTCATAGATGTCCACTAAGCAATATAAAAGAATGTAATCAATTATGGAAGAAAACCAATGCAGAGAAATACAAGAATGGAATTCAAGAAAAATTAGTAAATGAGGAAATGTATGAACATACTATAAATCCTAAATAAGCACTAGTTTTTAAAAGGAAATAATTAAAACAGTAATTTTAAGACATTATCAAAATTTTATGTTATAAAAATGAGGTGAAATTATCACACTAGATAGCAACAAATAACATGGATGATGAAGAGACAGAATTACAAGTAGGAGAAGAGAAATACTCAGAACTTGGTGAGAATGCATGTTGAAATTTAAGTCTAACACAAAAGAAACGAAATGGAATGTATAAATAACAAGTGGGGGGAAGGGAAGAATAAATAAAGAATAAAGGAAACTCAAGTCAATTAAAAAAAAACTCTCAATGAATTTAAAAGAGGCAGTAAAGAAAGAGAAAGTTATAATCTCCAATACTTATAGTTGGTCTTGGTTAAAACTATTTGAAACAGAGGCCGCAAGTATCTACCAAGAAACTCTAGCACATGAGTAAAAGCAAATGACATATTTGTAGCACTGATTATAATTCTGAAAAAAAAGTTTATCAAGTTTCATAGCAAGTAGCAAACCAGAAGCTAATCCAGATCTTCTATTTATCAGTGCTACTTACTATATTTTTTTCAGAAATAAAGGGTTGTATTTAAAAATGCAGAAAAAATATACAGAATAATGTATCCGTGTGTATTCTTAAACTCATTTTCAGAAAAGTCTGTAAGGGATATGGTGTTCATTGCCTCTTTTCTCCACTGAAATATAAATTCCATTAGGGTTGGGATTTGGTCTATTTTGTTCTCCATGGTATCCCCAGCTCTGAGTGCTCAATAAATTTTTATTTAATAAGTAAATAAGACCAGCTCTACATACTACCCACAGTTTTCGTAAGGATAAGTTGAAAATAAAATTCTTAGGAAAATCTTAGAAATTCTCAGAGGGAATCTAAAAGGACCTAGTCAAATTTGGGTTGTTTTTATTTCCCATGCTGCAATGGTTCAGATTATACGAAAATTAATTATTATAATAGCTAAGGTTCTCAATTCCTGAGTTGTGCTGAGAGCCATTTTTAATATTTAAAACATCTTACTATAAAATCACATTTACCTAAAATAAGTCTACACCAGCCATTTCAAAAGTCAAGTTTCTTTCATTCTCTAAAAATTGTATCAAGTAATGTCGACCAAATTTTCTAACTTAAGAAATAATGGGAAAAAAGAATGATTTCCTAATCTTACTTAAAATATTTCAATATACTGGTTTCATAAAGAAAATCACAATAAAATACTTAAAATTATGGTGAAATATTTTAATAATAATTTTAAATTATGTGACAAAATATAAGGCATATTTAAATGTTACTGATATCAACAAAAAACCCTGATTTCTGAACACCAAAACATCGGGCAAAAGTACTTTAGCAATCTTATCCAATCTTAAGACATGGATGAAAGCATCAGATCTACATAGTATTCTTTGATGCTTTTGTAAAAATTTTAATTCAGCATATCTTTTATCTCCCATTCTCACCATTATCAACATGTTATATTCTTCAAAATAACTATTTAAAAAGTATCGGCTTTAGATTCAATGGCTTAGCAAAAATGGAACTTGGGAGAAAATGAAAAGGAAGTTACATAAAGAAGAAAAATCAAGTAGAAGTAGTCTTAACAGTGTGAGCTCTGACAATAAAGTACTGAGAGTACTCTAAACAGACAGACCAGAACAGAGACTATGTGCCAGGCACTTGGTAAGTACTTTAAACATTTAATTCTTCCTTAGTCTTCAGGAAAAAACACAATGAGATGACACATAAGCAAGGGGTTGTCTTTCAAAGAAGTTACCTATGAAAAACTATACTGTCACTTTAATGTTTTCTAATATATGTTTCTTACAGTATCTTCTGTAGTTATATAAATCTTCTCTCTATAAAATATTCTTTTAGAGATTCTCAACCTAGAAAAGCATATTAAAGGCTCCAAGAAGACTCTGTAGCAAGAAAACCTGTTTAACTTACTGTTTCCAAAACTCATTTATCATAGAACCTTTTTTCATTAAGCAACTATTAATACTAAAGGAATATATTCCATGGAGCACAGCTGAGAAAAGTTAATTTATTCCAGTGATGTTAACACTGCTCAAAAGTGTATTTGGAATTTATCTTCCTGGCAGAGTCCGTTTATAAGCCACATTTTAAAAATATTTATTACTTTATGATAAAAAAGAGTTCTCTAGAATAGCTGTTAAAGTTAAAGAGTATTTGACAGCCCATATAAAAATGAGCATTTCTCAATTAGACTTGCTATTTATCAGACTTGACTCCTGGAGACTTTATATGGTTCCAGAAATTAAACTTGTCCTCAAAAGCAAGGAAAACTTCCTCCAAAGATAATACTTAAAGCATGTGTTATAGGCTTTGAATGTAACACCAAAGGAGGTTCAAAATGTTTTGAGCAATGATCCATTATCGTGAAAAAGAAAAAGTCTCCCAAGGTATTAATTTTAAAGAACATTAACCATATACGTACATGAATTTATTGACTAAACTAGATCTAACCGCATGTCAGGTACTGTGTTAAGTTCTGGGTATAGATAAAGATGAGGAAAACAAAGCCAGTCCTTGAGCTAGAGGAGCTCAAAGTTTTTTGGTAAAGACAGGCAAATGGATACATAATTTAAGTACTTTATTAGAGGTGAAAATAAAGACATTACTTCCACTGGTAAAGGGTAGGCACAAGATTAGAAAGGCTTAACTGAGACAAAGGCTTATAAACTTATCTTTGATGGCTTGGAGACTGTAAGGGAAAAAAAGGGAGAACAATGCATTTGAGGTTGGCAAGGCATACAAAGAGGCAGTAAATATGACAAGGAGGGTAGTGTCTGATAAATGAGAAGCTTGGTCTGCTAAGAGAAACTGTGTATTGTAGGGTTAAAGGGGAACTTTGGAAAGATAGGTTAAGGTCACAGGTTATGAAGAGCTATATACGAGAAGGAAAAGAATTTAGATTTTTCACATGGGTAATGAATGACTTTATGCAGTGTTCAAAAGCAAAAAATTTTTTTTGATATACAAATAAGCAGATAACCACAACTAAAAAACAAAGATTCAGCTTAGACGCCACGTCCACTGCCAGCCTTTCATGACATCTTCAGACTTGGTCATACATATCTTCTGCGCACATACCATCATGACATTTATCACACTGGATTTTAATTTTATATTGATTTACTTGTGTAGCTTTCTAATTAGACTATAAACTCCCTGAATACAGGGACAGATTTTTTTTATACATTCAGCACTTTAAAAAGTATCTGTCAGAATTGATAAATGTTTGCAGAATAAGTGGTAATTAATTACATATAGTAAAAGAGATAGCAGACACAAAATTTCCAGCTAGAGGACTGGGTGAATGATACTGTTACTATGCACCACCAGTACAGAAGGTAGACTTTTTCAAGGGTAGATGCTGGCAACATTAAGTATCCTTTTGGATACAATAATAATAAAATACCACTTTCTGAGTATCTTTGCATGTTGGGAGAGATTATAGATGCCTTAAATCTATTAAGACTGACAGCATTAGTACTGATAGCAATCTTATAATGTAGAAGGTCTTTTTATTTTAATAAATTTATGGCCATTTTATAGATGCAAGAGTGTATGCTCAAGGAGGTTATGTAACTTATCCAAGGTCCTGCAGGTGGTAAGTGGTAAAAGATAATTTAAAATTAGGCTACTGAATTATAAGGCTTTTTAGGCTACGCCATACTACGTCCCTTTAGGCAGGTGGAAGACATCCATGTGGCAGTTAGCAAGGAATGCCTGGGGCTCAAGAAGGAGGTTTTGAAGATGCCATATACTTAGCATATAGCTGGTAGCTGGTGTCATGGGAACAGTAGACATGTCTTCCCATGTACAGTGGATAGATAAGGTAAGATTAAAAAAGGACTACAGATAGTCTTAGGAACTTCCGATATTTAAGTTATGTTAATGGAGAAGGAAGTTATGATATATTTGTTAAGTTTCTTAGGAATCATAGCCTGATAAGCAAAATGTTCTACCTGTATACTGATTTGGGGTAAACAGATTCTGTGAAAAATAGTTTGCCCTCTAAATTTATTTCAGAGCTTGGTATTTTCTACAATATTTGAACATTTGCAAGAAAAAATACCTAAAGATGCATATTTTCTGAATATGTGAAATGTCATTATCTACGGTAAACATTGAAAGGATACGTGTTTCCTTGATTATGACATCTCTTGTGGCTTGGTGGAAAACCATTTGGTAGAAGACATAAATTATCTGACACACAAATTCGTCATCTTCTTGTTGAGCTGAAAGGGAATAGAAAACTTCAAATAAAAGGATACTCTGCTTATATACCAAATCAAAAAACACTGAGAAGAATAATAGAGAATGAAGAACCTAAAAGGGACGAGGAGACAGGTAAAGAACAATTAGTTTAAATTCTTTATAACATCTGAGTGGCATATATCACTTATGTCTTCGGTGTTTTTCATAAATTACATGATGATGATCGGTGAATAACTTTCATAATATATTTTCAGAAGTTTTAAGTAAATTTGGTTATGGTGAAACTTAATAGGTTAAATTACATTGAAATGCAAAATAAAAAATAATAGTTTGAAAAGAGAAATTACATCATCTCTGAGTTTAAACCAGAATATTTGAGATTGTTCATCTCAAAAGGTTCTATTTGAAGAACTGAGAAACAAAACTGGTTTAAGAGAATAGTAACAGTGCTTTTCTGTAATTTCCACTGTATTTTGCCACCAAGTATAAAGAACTGATTAACTTCTAAGTCCCTAACATAAAATGGCAATACTTACCACCACTGTGGTTCTTTTTATTTATTTATTTATTTATTTTTTGGTCCCTCATAAAAATTGTTCAAATAATTCTAATTTGTGAGATAAATCTGGTACTTTTTTGTTTCTATAATGTTGACCTCACATGAGAAAAACAGTTCTTTAAAAGAAAATCACATCTTCTAAATTCTAAGGTTTTGGTAGAAATTAGACTGTTATAAACAGGTTTTTCCTTTGTTGAATAATGTTAACAAAATTAAAATTTACTTATTGGCATGTAATAATAAGGTAATTTTAGTTTCAAACTAATTAATTATACTAGAAGAAATGAATGTTATGTAATCATACGAGCTAATTAAGAAACGTTTATTATCATACAAAGAATACTTTAACAGAATAGCTGATGACCACTGATTAAAATTTGTAATGGCGAAAGCAAATACTTACAGAAATTGAATTTTTAGGTACTGGCTATGAAATTTTATCTACTAATAGTTTGCTATCAACTCTTGGCAACAGTTCAGTGCTATCTGGTAAGAGATTTAAGGGTTAACAGAACATCCAACTAGTTGGGTAGAATAAATTGTGGGCCCCTCAAAGTCCATTTGTTCCAAATAAATTCCTTCACTAACTTGCCAAAGTATCACTCTCTTATACTACCTGGGCTAAAATTTTATTCATTACTCTCTCAGTATATATTGTTCCTCACTTAACCCCAAGGGTTTTAATCTTGAAAATTCATATATTTCTTAAGAAGAGTAGTATACAGCCTCTGTCTGTGATAACCACATATCAGAGAACAACAGAATACAGTAAAATACTGGGCTGGCTGTCAGCTTGCTTTATTTCAGCTCTCTCAGTCATAAACAATGTGGGACAGCAATTCAAGGACACAGGTCATTTGGTTTCAACTTTCTCTAGCTCACCACATAATCCTCATTCTCATTCTGCCAACTACATTGTCTTTATGTTCACCTACTAACTACCTAGTCTTAATTATTCTAACTTGCAAACTCCTAGTTACCAAAGCAAATACATATATACTATTTGTAGAAATACTTCAAACATGGAGGAATTATCTTTAGATGATAATTATCTTTAAAATGCATTATGTTAAAGAATTTACAAATTAAACTTTTAAAGATTCAGGAGAGAAAAATGGACAAAGGCTTCAAATAGGCACTTCATGTTATTAGCCATACCTAAAGGTCAATACACACAAACAGGTATTTAATTTAATTATTAGGGAGAGGCAAGTTAAAACCACAAATGAGATACCACCAGGCTACAGTTGAACAGACTGGATGTCCAGATATGCTGGTGATGCAGAACAGCTGGAACTTTTGCACATTGCTGGTAGGACTAAAAACTGCCACAACTACTTTGGAAAACAGATTGGAATTATTTCTAAAGCCACATACATGCATACTCTGTGACCCAGCAATTCTGCTCCTACGTATGTGTCTAATAGAAATGAGTAAATATGTTCAGTAAATGAAAGGTTTAAGAATGTTCATAGGAGCATTATTTATAATAGCCCTTCTCCCTTAAAAAACAAATAAAAACAACCACCCTACTATCAATCAATAGCAGAAAGGAAAAACAGTGGTATATTTACACAGCAATAAAAAACACACTTCTGTACACAACATAGATGAATCTCACATTTATAATATAGGGCAAAAGAAACAAGAATCTATTTACAAAAAGATGAAAACCAAGCAAAGTTAATCTATGGTGATAAAAGAAAGAACAGAAACCACTTTGGAGAAGGTGGAGATGACTGGGAGGTAGCAGAAGGACTTCTAGGTACCGGGAATATTCTATTTCCTTATATGAGTGAGAACGACACAAGGGTGCTCACTTTGAAAATTCACTGTACTATAAATACTTACAATTTGTGTGTTTTTCTTTATGTATACTTCAAAAAAGGCTATTAAAAATAATACAAAATGCATATATATTATACCTGGTATGGGAAAAAACTTAGTGTCTTTTTAGGTTTCACATATTAATATACTTAACATCTATACTAGCTACTTTTAATGTATATCTGCTATAAACTGAATTACATTCTTCCAAAATTCGTATGTTGAAGCCCCAACCCCAAATGTCACTGCATTTGGAGATAGGGTTAAATGAAGTTAACAAGGGTAGAATTCTGAACCCATAAGATTATGAACCTTGTAAGAAGGGACACCAGAGCACTTCTGGGTGCTAGTTCCTACCCTACTCCTCTGTCATGTGAGGATGTGAGGACACATTAAGTGGCCTTCTGCAAGCCAGGAAGAAAGACCTCACCAGAATCAAACTGCCTGCACCTTGACCTTAGACTTCCTAGCTTCCAGAACTATGAGAAAATATATTTCTGTTTTTAAGCCACCCAGTCTGTGGTATTTTGTTATGACAGCCTGGGCAGACTAACACAAGGTCCTAGAGAACGTGGCCCAAATAGAACGCTGTTAGATTCAGACAAATTTTGTATGCAGTGTGGACAGCAATGGACCCTGCCCCCTTAAGAGCAATGCAAAGGTAAGGGGAAGACTATCTACGCCTCCACTGTTCAATGCTGTAGCCACAAACTACTGTGGCTAGTTAAATTTAATTTAAAATTCAGGTTCTCGTTCCCAACAGCCACATTTCAAGTATTCAGTTGCCACATGGGTTGGAAGAGCAGAAAGAGAACACTTTATTCACTGCAGAAAGTCTGGAGGACAATACTACGTATGGATCCAGGTGGGAATATGCTTAGAATTAGCTTCCAAATAAAACTTTTCTGATTAGAAATCACGATATTTAAAAAAGAGTTTGCACAAGATAGGAGGTACACTTAACCAACAGAAAGTTCAAAAGAAAGAAGAAATGATAGAATATTAGTTGTTAAAGGCTCATAAGAGGAGGGTAGTATGTGTAAAACTGGCCCTGAATCACTTTACAGTAACATTCTTAACTTTGCAGCCTAAAGCTATTTGATTTTACTCTACCTAATCCCAGGGAAAGGTATATTTAATTCGTTTTTCTTAACTATATACAATTTAAGTTGTTATGACTAAAACAATAAGATAAATAATATTTCATGATTGTAGACTCCATATATAAAAATCTAAACTCATAAGCTGTTTCTATATTAGCATAAAAATAAATTAAGACAAACAAACTAATTTACCATTTAGCAACTCAATGAGTGCAGGGATTATCCCAGATTTGGCTAGCAATGCAGCACAAGAGTCATCCATAGATACAGTTCCAATCATTATAACCACTTCTAAAACAAGGTCATCTTCTGCAGCACCTAGTAAAGTCAAATCATAGAAAGCTTTAATTGAAGTGCCCTGATACAAACCTTTTTATATTGCCAAAACCAAGCCACAGAAAAGATACTGAAAGCTATTAAATCAGTTCTTATGAATCCTTAACACACTTATAAATTTGTCCTTTTCCCAAAATTCCATGTTCCCTGATGACAGTTTATGGTGAAAGGGGCGGCAGAAAAGTGGAAATAAGTCTGGAAATACAAATGAATGACAAAGTAAACAAGGAAAACAGAAGAGTCATTTGAATACTTCAAAGAACTTTACGTGTGCGTGCGCACTCATGTGTAGAGGGGGATGGTGTCTGGTAATCTAAAGAAGGCAGGAAAAAAAAAAGAAGAAGGCAGAATAGGAAAGGGAAACTAATATTAAGAAAACAGATTGTTAGAGAAAAGAGTATATACGTATAAAAGGAGAACTAGTGACTGCCTTTCTGAGAGACAGAAAGGAGAAGTAGGTCTAGAACTAGAGGCGTGGGAAGAAAATGTGTTACCTACTATAATCATGGCAAAACACTGCTCTAGCAGCCTTCCCTACAACGTAAAGAAATAACTTAATGATTACGCATAAGTGAAATATTTAGCACAGACCTGGCTTTAGTTTATCCTTGAGGTACGGAACCAGCTTGTACTCCTTAAGAACCAATTCCCAGTCTAAGTCTGGAATGGTCAAATTTGCTAGAGTTCCTAGACATTCGATCACAAACTCCTCCTCTTCATCATTAGAGATCTGAGCTGCAAGGTCCCCAACATAATCCTGAATAAAACAATTTTATTTAAAATTTAAAATATGATTTTTGCAGAAGAATCAATCTAAATAATTTAACCCATAGGAAAAATAAGTATCAAATGTGATTCTCTTGTTTTAATAACCTTGAGGAGACTACGTTAAGGGAGACTATGGTGAACTGGTTTAAGGCAAGAAAACTAGAGTGAGGATAGAAAGGTTGGAGATAGGAATAATAACAGAAAAAGAATATTAAAACTTAGGTTGAGATTTCTGGAAGCTAAACTTACAAGGTAGTTGATAACAGAAGGACCAATTTGGGTCATGAGTTAATATTTGATAAGAGCTCAGTAAGAGTTCTAATTCCAAGTGTAGCACTTTAAAGCTTCGATTCTCAGGCTATTTTTATAGACAGAAAGCCAAAAACTGTACTTACAATAAATAAATTTTTAGTTGGTCCATCATGCTGGGAAATGTTTCTAATCATTTTCATCAGCAATGGGTCCTTGAACTTCAGAGCCCTCTTCATGAGCATTTTCAGCCCATTTCCTAGTAACAAAAATAAAACTCCCCTAATAAAATTAAGGGTCATTTAAATTTAATGATTTTTAATTTATAGTTCTCAAAGAAAACCCCAGTTTACACACAGAAAATGCATAAATCTTGGGTACAAAATTGGTTAATTTTAATAAATGTATGTCCCTATGAATTCATATCCAGAGTAAGATACAGAATATTTCCATTTAGTCCAGAAAGTTCCCTTGTGCCCCTTCCCAGTCAAACTTATCCCCCAAATACAATTACTCTTCTTTTCTCCTCCTTTTCCTCTTCCTCCTCTTCCTCTTTTCCTTATTTTTGCTTTTTAAACACAGATTAGCTTTGCTTCTTCTAGAATTTCACATAAATGGAAACACACAGTATGTATTCTTTTGTGTATGAAAATATGTACCACAAATTTTAAAAATGTAAATACCTTTTGACCAAGAAAAACTGTACACCTAGGAATTTATTCTAGAATATAAAATGGAGATGTGAGGATTCAGAGAAAGGAAAATTGCTGCAGCATTGCTTGTAACAGAAAAGGAGCGGCAATACACTATCCAAACTAGCAGATTAAACTATGGGAAATCCCTTAATGGATTATTTTGCAGCGATTAGCAATTGTATTTTATAAAAGCATTCAGTCACATGAAAATGACAGTCAGATATTATTAACTTAAAAAAAGCTTAAAAAAAAGTCACCATATATTTTTAAATTAACTATATGCAAAAGCAATGTATCAAAGTTTTATCTGATTATCTTTGGATAGTGAGGGTAAAATTTTAATTTTTTTTCCTATTTGCTCATTTGTACTTTTTATAATGAACATGCATACTTTTCAAATAAGAAAAAGCTATTGAGCAGACTCTAAAATATCCTAATCCACAAGTCATTTTATGTAGGTATTAGAAAAATGAATACCTAATACATTTGTATTGTAACATCTTACACTGTAACAGATTGCTTTGCAAATAAAAAGTTTTGTTTTATATAGAAAATGTTTTTAAAAATGAAATTTCAATTTGGGGTAACTGATTAAATGGTTTGTAAACTATTACTGAAGGGTAAGTATGTTTTACTCATGATGTAAGAATTTTCTGAGTGTTTTTAAGGATTATATTTAAGGATTATACCTATAATTTAAAAAACTATCTGAAAATAGGATTTACGTATTTACTTTAATTATTAATTCCTAGGTTATCTATTAAGCTCAAAGGCACTAACCTTCACAGATAAGCTGTACATTCCTTTTATTAGCAGCAAGATTAATGCAGAAAGAAATGAGTTCCAAGTCTATTCGTTCATCTGAACATTCAAAGAGCATCTTCATTAACTAGCAAGAAGCACAGGACAAATTTTACTCAAAAAAACCCCCCAAAACACACAAAAAACAGAAGCAATATTTTATTACAATGTGTTATCTTAGTTTGTATGTTGGAAATAATATAATTACATTTTCAACATAGAAATGGTAGACTTTATTGAATAACAGAATAAATAAATGCTTAATGGATTATTAGATGATCAGCAATAAATGTAAATATCCAAGGACAGTGGAGAATATAGGATAAATATTAGATAAAACCTTTGCATTTAAGGAATTTAAAATACTGTATGGAAGTAGAACATTCTGAGCAAAGAAAATAGCTTGTGCAGACGTTACATGGCGGGAGAAACGTCATTCTTTTCAAGAACTGGAACAAGTCAAGTATGGTTGGAAATAGGGTAAGAAAATGTGGCAAAACCATCCAAAGGGCTAGAGGAAAAGTCCAGGTAAGATGTTGGCTGCCTGGATTAGGTAGGGCAGTGGGGATATAGATAATAAGGATGCATCATAGATATATGCAGGAAAGAGAGTCAAACTGGGATTTAATAACTGGCTAGACTATGGCAAAGATGAAATAATCTTAATTTATTGGATATACATTTAACAGATTGTGCTACCTATCTATATATTAACTGTCAATTAAAATTAAACTACAAATTAATAAAAATGTAGGTGATAATCCTTTAATGTAAATACATAATAGTACGTTTTTCATACTCTAATTAAACACCTACTATAGATTCTTCCAAATTTCTACTTTTTAATATAAAGCCATATTGATATAAGCTTTTTTATAATAACAAAAATCTATTTGTTATATCAAAGCAATGCTTAGTAAGGCAAAATATCTGTTGCTATTTATTTGAAATTAACCTCGTAGTATGAAATTTGCCCTTAAAAATGGTATTACAGGTGATTTATTAGAAGCTGAGGTTTTGCTTTGCTTTGCTTTTGTAATTTCCATGTTAAGTCCCGTGGTATAATAATCAGGAGCTAGCTTTTTAAAAAATAGTGCATGGTTTGAAATCTTATCCAATCCCCACAACTGAAAATCATGAGAAATCAGGACCAAATGAGAATGAAATATATCATGATATAGAATTAGCTTTTCATAATAAGAAAGAGAAACAATTCAATTTTAATTAAAGCATTTACATTTTAAAATAATACTTTAGTTAAAACTCCCCATGCAACATTATGTCTTTAATTTGATTGCTACTCATAGCACTTCAAAAGTAAGTGTAATTACTGACAACTAGGAAATATTAAAACTAGATTTGCTCTGTTTTAACTATGTCCATTGTCATCTTTTACTAATTTAACAGGAAGGCACTAAAAGGACTTCAGTCTGTGCAGTGAAGAGGCAATAGTGTTCAATCAGACAAGTCCCATATTGAGTATCAGATACCAAAGACCCAGGACTGAAATCACTGTGTCTAGACTCTCTGGCACCTGACTTCACTTATTTACCAGTGACCAGAGGCCAACCCCCACAGCTCTCTGTATTCACATACACCTCTACCACCCCCACCCCCCTACCCAAACATCTTTGAATGATTATGGCAGAACTCTGCATGCCTCAGGAATCTCTTCTGACTGGCTACTCCCTAACTCTGCTGTTTGAAGTGATGCTCTGGTTTCTGAACTTCAGCAGATAATGGCAGGCAGGAGCAAAGGGGGCTGTCAGAAAGGACGTTTACCAGCATTCAGCTAAAAAGAAGCATGTAGATCAAAGAGGGGCCAAATAGGACAACTGTGGTGGAAAACATGTGGATTACTATGAAGATTCTTGCACACTGTTCTAGGGTAAAATATTAAATAACACCATGACATCATTACCTAAACATGTACTTTGATTGGCCATTCTATTACCAATAAATACTTTTATAAGCATCTGGATGGCATTTGCACCTATTTAAACAAAACATGCATCTTAGAGGTCTAAATAACAATGAACTGTTAATGTGTACTTTTAACTATTATTAGAATACAACCATTAACTCCTGGTTATCCCCAAGTATGCTTACCTAAAACAATTCACCCACTGAGGCCATTAAGATCATATATAAAGACTTGCTTTGGCCCCCAAATTTTACACAATAGTGGCTTAACAGAGGAAAAAAATTAGAATATATTGGATAATTAGAGGCAATAAAGTAAAGGAGAAGCAAAGCAACATAACATTGGGAGAGATTATGAGGCATGTTTAATTTATAATCACCTACTCTGAATGTTAAATAATTTACAAAAGCAAACACTAATCTAATTATAGGTTTACATTAGAGCATGTCACAATCTGTTTCCACGGAAGTCCAGCTCATTAAGACTGAGAAATCAATAGAATCATGTTTTTCCCCCAAGAAATCATAATCATGCACCACATACAACCTCATTAGGTTAATTTAATTTATGAAATGCTATTCCATGAGCACAATGTTAAGACATTGTTTATTTGGACTAATAAAATTCTGATGAAGAAATTTTTGGAAGCATAGGTTTATCATATAAAACACATATAAGGAAAGGAGTATTTAAATTGGACTCTGAGTGGTTCCAAAATAATGAAAAAGATTTGATATTTTACTAATGGCACCTTATTTTTGTACAGTGTTTTACAGTTTATAAAGCTCCTCTACATATATACATATATCTCATGCAGTCAAAGAATATGACCATACCTCACATTCTTTTTGATCACTGAAATAAGCATGAATGACAACTGAACCACTGTTTTTCTACTTTCAAAGTTATTTTAGGCTTCTCATTTGAAAAATTCATCTGCAACACTTGACAATCTTATTAAACAAAAATTAATATGCATAATTTCAAAGTGAACAGAGTATTACATTAACTCTAATATATTCAAAACCTCAAATATGGCTTTATTTAATAAGTAGGTTAACCAGCTGCCGTCACAAATGAATTTGAAGCTTTGCTAGTAATCACTTCAAGTAGCCATTACTTCTGAAAGAAGTATCTTTTTAATTCCTGCAGAAAGCTTGAAAATTTCAATTTAATCCCAGGGTTTTTTCCCCCCATGTTTCTTTTATTTTACAATGTACTTCTTACAGTATACTTTATAATTGGCACTGGGTGTCAATTAAATCATGTCAACTTTTCCTTAAATATGTCAAAATCGAGCCTTATAAACTAGAAGTTATAGGTGGATAGCACTTTAGGAACAAATATATTCTAGAGTATCACTTGGTTTCTTAAATAAGGCCTCATACTAAAAACTTTCAGGATGTTTACATCATAATTTGTTAATACATCCTCACTTTTGTTACCAGGGCTGAGCTTTTAAAAAGGAAATACAATAAACAAAAAACCAAAAACATCGACCACTGAGTTTTGGAAAATTTTGTTCATGAAATACAGACCATAAATATTCTGAAAACCCCCTTGCAGAAATGTTTGAAGTTAGAAAATTATCTGGCAAGAAAACAAGCATGAATATTGTCCTTGAAAAATCTACAGACAAAATCTTCAACTGCAATAATAACAATGTCTCAAAAGTAACCTAAGTAGGCTCTTGTTTCTGATTATTTATTTAAAATAACGTTTAATATTTTATATTTGAGACTATACATTCCAAAAGAGAAGGGTAACTCCTAATTTAGGATTCAATAAAATAAGTTTTTCTTCCCTTTTTAGTTTACATTTATTTCTCTTTAATGTTATTCTCTTTAAACCTAATCTGGATAAAAACAGTCAATCTCAGCAATTCTTTTATCCCTGCTTACCAATTCACATCCTGTAGGCAATGAAGTTCCTACAATCCTAAACGGGATTGGAAAAGGAACATCCTTTGCAACCGCAAAGCAAAAATCTTTGGAACATATGGAGTGAGACTGTAGTAAATCACCTGTAATCCCCCTTTGACATGGCTACTCTTTTACTGAAAACTTGTTTGACAAAGAGTTTGATTACACTTTACATGGACTATAGTCTGACATGCGTTATCTCTATAAGAAGCCTTGTCTTGTTAAGATAAAATATACTGTATATTCTTTGAATGACATCTATTTTCTATAAACAAGCAAGTTTTTTAATTACAAACAAGTTTTTTAATTACATGGAAAGTGTTAAAATTCTAGAATAGCAAATTCAATTTTTAGAACTGCCTTGTTAATTTGGGATGACTAGAAGGACGGTCAAAAGAATTAACAGAAAGAAAAAGTATGGTCTATTTTTTACTACATATTCATTATTTGTCAAATAATATATACTTAATAACTTACATTAGGCTAATAAGGAATTGCCTAGTCATCTTAAAAGATTTAATTAATGACTTACTATTCATATTCTTCTAAAGTGTCTTTCAAAGTGTCATTTTTATTGTATATTATACATCCTACAATTTTGCTTTTTGTAATTTAGAAAGCCATTTTATAAAAAATAATCTAATATTAAAAATCAGCCCAACTAGTATTCCAATCATCATATAGTATTCAAATGAGTAGAGCTCTGTAAATAATAAAGATTAATGGCACATTAGTGATTCTATGAATATAAATTCCCTAAAAGTTAAATCGTATCTGTATAGAATCTTTACCCTGATAACATAGTCCATGAAAAAAAAATCACTAAACTCCTTCAAGACAAACAGACCTAACATATGAAATATATCAAGCAACTGAGTTATAACAAAAATTTTTCTCGAGAATAGTGCTATAAAAATAAAAGAATTTTGATGATGTATTTTCCCATCTGAGAATGCAAAGCATTTAGAACCATCTGCCACAAACAAAATTAAAGGGCAAATGACAGAGTTGGGAAATGTCTGTAATATGACAAAGAGTTAAAATATTTATTTATATATACAGATCTTATTTAGTAATCCTAAAATATTGACATGCCAATGTAAAAATTAGCAAGGGACATATGAATGATTTATAACATAATAGGGATAACAAATATATGAAAAAAATGTTCAACCTCACCAATATTCATAGAAATGCAAATAAAAAGAAATAGAGACACTCCACTATAGTATCCAGTGTTGTTAACAGTGAAATGTTAGTTGGAAATATTTCATGTCTTCTTAGAAGGTAATTTGGCCAGATTGTGTCAAATACACAAACGTTCATACCTTTGGATCTAGTAATTCTACTTTCAGGAATTTAAACTAAAGAGAAAGTCAGAGATGTGGATAAGCTTTTACATACTGTGATATATACTTCACATTATTTCATTTGCTTACATATGTTTACTTGTAACAGTTTTTATGTGATAAACTAGAAAAAACTAAACATAATTTAATGTTTAAATTATGGTACATTTATGCAATACAATATTATATGACTATTAGAAATAATTTCTGAAGAATGTTCAATGACATGGGAGAGTAGTTCATAATCTATTAAGTAAATAAAGCAATATATAACTACATATGGCATATAATCTCAATACATTATTTTTTAATTATGTAGAAGAAAATGTACCAAAATGTTAAATGGTTATCTCTGGGTTTGGGATAACAGAACGTTATCTTCATTTTTATACTGTTCTGTACTTTCCAGATTTTGTATAACAAATTTATATTACTGTTCAAGATGGATTTTTTAAAGGAAAAAGCTATCTGGCAAATCAAGAGAAGAAAATGAAAAACATACTTTTTGAATGCCTTTTTAAAAAAACACTTAAGCCACTTACCTGTGGTATACAGTCAGTATATGCAAACATTGATTTAAAGCGGTCATCCATACTTATGTGGTAAAGAACACACATTGCTATTTGTTTGTAGTTTTCATTGCCTAGAAATAAGAAATCATGGATATGGTGACATTTTATATTATGCATGCCTTGCATGGGATGACCATAAGCAAATTAATTTTTTTGTACAACACACTAAATTACTGCATTAAAACTTTTAAACTCCTAAATCAAAAAATTTCTTATATAACCCTAAATTTAGAAATTATTTTGAGCTCCTCATTTCAGTTCCAAAGTTTGGAGCACACTATCTGTGAAAAATCACTAATTTCCAGGAATATATGTATTTTGCAAGGTGTTTTTTTGGAAAAAAATTAACCACCAGCCCACCATAAAGTAGATTTAACCATTGGCCTCCCTATCCTTACTGTTTTATCAAAATATATGATTAATACATTTTACTGACAGTAATGTTTTAGAAGCAGTAAACATAGTAACAATGTATTAGAAATTGTAAACAAAGAAGTATTTTTAATTCCTATGAATCAGACACTAGAAAAATAACATAAATGATAGAAGAATTAGAATAGTATTTGCAACATTACAAAAAATATGTGACTACAAAATGCTAAAGGGTATAAACTAAGCGTAGTCTAAGGATTGTCTCAGAACTTCTAAGGTAAGATTACTCTAGTTTTATACACCTTGAAACAGAAAAAAGAAAAGTGAATAATGTATCTTAGATCTGTAGATATATCTTAGATTCTTGTACTCCTCCTACAAGCTTTCTGACAGACCATATTTCAAGGACCTATTTATGATCTCAAAGTCAGTGGCTAGACTAGAAAGAGTGAGAAAAGTTGTTTAGCCAAAAAATTTCTTTTTGAAAATTTTGGGCTATGAGAAGTCCTTGGAGATATCTGAAGTTTAAAAAAAAAAAAATCTAGCATATAAGTAAATGTAGCTGACAAATAATATATCAAGAAAATTTTAAATATATTTTAACACAGAGGATAAATTCAGCACCTTTATCCTTGTGTCTACCATAGTAAAAAAATTTCTAAATACTTAAGAGTTTTTTCAAAAAACTATTTTATATTCTTACCTAATTTTTTTCAGATATTAGGCACATCTTTAAAAGGTGGCTAGAAATTCTTAGAGGACAAACTTTGGTATTCTCACAGGCTTAGTATAGCACATGGAAGTTTCTCAATAAATATCTGCTGATTGATTCAGTTTTTAGTATTTAAAAAACATGGTGACAATAGTTAACAATACTGTATTGTATATTTGAAAATTGCTAACAGAGTAATCTTAAAAGTTCCCACCACCAGAAAAAAAAGCAAAGTAATTATGTGAGGTGATAGATGTGGTAACTAACCTTAGAGTGGTAACCTTATAGTTAACTAACCTTATATATTTTATAATATACACATATATCAAATCATTATACCTTAAACTTATATTCTGCTATATGTCAATTAGATCTCAAGAAAGCTGGAAAAAAACCAATGTTATATTTTTAAAAATCAGAGGCTAAAACTAAAAAAGCAAGCACATTTAGTCAAGGACAGAAATTACTGGTTCTACAAGATCTTCATATTTGACACAGAAGTGTTTTAAGTGAAAGTTTCCAGGGGTCTTTTGCAAGTAAACGGAAAAAATATAGTGACGCTTTCTCTAGCCTCTTGTTTTCCTGCAGCTGATATGTTAGATAACAATATCTCATGTGGTAAGGAAGAACAATGTGCATCTTCAAAGCAATCTGTCAAATAAATGTTTTCATCCCTATGTTTCAGATGAGGAACCCAACACTTAGAGAAAAATAAATACTTGCTACACAGCCTTGTAAGCAGTTGAGCAGGTATTTAAACACAGGCCTCTCTGATCTCCACATCTTCACCAGAGGTCAAGTTATATACACCAGAGGTATATTATAATATATCTCAAATAATTTTCTATCTAAGGTGAAACAGTCTTTCAAGTAAGATATTATGATCAGATATAAAAGACTGACATACACTGACATATGATAGACTAAAACACATTTTTAAAACAGAATTTTTTAAAATAAAGACTTTTGCATCTTCTAAAATCGGCTAAAGCCTATTTCCTATGGCTTTCAGTATCAGTGTAAAAAAGAATCATTGGGATTAAAAAAAAACAATAAAACCTAGCATATGTTTGTCAGATGAATACATATTAGTAAACATTTTCATTTTAACTAAAAATATCTATGAATTCACTAACTCAACCACTTGTACAATAACATATGCAGGAACTGTATTTTATATGTGAAATAATAAATACTTATTTTATCTGATATTTTATGCCTTCTTCTCTATAGCATTATACTTTATAAACAATTTGCAGAATAAAATGTCCAGGTCAAAGCATTTTGAGCAAATGTCAGTCTCTTCTATTATCTCAAAAACTTCACTACACAATCTATGGAGAAAAGAGAAGTGGAATTAGATAAGCTCTAAAGATAATGACTACAGACTTAGATAAAAAGTTAAGGTATAATACAGGAGAAAGTAAAATTCAACAGTCATACGATGAAGACTAGTTAAGTCAGACACACAAGTTAGCTATAGGAAACACAGGATTCTGTAGGAAATACTAAGTATTTTGAGGTGAGGGTTTTATTTGGAGGAAAATGTACTGTAAAAATTGTGAAATTACTTCAAAAACAAGAGAAGTAGAGACTAACTGGGTGTTCCCAACCGCAATGTTCTGTTCTTGGGATCAGAGCAATCTAAATAGAAAAGACTTGTAGATTTTAATAAATCACATTGTTACACTACTGAAGGCATTCATTTATATTATTCTAATATAAAACACACTTGCTAGGAAAACAGACCTTTGCATAGGCTTTCATGACATGTAAGTTAAAAATGAAAAATCCAATTTTATTCCCCAGAAGGAAAGTATCCCTTAGGGTTTGATCAGTTTATACTTCACAGTGTTTAGGTTTTTCCAGGTACTGAGATGTTTAAAAATTTCTTCAAGTAAAGTCCCATAGCAAACTCATATTCTGGAGACAAGACTCTTTTCCCCTGATATTCCAGTTTCTTTCTATATGTGGTTCAGCTGTGGGTAGGTTCTAGTCCTACTTAGTTTTTACAAAATATTATTTGAAGATATTTTCCTCTATGTAGTAAATTCACTGAAAAGTAGGATTCCAAGTCACACAACTTACTAAGTCAATGGTAAAAGAAACAAGTCAATAATCAATACAAAGGATTTTTAATATCAAAATAAATCATCAAACATGTTAAAATTCAACGTGGAACTAGGAATATTAATTAATATGCTACTCTATGTTTGAGGAGAGTCTGTGTCTACTGCTGGTGTCAATGAAAAGATTCTAAAATGTAATGTTCTAAAGTGGTACAGCAATTCATGTAAGGTGAGAGGAAAGAAAGATTTGCTTGTAAGAGATCTGTACTCCATAAAAAAATAACAAGGAAGGTGCTCTAGAGCTAATTATACATCTATATATCTATCACTTCCAAAGGGTAACTCCAGATAAGGGGTATGTGATAAAACAGAAAGACTGTAGAAGAATCCTAAAATTGTAATAATTTCTAAAAAGTAGATGAATAAACATGCAAGAAAAGTCCTACTCATGGCCAAAGGTGAGAGCTCCTTGCAGTTCTCCCATACCTTCCTAATTCTTCTTTATCTATGATCTTCTGTTAAAAAAATCTCTGAATGTGTCCCCAGTCCCCTACAATCTTTACCTAAAATGATTATCATGCCCCAAAATGTGCTAAATACTAAAGGACTGAAGGAAACAGAAGCTCTAGGAATACAGGGCTTTCCTACAAGATTGGTGAATAGCCAATATTTTTGTAACCACAATTCTCTGAGAGAACGGAAAAGAGAAAAGATTAAGCAAAAAGTGATATTGTTCCTGTCATATGTTAAGTATATATTTTCTCATTTAACTCTTATAACAACTGAAGCGGTAGGTATTATCTTTGATTTGGAGATGAAGCAATAACATTCATTAAGGTTATGAATTCTCTGAAAGGAAACATAGCTGTGAATCTGAGATTCAAATCTAAGTCTGACTACAAAGCCTAAGTGCATGTATCCTCTACTAAGCCTTCCAGGAGGCAGCAGAAATGGTGAAATAATGCCAAATAAACATAAATTGTTACCATCATTCCTTAGTGGCACAGTACAGGAAGGAAATGCACTTAGAAGGGACTCTAAACGATCTTGGAGAAAAAGGTGGGACGATGGTAGGAGAAGGGAAGAGAGGAGATGAAATGCAGAAAAACAATTAGTTATTTATCAGAGGACCTGTGCCCAGATGCAGTAGGTTCCAAGGGATGAAGGAAGATCCTGAGAGGGACAAAATGCACTATCCCCCAAGCAGTTTGCCCCCAATCGATCTCACTCTCACTAAATTGCACAAGAACTGCTATCAAGTGGTGTTCAATATTATGAGGAAAAAAAAGTGCTAGAAGCTTAAAAGTTTGAGTAGAGTGGTAAATAGAGGCAGTATAACATTGTGGTTAAAAGCTCAGGCTCTGGAGGCAGACTGCTTGGGTTCAGTTTGTGGCCTGCCACTTACGAGCATAAATGACCTTCTGCGTGTTAGTGAAACTCTCTATGCTTCGGTTTCTTCACCTATGAAATCGGGATAGCAACTGTGACTATCTCAGAGTTGTTACAGTGAGGACTAGGTGAGAGAATCCCGGTAAAGCCATTAGTACTGAGTCCGACACGCAATAACTGGATTCAATAAACATCATTTCTTACTATCATTATGTTGACAAAAACATTTTTCTGTTTTACCAACAGAACAATATTATCACTGTTCCCTTAACATACATGTTGTCTTTGTGCTCTTCTATCCTCAAGGTTTGACTGTAGTTAGAGGTAAGCAGGTTTACGAGGCAGCCAAGACTTCTCCGAGATAAGTTAGACAGGGTTCACAGGTCTGTTCTGAGCCTGTGGCCGAGCCACTTGTCCTCCAGCTTAGTTACTTTCCTATAAAGCCCTGCTATACCCCAAGTATGGGCTTAGGAGAGTCACCTCATACATACCTCAAGGCTCCACTCAGTGACTGTACCTGGTAAGAACCTGCATCATTCTCTTGTTCTCATAGGGTTATAAATCCCTTAATCAGAATGAAGCTTGAGGAAAGAAAGTAATCAAAGCATAGATGATTGTCACTGGTAAGTGTTCCTCCACCACCACTACCACAAATACATTGTGAACCTCTCTTGCTTCCTTCATGCTTCCCTGTCTGTAACAGAACTTAATTTCACTCTTAGAGTGGGGAATGGTTATGGAGGTGATGAGCTACAAGAAAATGAAAGGACTCAGAGAAGCCTGAGAACATAGAAGACAAACCTCACAGTTAGCTACACACGTCATGTATCTTTAAGTAGCATGTCCCAGGCAAATAAAACATACAGGCATTTCCTCACTTGCTAGGGCTGAAGCACAACAAAAGAAATTGGAATATGACTAGTACTACACCAGAAGTATTGTTTTTTCCCTTGAGGAAAGCATGAAAGGAGGTGATGATAGGTCTAAGGGACTATAACTCTGTACTCAGAGCTCTATATAACCCAGTTGCTGATATGGCTTCTAGATTTTATCTGGGTAAAGGTTCCCTAGAATTCAATCAACTGATTTAAAAATACCTATAAAATTGATTTTCTTCTCATTTTGTATTTATTTATGGAATGAAAACAGATCTAAACTGATATTTTTCCTTTTATTAAGAAAAAAAGGTATAAACATTTTATAAGTGGTCTTGTTACCATACGGTACCTTGGTGATCCTAATTAACATCTTATTGTTACAAATCATGTATTTCCATTCTCCACTAAAGAGCTGCAATATATAAATGAAGATTACAGTACATAAACCACAGGTATCTTATTCAATGAATCATAAAGGATTATATAAGTAATTAATTGCTTGGTAAAAATGCAGCCTTAACTTCATGGCATTCAGCAGATACCTGACAGCCACAGCAAAAAGACAAAGTACTGCAGAAGAAAAGTGAATACCTGGAGGGAGAAGATGTCTGGAAATAACCTGAATTCATCTTTTTAAACACAGCTGCACAGAAAGTAGAGGCTTCCTGGCAGCCAACATTTACTATTACTTAAAGGCTAATTTAAAGATCACACAGCAATAAACAGCCATTAAGAGAGATTAAATGGTTCAAGTAAAATTAAGAGCTTATTTTTTATTATAAGCTAATAATCTTCTTCATTCATTGGAAGAAAAGATATCTGAGTTCTCAAAAACTAAATCTCAAAAAAAAATCTTGCATACCCTAGAAGAGTTGGGGCTGGGTGGTATAAGTTTCCCATAAGAATTCATAATTAAGAACCATAAACTCCAGCTAGCCAGCTGATTCCTCCACATCCTACAAATGGCAGACATTTCAAAAGGGCTCCTTTAAGACTTATAGACATCAATTATTCCCTAACGGCAACCCAAGTTAAAACAGGCTGCCAATCGTCGGTATGCTGGCATAGCACCAAAGGCTCTATGAATTTTGAGCAGAGCAGTGAAAAGACTGAATATTTTGAGAACTAGGTCCTTAATGACTAGAGGTGGATTAGTCAGATCTGTTCAAGTAATAAGGCCCGGGTGGAAAAAAAATGGTCTAGTCATTATGATTCCTTTGGTATTTATGGTAATAAACATGAATCATGATGAACTCACTGGCTATTAAATGCAGAGGTCATAAGTACTTTGATAGGATTTCCACAGGAATTCACCGTTAATTAGCTGGATCATTATTTGGAAGTGTTACTGAATTATCTTAGCAGTTGTGCAGCCATTCACCCCAAAATTGGTCATTCCCAGCTGAGGGCAGTTAATGCCTTAACAAACTGGTCATTAACTCCAACAACTGATTTTGTGGGAATTACTGCACTTATAAAGTAGATTCAAGATTTTTTTTTCCTTTTTAAAGAAATTTGCAGCTGTAGTTCAGCTGGAGCAGCTGAAGGAGAAAAAAAGTCAGCTCTCTAGGCTGCTCTCACGATCGATTTTCTGCCAATTAAAGGGCAAAAGCATGCTGATGGGTTTTGAATTTTAAAATGTCTTCAGTTTTTTTCATTTCTGAAGTGATTAGTAAAAACACCATTTAGCTACTAATTTTGTAAGACACTTGGGATTTTCCATTCAAAGTTCAATCAAGCAGAAATATGAGTTCTGAACACCAGAACTCAAAGCCAAATTTCCGCTTCTGCAGTAGACCCAGCCCAACACTTTGTAAAAACAGAGTGAGAACACAAGTTATGGGCCACATTATTAGCCAGATTCTCATTCCCTTCTGCACTGCATGTCTTCGTTCAAAGTAAAAAACGCCCTTTGAAGTCACAAAGGGGTCCATGAAAAGATAAGAGAAGTGGGAATATAAGCACCCCTGTATTAGAATAGAGCAGCATTAGGGTGATAAATTACCCCTAGAAAGTCCATGTGAATACAACACACTTCAAAAATCACAGTGTCTTAAAATTTACTACAGAGTTGGAGTCCTTAAAGCTCTATCAATATAGAAAATGCTAAAGGCAAAACTACCAATTAAAAGATAATTTCAACAATCACTGAACACACATATTGACTATATTGACATATGTTAAAAATACAATGCAAGTATATTAGATGAGCTTTTGCACATATTTCCATATCATTTTATGTTTAACTTACTAGAGCACCCACTGCAGACACATACCCAGTATGATCAGACAGACGGCCTTAGTTAAAACTTGAATTTGGAGAGACCAATTTTCAAGATTGCAACTACACTGGATAGTCTTCTGTTTTAGGACAGATTTGTTCAGTTAAGTCTAACAGAGATTTGAAATGAATATATAAAAGCCAAGAGTTTTGTAACCAGGAACTGAAAGAGGGGAAAATGACAGAATTTATAGGTTACAATGATCAGTATGTAAACAAGTGTAACAATAGTTTTGCAATACAATGGTTTGTGGATAATTGGACTTTTGTGTACAATTATTTAAAAACTGTAAGAAACTGAAATTGTAAATCTACCATTAAGCTCAACAGCTCTGTCACGTTAAGAGGTATTCATTAAATAAGTAATCTAAAATCCAGCACTTTTGATACATTTTCACTATTTTTTGGTATGTACAACTGTACATTTTGCCACATAGCTTATTTTTCAAATATTTTCAATGTTTCAATTAGTTTATTACCTTGACTACAGTATTCTTTTATTATATCCAGAGCATGCCAACAAGAACTTATTTATAATATACCCTACAAAATATGCATACTTGTGGTACAAATGATAAGGACCGAAATAAAACCCTTAACAACGGCTGTTTTCTAGCCTACAGGTCCATATCATTGACTTAATGTGCTTTGGTCAACTTTTACCATCTAGAAACGGAGATACCTCAGGCAATATTCACACACAGAGTATTGGAACCAGCTGGTGATAGAAGAATCCTAAGAAAAAAGGCTTCTTGATTTAATTGGGAAAACAGGAGGAAGCATAAATTTTACTGCCATTAATAACTTCAAGCAATCTTGATATGACTCTACCTCACCCTGACGGCTAGACATGTGCTTTCTGTTAAAGTGTTTGCCACATCTGACCCCTATTGTTTGCTCACTTGATCAGGTAAGAAAATGTAGGTTTATTTATAGGATAAATGAGGCCTATTAAAATCGAGAAACAGTGCAGTAGTCTTTGAGGGGCTGCGTACTGAAATAGACGTGTGAAATTCCATAACAGTTTTGTAATAAATAGGCCAAATGAAGTTATTTTAAAAAAATCTACTTCAAGTGTCTTAAAGAAACCATCATAAAGGCAACTTAGTTTTTTTAAATGGAAAATACCTCCTAATTGGAAAATGGTCTGACCATTTCTAATTTTTAATAAGTCAGAAAAGGTCATTTACAAAATATTATTCTCTTTAGAAAATAAAGACAAGCTTTATTTCTTTCATTTTAGATACTTTTAAAGTTGTAAATTAAGTCATATTACTATATAATGAGAAAAATAAATTTAACATTGTAGAGGAATTTCAAAGGTGTTCAGAAATTAACTTTTTCAGTTTTCTTTTAAGGACATGTGACAGATGGTCAAAGAAAATAATCCTTAGTTTTTAATGATCAAAGTTTAAAGTCCAACAGTATCTGCTCTGGTGATCTCCAAAAATAAGGGAAATCAGACTTGTCTCAACTGGAAGAAATCAAATATTTATCACTTAACTCTTGACCTGGTCTGACTCCCTCCATGCTGATAAAATCTTTCTACAGCCTTGGAAAATGCCCTGAAACCCAGATTACCTAATGTAATCTAGGTCAAGATGGATCAGGTGCCAATTTTACTCTCAAAACTCACAGAACGTAGAAACATTTATATCCATTTGGAACACCTTGGGAACTCTAAGTTATATTCCACTGAAGAGAATACGGACTAACATTTGGATCCATTTTGAAATGATTCATGCGGAATTGTGAAACAGGCATGACAACGTGCTATTGAATCTAGGAATCCTAATTTTTCTGCCATAACCAATAAAATTAGTTTCAGCACAAACAAGTCATGCAAATTAGTATAGATTCACAACCCTCAAATTTAGAATAATCAAAATTTAGAGATAGGAATTTGAATCAAGATTTAAATTATAGATCAAACTTTGATACTAGTAATATTCAGTGCCATACATATATCACTGACCAGCGTGGCTCTGGGGATTAAAGGGCAACTTTAAGAAAGATTTCTGAGTCGGTTAACTTTTTTAGTTAACTTGCACATTTAGATGCATAAATTATATGATAAAGTGACTAATATAAGTTAAGCACTTGTATATTTGAGGAGTTTGATCTTTAGTTATTACAATTACTATAAATATTGAAAAGCTTAGCAATATCTCTATGTAACATCACTAATTCCTTAATTTGGGGGGGAAACATTCTCATCTCTGCTCATAAATGAACTAGGGAAGTATCCCAAAGCATGGTCATTTGTGATGTTGAGTTTAACATATGAACGTTTAAATACTTTAAAAGAACTGTATGCTAACCTAGGACCAAATCTGTCATCTCGTTTATCTGAATAGTGCTTCTCAAACTGTATGTGATGGAGGGCCAGGTTTTTACTTTTCCTCGCAACGTATCAAAGACCAATACTTTCGTAAAGTATAATAAAAATGAAATTAAACAAAAGATATACAAAATAGTGGTGCAAAATTTTTATTACTATGTTCAGCAGATTTTATTATTTGATTAACTTGCTGCAAGTGTCTAAATGCTTATTCTCAATTTCTGGATTTACTCATTACAAACCAAAAACAAGCTGTTTACGAATGTGTACTGGTCTGTGGACTACACTTTGAGCATCACTGTATTAGAAGACTCTTGCCCTGAATTATATAATTCACTAAAGAAATCTATATCATATAATACAAATGAAATTACATTACTGTTTCAATGTTTAAAATGAACCTCCTATAACCAGGCCTAAAAATAGTCAAAACTATGAAGCAAGACTTTTTTCTGTGTTCCTGATCTTTTTCATTTAGCCACTATTAGCTCCTCAAGACTTCCTCTTCCTTTTCTTCCTCCTTATCATAACTAAAATTTGTATAAAGTTTTCTAATTAAGAAATAAGTATATATTAATTCTCATCTGATTTGCACAATAATCCTGAGATGGGTTCTATCCTCGTATTCTCTAAAAGGGACAAAAGGTTCAGTGAAGATCAACTGACTTGCCTAATGTCACTCAGCTAATAAAGAGTGAAGGGAAGCAAGAAGACTCAAGCCCAGCTCTTTTGATGTTCATTCCTTTCACATGTTCCTTTCATATATTAATCTATCCAACCATCCACCAAATAGTTATTGAGAACAATATGCCAGGCATTGCTGTAGGCACTGGGAATATAGATCTGAATGAAACTGATACCACTCTACATTTTTATGGAACTTACAGTCTTTGAAGCCTGGGGCCTGGTGGTGATTGTGGGTGGTGAAGATAATAAACAAGATAATTTGGAAGATATATTGCATGGTGATTAAGTGCCCTTGGAGAAAAATAAAGAAAAAATAGACAGAGAACAACAGAAACCAGGGACTGAAATTTTAAATAGGATAGCCTGGAAGCAAAGCCCAAAACAGGTGAGGAAATGAACCATACAAAAAAGTAGGAAAGGACATTCTAGACAAGAAGGAATAGGAAGTGCAAAAGTCCTGAGGCAGGAATGTGTCTATTGAGTTCAAGAACTAGCAAGGAGGCCAATGTGCCTTTAGCAGAAAGAACAAGAGAGAGAATACTAGAAGATGTAGTTACAGAAGAAAGAAGCCAGGAGAGAACCTATAAATCCTTGTAGGCCATTATAAGGGGGTTTTTCCTCTGAGATGAGAAATCATTAGAAAGTTTTGAGCCGAGAAATGACATAATTTAACTTAAATTTTAATAGGATCTGTGTGCTTCATCAAGAAGATACTGTGAGGCAAGCGTGAAAGCACAAAGACCAGTTAGGATGTGACAGGGAAGAGATGGCTGGGATCAGGGTGGTAGCAGCTATAGTTTGAAGACAAAGATGACTGACCTGACAGATTGGATGTAGGGTCGGAGGAAAGGATCAGTGTCAAAGATAACTTCTCCCGGTTTTGCTCAGTTAACTAAGAAAGAGGAAGTTGCCATTTATGTAGATCTTAAGGAATGAAAACCATGGGTCTAGGGAGGGAGGAGAATTAGGAGCTTAATTCTGAACACGTTAAATCTCAGATACTAATAGCACATCCATGAGATAATGCCTGGAATAAGGAAACCAGAGAAGAAGCTGAAATTATCTATTTATATTGAGGAGTCATCAGTATAGGTACAGTATTTAAATGGAATGGATGAAGTCACCAAGGAAGTTACGTATAGAGAAAAAAAAATCTAAGGACTAAGCCCTGGGGATATTCTAATGCATAGAGATTAGGGAGATGAGGTGGAAGCAGAAAAAGAGACTGAGAAGGAGTATGTACCTAGGAGGAAAACCAAAAGAGTACTGTGTCCTGAAAAATCAATGAAAAAAGTTAAAGGAGACAAAAACTATGTCAAATGCTGGGAACTAACCACTGGGTTTAACAATATGGAGGTCACTAGAACTTGACCAGAGTAGTGTGATGGGGTGTGTGTGTGTGTAGGGGCATGTGAAAGTCAGGGAGAGAAAGAGAGGGAGAGATAGGTGGGGGGAGAGGGGGGAGAGAGCGCACAAGAGCAAAAAGCAGAAAGGAAAGAATACGAATGTATATGAAAAGGAAGAGAAATGAGAGACAAGAAATGAAGACAACTCTTAAGAGGCATTCTGCAATAGTGGGAAGAAAAGAAGTGAGATGACAGCTGAAAGGTAAAAGAGTGAAGAGTCAAGAATTTTTATTAAGATGGATGATATAACAAACAGCATATTTGTATGTTGATAGCAAGGATCTAATAGCGGGGGAAAATTAATGATGTGAGACAGAGAGAAGAACTGCTGGAGCAAGAATCCTGAACTGGAGAGAGAGAATGGGGTGGGGTGGGAGCATGACCTACGATAAGAGTAGGGGCAAGTGCATAATAATTGGAGAGAAGCAACGCATAGACAGATGCAAGCAGGAGGGTAAGTGTGGCAACAGAAACCCACCAAAGTTCTCTTTGGATTGCTTCTACTTTGTCAGTGAAATAGAAAGCAAAACAAGGAATGAGCTGAGGATGAGGGTAAGGTGTTGAATTTAGGAGAAGGTAGAGGGATGAAATCCTCACCTGAAAGAGTGGGAAAATGACCAGACAAAGAAAGTGTAGTATGATTGCTGGGCAGCATTAAAGGCCTAGTATTGATTAATTATCCAGAATTTTCTATATGCTGCTGTTCCTTTATGCTCAGGGTCTCCCATCTCTGTCTTCCCATGCCATGTCATAAATCTCCTCTCCCCCTTCACAAAGCACCAAAGAAATTGGTAGTAATAATAATTCTTACTAAGATGTGAGTGGTTGAACACTCAAATGTCAAAAGAGCAAGGCAAGAAATATAACTAAATGTCTAAGCATAAAAGAAAATAAAGATTACTCTAGAGGAATGGGAGTGTTTGGGTCTTTCTAGAAATCCAAATATAAAATTAAGAAAATATATTTTGGTAAAACCAAACATGTCTCCTAGCTAGATTTAACCTGTTAATCTGAGACTCCTGATGTATTGTTCCTAATAGGACTTAAAAGCTTTAAAAGAATGCTATAATTCACTGGTTTTCAGAGTGTGGTCTGAGGTCCCATAAAGGGGATCTGCAAAGTCACACCATTTTTACAACATACTAATTTATTATTTTCATTTTTTCTCTCATTATTTCATAAGAGGCTACATGACATATGATTTCACAAAAGACTGAAGGCTGTATGAGAGCCAGCTGTTGTCTATTATTATCTGATTGTAGAGATTTGCAAAAGTAAAATTATGTCCACTCTTCTCACTAATTTTTGTTTTGTTTTGGAAAAGTTATTTTTCATAAAAATATTTATGTTACCATGTAATAGGTTTGTTATTTTAAAATAAATAAATATGCAAAATTTTCTCAGTTTTACTCTTGAATATTATAAATAGCCATAAGTATAACCCCCCATAAACATAAGTTCTCCGGGGTCCTCGATTATTAAGAATATAAAAAGGTCCTGAGACCAAAAGTTTGAAAACTGACACGTTAGCCATCAAATTCCTACAATCTCCTAATAAACAGGGAACTCACAAAGCAGCAGATAAAGTGAGGAAGGTGGTGACTGCCTGTAATTGACAGGTAGCTACCTAATCTGCCTATTAGGTTGGCTATACCTATGCTATTTTTATTTTAACAAATGCAAAAATTCATGTTTATAGGATGACTTTTATATTTTCTTAAGGTTCATTCCCTTGAGCTTAAATTCCTTTGAAAATCAAGTTAAAAACTGAAAAGCTGACATGAAAACTCAGAACCTTACTCAATTTAAAATATGTATCAATGTCATTCACAAAGGGGAAAAAAAAGTGTTAAATAAACTCAAAATAGTCCCAAAGAGTTCACCGGTGAAATACGGCAGTTTTTAAATTAAAAAATATTTTTTAATTTTAATTATTAAAAATTATGCATTCTGTAGTACATTGTCTTGTGATGTTTGAGCTTTATGTATGAACTGATGTCACAATGAACTAGGATCTTCCAAAGAACACATTTTGGCTGTATATTTATCATTGTTTCTGTGCTAACATCATTCCTAAGCACAACAAACAATACTCAGCTTATGAAACATCTAAGCCAAGGCAACTGAGAGGTGCAAAAACATTATTTGCCTGGTGCATCTGACAAAAAGCTAAGAAAATTCAGTTTTTCAAATTACTTTTGAAACACTATCAGTGCATTTTCTAGGGAACTGAAGAATACACTAAGACAAGGAATTTCCTTGCCATCTCCCAACCCGGGATATTCTGACATAAGGAAGCACTCTCGAGACTTATCAATGTCAAATGGTTTAAGGAGTTATGACAAGGGAATATATATTTTTTTAATGATGTGATTCCTAGATGAGCCAAAAATCTTTAAACGCTTTAAAAGAAGTTAACTCAGTATCATAAAAAACCTGAATGAACTGTCTAACAATTACATAAGTAAAGCCAAACTTCGTAGGTCCAATTCAATTTACATATAATTTGCTGAAACCATGGGTTGTGACAAGCATCCCAGATGGTAACATAAAGTTACTAAACATAGAGTATGTGTTAAATACAGGGATTAATAGAACTGAAAAGATTATAAACTGATACTGGACCAAGCAGAGATAAACTTAGGATATCTTAGGAAAATAATATATCAAAAAATGAAATAAGAAATTAATAATTTTGGTGGTATTTAAGAAAATAAAAACAAAGGAATTTAGATATAAGTTTTTATAATCTTTAGATATAACGTTTTCCAAGGACCCAAATAAAATTTTTTGAAATATTTTGGGAGATAATGCCTTCTTTTTCTATGCCTCGGAAAAGATCAAAACTATTCAAACAAATCAATTTCAGGATAAGTCGAGAAAAAATTTTAAATAATGATTTCTAAAATTCCTTATTAATCCCTTTATATGTCCCTGATGTCAAAGGAAAAGCTAAATTCAAAATTCCTAAATGAAATATTCATATAACAATATTAATATAATTTTTGGTTCTATTGAACTATAATTTTTGGTTCTATTCAGAGCTTCACATGGCAAAAGAGCTGAGTTATAACACGACTCCTCAAGTATGCATTTTTTTTCCCAGTTATTTGGCAATTCTCACAACAGCAGGGGTCGCAATATACTAGTTAAATGTTTCAGGATACAAGAGAAGGGGATTAAATGTTCACATAGGACAGCTTTATTAGAGCCTGAAAGATTCATGATTCATTATACTCTAGTTAAAATAATCTATTATTAAGTATAAAAAGATTTTTCGGTTATGGGGTCCCTAAACAATAATAAAGAAAACCCACTTAAAATCTGATAGCATTTCCAGTTGAAACAGCATCTCTTAAAAAATCACTTCTGAAAAGTTCTACCAGATATATAGCTCCACAAAAATGCTTTTGCATCGTTTGCATCTTTCAAAAATTAAGTAATTTCTACATGTATAAATCGGTAATTTTTAATTCAGACAGTCATTTGTTAACTTGAATATATACTAAACAATGAATTTAATTTCTAATGGAAAAAGCAAAGTGACCACTCATATTCTATACTGTATGCTCTTTACTTACTTCTCTGTAACTACAGTGAAGAAAATGTACCGCAAATTCTTTAAATATTCGATTTACAGGTTTTTTTTTCCCTTTCAAAAAAATGTTCAATTTCAGAGAATCATTCCAAATACTAGTCAAAGAGTAATCTAGAAAAATTTAGATTATCTACTGTTCAACACATTAAAAATCTAGCAGAGACTGATATTTCTGAAGATTTGAAGGGAAAGAAGTCTAATCACTTCCTCTAGGTCAGTTAAAGTAAAATTGAAGAATAAAAAAATAGAAAATATAGTGCATTGCACATAGAAATGGTAAATACTGCTTCATGAACATTTTAAAAATTACATATATTAAACAAAATGTATATCACAAAATATAATGCATGTTAATACACACCCATAGATATACACACATACATACACTTACACATATAAATACATCACACACACATGTGAGTACTGGGTTGCAATGTAAAATTTACCTTACTATAGACTGCTGTAAAAGATGTCTGAAAGGCACTGCTCTAGATGAATTATTTCCTATCCCTTTCAAGTCTATGCTTTTTATAATGCCAACTTCTATATAATCGTAATGGCCAAAGATCAGAGATATTAAATATATATTGAATTACTCAATTGAGAAGTTCAGTTTATAGTTTTAGGAGTTAATGATTTAATTTTTCACACAAATAACATATACATTATTAGCAAATGTAAAAATGGTCATTCTATTAACTGCTTATCAGGAAATCATTTGGTATATACACTAAACACAATTTCTTTGAACGAAGCAGAGAGCACAATTGAGCAAAATAGGTTTACAGTCAAAAGAAATGTTACAAGGTCCATGCAATAAATGTTACTAGGAAGAGAACCCTTCCAGCATTAATTTGGAATTTATTTTTAACAAAATATACACTTCAAATAAGTTCAGGTGTTGGTTTCCAAGACCACAAGAGATTAGAAATATATCATTAAAGGAAAGGAAAACTGCTGCCATAGAATTGCTGCTGGTGCAGAAGAAATGAGAAGTGACCACCAAGAACAAGAGGGGAAAACAGAAAAACTGTACATAAAAATTAAAAATACATGGCATCCTGGGGTCATTTAGCAAGGGGAAATACTTGAGCACAGTATTACTTACAGCCCTGTATAATAAGTTATCTTTAGAATTACAAATTTGAACCAATGGTAACAAAAACAATCATAGCTAATATTACATAGCATATTACTTGAACACGGGCACTCTTGACTCCAAAGCCTATGGTTTTAACCACTACTGCTTCTCAATAAAAAATTAAATCATATTTATGTGTTAAAAAGTAAATTAAAGAAAATATTTAAGAAAAGAAACATGTAATTAATTTTTAAATACAAAAAGATTAAATACCCTTAATAGTGTAAGCCTGGAAAACTTATCAAAAAACACCCATTTCTGTGTATCAGTTGTTTGTGTTCTATGTAGTTTTATAATAATTTCACATATAATGTGTATTTACAAATATTTATTGCATTATCTCATTTAACCCTTCCCTAATAATCTGTACCATTATTATCTACATACTGGAGATGAGAAAACTGACGCATGGTTAAGTAATTTGTGCAATATCACATAGTAACTGATGAAGCCAATATTCATACAGTCTGACTCCAGAATTCTGGCTTTTAATCTATGTGCTCTGTGCTACCACAGTTGTGGGGTATACTACATAGGGTAATATCTGCTTACTGTCTCAGCATGTACTTTTTAAGAGATTCTGGTAATCCTTGAAACCCACTTAAAACTCAGAAAAATTGAAAAATACCTTTCAGGATCATTAGGCTGCTTGCTCACCAATGGTCCACTACTAATCTCCAAGTAAGCATTTGCCTACCCTGTTAAAGATGTACATGGCTATGTAATTTGCTTTATCAATGGAAATGTAAACAAAAATGATATTTGTCATTTCAGAGAGGAAGCCTTTAAGAGAAGCTTGCAATTCTTCATTTTCTCTGTTCTCCCTTCCCTGGTGCCACAGTCACCTGGAGGTTCTATTAGCCTGGGTCCTTGACTGATGCTAACATGGACCAGAACTTTCTATTCACCTATTAGAGATACAAATATGAGCAAAAGATAAAACTTCGTTGTATTTTAAGCTTCTGAGATCTTAGGGTTGTTTATTAATAATCACAGGCTTGTCTTCCCAACTAATACATTTAATAGATAGGTTTTTCTGGGAAGTGATGCCATTTTGGGGACACAATAAAATAGAAACAATTATAAAGTTCACAAAAAGGTCATGTTCCAAAAGTTCATATTGAATTGGTTATTTGGAATTTGGAAGTCTTTCTTCATAGGCTCACCTTATAAAAGAGCCCATAGAAGCTTATTTACTCCATAATTTAAATTAAAAAGAATAGAAAATAACAGTGCCATTAAAATAATTAAATAAAAAGAATGTAAAATAAGTAAACAGATGTAACTTGTAGGTATTCTGAACACCTGTAGAGATTCTGAAGTATTTTATACAAGTTGGAAGGCACTGTTCTCTGGTACATTTCATTTCTCTTCAATATGTACATTTTCTCCCTTTCCTTGATCCTGGAATATCAGAAGATATTCTATTTACTATCCATGATTGCTGTTGTTTCCATGGCTTGTAAGTGGGATGAAGAGGAGGAACTAAAGAAAGTTATCAGGCAAAAAACATGAACATTTGAAAAATTAGGAACTATTTAAGTTCAGATTCAGTGACATGTGGGTAACAAAAGGGAGTAGGGGAAAGTATGTCATACTGAATCTTTACCTGAACAGGAATGATTTTAGAGCCTACTCAGTAGTCTTCAGATAGATGAAAAGTTTTCATGAGTTTATAAATGAATGTTGATTCCTCACATGGCAAAAGCTATAACTAACTTCCTCTTTGCTTTTAATAATTGTTCAAATCACAATGCCTTTTCATATTTAAAAAATTTTATTCTCAAAGAAAATTTCTGTGGATATTTTAATGAGGAATGTTATTTAGCCATAATGTTTTACTTACCATAGATAAGGTAAGAAGTTACTAAAGCAAGCTAAAACATCTCAACAGAATTATTTTGCTTTGAATCAGTTTTTATAGATCAGCCACGAACAGAGGTGGAAATTTTTAAGATCATCCATTTCTACTTATGTAATGTAAAGTTAGAGTAATACTAGATTTTTACTCTCCCTAGTGTAGTAAAATCTGATGCCCTAGGACTTCGTAATATTTCAAAGAAAATAACAAAGTGACACTTTGAAAGAATGAGTGAAAAGTAAAAAATTTTCAGTTGCTCTTCCTACACAAAGCTTCCTCATTTCTCTACTGTGTGACAATTCCAAGAATCACTGCTTCTCTAACAGCCTAAACTTGATGTGTTTTTTATGTATTGTTGAAAAATTAGCAATTTTCTCTGTTATATTTTGTTTAATGGCATCTTTTTTCAGTTTTATTCACCTATTAGACAAGCTTTTTTTTTTTTTTTAACCACTACCTCTCCTGAGCTCTAGACTTAGTTTCCGTCTTTTTACTGAACATCTCTGTCTAAGAGGTCTCCAACATATCTCAAACTAAGTCCATCACTGACTCCCTCAAACTACTTCCTTTACACTTCGCTATTTTTCTTCCTGGCATTAACATTCTAATAGTTACTGAGTTTAATGAATTCTTTCTCTGTATCATATTCCATTATCCAAACAGTAGCCATGTCATGTTGAGTCTACATGTGATCTATCATCTCTTTTGCCCTTTCTTTTGCCTCATGCTGACGTACCACCTTCCCTAAATGAAGTTTTCTTTACTTCTTGTCTTGCTACAACAGGATTTCATCTTTAGATTCTAGTTTTAGTGCATCCAATAGGATGATGTCAGATTAATTTTCCTAGAGCAGAACTCTATTATGACCTAACCAGCTCAAAAACCTGCAATGATTCCTACCACCAACTATTTAAGTGTAACTCTTAGCATGGCCTTAAACTTCATAATACCACATAAGAGCATGAACCCATTTTTTCAAACTTATCTCTTACTATTTTCTTAGTTATTGTTCCTCAAACTGGCCAAGCACCATCTATGCCTTAGGTAATCTGGATCTGAAATAGTTTCTACAGCCTCTGTTCTTTCCTTTGAAATATCACCTTGCTAAAATGACGAATCTGTCAATGTCCATCTCATCTGGTACTCTGTCTATGAAGTACCAATATGGGAACATTCTCTCTTTTGAATTCCAATATATCTATGGATTGAAAAATATTTCTCCATAGTGTTTAGCATTATGTTCTGCCATAGTATAATCAGCATTTTACTGACTTAAATTGAATTAAACTGCATGCACATCACAGGGAAGTAAAAATAAGTAAGCTACCTTGTTTGGCAGCCATAATTTAATATCTATAAGATGGGTATTTTTGTGCTCAGAGAAAGGTTCTTACAGAATGTCCACTTTACATTAAATAATGATAATGATGATGATGTTAATAGGAAAAATAATTATAGCTAATGTTTATTAAAAAATACTATGTGTCAGGTACTGTTCTAAACAATTTGCATGCAATACCTCATTTAATCCTCAAAAGAACTTAAGTTGGTTATAATTATTAACTTCATTTTAGAGATGAGGAAACCAAAGCAGAGTTTGGGTAACTTGCCCAACATGACATGTTTAGAAGTTAAAAAAGTAACAACTCTAATAGGACAGTCTGACTCAAGAAATGAGCTCCAGGAGAGATGAAAAATAACCTTATATTGCATATTATATCTTATATGCCAAAATTTACTATTTGTTAACAAGTATGAAATGGGTATCCTGTGAATAAATTCCTCTAAATCTTTTTTAATCACTTGCTTCATAAAAGTAAATGATTTGATACTGCACAAACCAAATAAACTATGAATTACTTCAGGAAAAGGACTTCAATTTATTAATATTCACACATGAAGAATCTGACCTAATATTTGATATCCAATTCTGTTAGATTTATGATAAACAAAGGGTCGCATAAATTAAAGGCCCACCAATTTTACTTTTAAGGGTTTCCTGTTTCCTCACTAAATATTTGTATTGCTTTGGTTCCCCAAAAGCAATTTTTGAAAGTGCTCCTCAATAGAGTTTTTTCTAAAATGTATAATATAAGTCCTGTGCAATATTTGTGGATTGGACAATGGACCAAATGTTCTTGGACTAACAGATGAAAGGTTTTTCTATTCTGAGAAGAAGAGTTAAGAAATAAATTTCCTTAAAAAAAAATTTTAAGGGGACTTGGAGAACTGGATTTTTAAATTATAGTGCTGCCTATTTATCTAATCATAGTCGACTTAATATAATTAGACATGGTAGTTTATTATAGTAGTTAATAACTCCAACTTAGGCAGCATATATACCTGAGTTTGAATTTGAGCTTTTGCTTTTTAACCAGCTGTGTAATCTTGGATAAAGATCTCGGATGGGGATTTCACAAGATAATGTAAATAAAGCACACAGCAAAATAACGGGCAAAGCAAACATTCAACAAAATTTACTACTAGCATTATAAAAAAATAATGACCATGTCAATGAGAGATTGGATTCATAAATATAGATAACTAAGAATAAACTTAATTTTAAATCATTCCAACTATTCCACCGCTTAAAAATATTTGAATATATGAAGAAAACTACAAAAAAAGAACGAAACTGCAGTGCTGAAACAAAGGAATAGGGTATTAAAAGAGGAGTAAAAATCTGCTTCCTGGTTAAGAAGAGCAATGGCATTCCAAGTGGAGGTAAAGAGCAGGTGGATAGGCACTAAGGCATAAAAGAGTTTGTTTAGGGAACTGTAAGAGGTTCAGTATGGACATAGTATATAACATATATATTGGGGAGTAGCAGGTACTTATGGTTATACAGCCATTTAACAGGTCAAAAAGGGTTTTTTTAATACTCTGCTAAGAAGCAGTATATATGAGAATCATTATGTCTGAGCATGGAAGAGTTAACTCTTGGATCTATCCTTGCTATATGTATATCTTGCTAATAACTAATAGAAAATAATGTATAAACTGAATCCTCCAATACGTTTCCTGACTGACACTATATAAAAATATTTTTTTAGTTTATGATAAAAAGGCTCCACAAATTTGTATATGGGTAAGGAGTATTTTAAAGGCATGGAAGAATATAAGAACTTAAATGATATATGCCTTTTAAGAAAGTACTGAAGAAAAAGTAATTTTTCCTTCTTGCTCCCATGGTAGTAAATTTGTATTTTCACTTTGGATTCACTTTCACATGGGTCAACAAAGTCAAACAGCTGAAAATTTGTATTCCATTTCATTCTGTAGCACCATGGAAATCCTGGCACGTGTCATTTTTCATTCATTCTGCTTATTTTTATTATTAAGCACACAATCAAACAACATATACAGAATGTTTTTTTTTTCCAGCAGACTTTCAAACGCAGCTAAATTTTCCATGATGTTGGAAATTCCAAGCAACGCTATCATTAATTTTTAAAAAGCATACCTAAGAGTGCAGTGAGTTTGGGAAGCAGTCCAACTTGTACCATCTTATTCCTCAGTCCCGTGTCAAAGGACAGGTTGAGTAAGAGTCGGAGGGTGATATTCAGCAGATCTTCATGCTCACAAGGTATCATTTTTACTAGCTTTTCAACAATATCCATTTCCACCTATGTAAAACAATAATACAAATGCAGTGAGGCTCTGATGCACAGTAAGACAAAAAAGATCACAAAGAATTATTTTTCCATTGTTTTTCCCCTCCTGTGTATTGATTTTATAAGTAATTATGTGTTAATTACTCTCATTTTAATCTGTAAACTTATTTGAAACCAAACTTTTGAGGAGAAAATATATATTTCCACTTTATCCCTTCCTTTTCTCACTTCACACCATCAAGTGGAAGACAAATTATACTGGGTTCTTAAAAGCATATTATTGACTTCACCTACTAAGTGCCAGGCCCTATGTGAGATTAAACAAGATTTCATCTTGGCCTTCAAGGATTCCAGTCTAAACACAGAGCAGACAAATACAACAAATAATTAAAACAGAATGTGATAAAAGTGGAATACACAAAGTGCTCTGGAAAAAAACATGGAAGGAACTACTAAGCTACCTAGAAGGTCAGAAAAACTAAACTAAGAACAAAGTTTTAAACAATGTGTAATAATTTGCTCTCTGGTAAAGACAATGGTAATCCAAGTAGAAGAAAAAAACAGTGGATAGGCACTTAGGCATAAAAGAGCTTATTTAAGGCACTGCAAGTACTTTGCTACGGCCATAGTATAAAGTATATGTTGGGGAGTGGCAGGAACCTGTACAGACAAACACTGAACCGATCACAAAAAGTTTTTAAGAATCTGCTAAGTTTACATTATTCCTTAGGCAGTAGAGTGCCTTGAATGATTTTAAGTCCAGAAGGTGATGTGGTCAGACTAATAGCATAAAGATAAACTTATCAACACATACAAACACACACATACATACGTACACAAACATGACTAAGGGGCACTGTACAGAACAGACTGGAATAGGTAGACACTGAAGGCAGGCACATAAGCATATATTTCAGTAGATAGTTAAGATATGATTAAGGTCTGAATCAAAAAGGGACAAAGAGATTAAAGAGGAAAGAGTAATTTGAGAGGTGTTTAGAAGATATGGTCAAAGCATTCGAATGAGAAGTAAAAAGGAAGCTCTGAAGGTGACCTTCAGGCTTTTGGCTTGGTCAGTGTGTCAGGGATCCCCAAGACTACCCCAGGCCCAGTGATTTGCCAGGAGGACTCACAGAACTCAGCATATAGTCGTATTCATGAAGATGATTTATTATAACAAGAGGATGTAAAGGAAAATCAGAAAAGGGAAAAGGCACGTGAAGGCAAAGTCCAAAGGAAACCAGAAGTAAGCTTCCTAGAACCCTCTCCTCATAGAGTCACACAGGCTTCAGCACTGAACTGAGACCGAGGCTCAGTGCCTAAGGTTTTTACTGGGGACTGATCACATGAAACCTCTGCCTAGCATAAACTAAAATTCCAAACTCTGAGAAGGAAAGCAGGTGTTTGGCATAAACCACACTGCTTGTGTAAACAGTAAAGCACACTTATCAGTTAGGGAACAGTGAGAACACTCTTGAAATCTCCAAGCTCCCAGACACCAGCCAAGGGCCAATCCTGAAAGAAGGCCTACCTAAGGAGAGCAATCTCAGGACCCTTTTCCGCACAGTCGGTAAGATGGATGTAGGTGCCATTAACTGAGATCGTTAAATTGAAAAACAGGTGTAGCCTTTTCCAGGAGGGCAAAAAGTTATTTTAATTTTTGCCATGTTTAATTTGAGATGATACTCAGTGGATATTTGGAAATCTTAAAAAATAATCAGGAGTAAATCTAGGCTATAAGTAATAGTTTAAACTCCAGGAAGGTGTCAGCAACTATGGCGAGTGGGTCTAATCTGGGCTGTCATCTGTTTCCATACAAGTCAAGAACTAAAAGTTGGTTTTTCACTTTTACATTTTTAAATAGCTGAAAAAAAGTGAAAAATATTTCATGACACAAGAAGTATCTGAAATTCGAATTTCAGTCTTAATAAATAAAAATTGGAACACAGCCATGTTCCTTTGTTTAGAGACAGTCTGTGGCAGCAATCATGCTACACAACAGCAGATTGAGTAGCAGCAACAGAGACCACAAGGAATAGGAACCCAATAGGAACCACCAAACCTAAAATATTGACTGTTTTGATCATCTACAGAAAAAGTTTGTTGATCCCTATTCTAGATTATAAAATTGCTTCAAGAGAGCTTGTTTAGAGTAGGAAGTCAGAGGACAGAACCTATATGGTATTGTAAGCCCTGTATTCACATTTTTAAGGTAACTATCAGCAAAACTTGGTTATAAAAATGTATCATGTCTTTGTTACAAAACAATGGCCAAAGAAGAAGAAAAATTCTATGTAACTACATATTTTTCTGATTACCAAAAAATTTATGAATAACCTTGCTCTACTTTTTCTTTCATTGTAAGTCTAAAGCCTTTATTTATGCCACCCTTCCCATATCTTTATTGCCATTTTTCACTGACCTCATAAAAATCACAGTAATAATTGAGGCCTCATATTTTTTTCCTTTTATTCCATGTCAAGGAGTAAACATAAATTTTTTTAAAAATGCTAAACTGACAAACCAACAATAATTATTACTTTAGACCTGTACCTATACTCCATGGCCAAACTGCAGTCATATCCTAGAGCTCTACATTTAAGAATATGTCCAAAGACTCTCTTTAACTTTGGTTCTCCCTTTCTCCTAATTTAGTCTTCCAAGCAGGCTGGTGCAATCACTTATTAACTTCCCACAACAATTTCCACAGAGGCCAGTGACAAATATTTGTCACATTCATACCAAACAATAATTCTATCACTAGCTTCTTTGATTACAGTGAATAACTTCTTTTCCAGCTTTATTTATTTATCCATTTAACAAATACTTCTTTACTTAAGCCCTGGGTATGTTCCAGTTAACAAAAAAGAAATGGTTCCTGTCTTCATGGAGCTTATATTTTAGACAGAGTGAAATAAGAAAGAAACAAACAAAAATACCAATTGTACAGTTACATTAATTGTAACTGTATAACTAGTATATGTGAGAAATAAATAGAATACCATGAAAGAATATAAAGAGTAAACATGATATAATCTCAGTATGAGAAGTTGTCAAGGAAGGCTTCTCTGAGGAAAAACAATCTGGATAAACAGAAATAACCTGAAGTTAACTGAAGAGGTGGAAGATGGAAAAAAAATAGCATGTACAAAGGCCCTGAGGTGACATGGAAAACATAGCATTCCAGATACTCTTTAAAAATTGTCATTCTGTCTACAAATGTATTGGAAGGGGGCAAGAACAGAACTAGTGATATTAATTAAAATGTCATGGAATTACTCAGGTAGAGGTATTAGTGATTAAAAAAAGTAAGCAGAACCTCAAACTTCCTCTTAGAATGTAAAACGCTGGAAAGGACATGGTTCCAATCCTAACTGCAAGAAAAATACAAAATACAAAATCATAACTTAAAATAAAAACCACCAGAGAGGTGAGGTTGCAGGGAAATCAACTGGCCTGAAAGATAAGGAAAACTGGCACCCCAAAGGAGAGAAGGGTCATGAGCACTGGGGAGAAACAGAGCTGCCATAGTAGATGGGAAGATTGCACAAAAACCTTTAAACAATTTGCTAAAAGCCAAATGTGAAGTAGCCTGAGACTACAGAACTTTGAAGCTACAGATGCTCAGGGAGTTTGCAACCACTTGAAAGCTCTTTTCCAAGGACCTTATCAGAAGGTCATAAGAAAAACTGGGGATAGGAGACGAGTTGAAAGAAAACTTCGCCTCAGTGGCATGGGCCTAGCGGAGGGGCGCAGCTACTACTGGAGAGAAGGCATAAAACCCTGTCCAGGCCCTTTTCTCCTTTTTCCTTCAAAAAACAAAAGACTTAAGCTTCTTGGGGAAGTACAGCAAATCCTGTCACTTGGGAAGCACAGGTGAAGACTCACAGCAGCTAGGGAAAGGAAACAAAACAATACGGAGGAGAGGAGCTGACAGGATGACTTACAAAGTCTCACTGCTGAAAACCATATAAACAGGACTAGTCTAAGACTGGCCTAAGGCTAAAGTAGAACAATGAAAAAAGCAGCTCCCCCTCGTTGCCTCTGCCACCAGATTAGCAAAAGCCAAATGCCAGATAACAGCAGTATATTGCTAGCGGAGTTAAAATTAGGAGAGAGATCCTCTTTGGAGCATAGGCACACTTGGAAAGCCTGAAGTAGAAGGTGGCACATTTGAAAGTTGAAAAAAACCCTCTGACAATCAATACTCCACAAAACACAAAGCAATGCTAGACAAATTTGAAGCTAATGGTGCCTGGTTGGTAACTAAATACAGCTAAACTCCTGACAAAAATGACAATCTCCCACATCCACATTAAAGGCCTAGGAAAAAAAGGTCTATCCATTTCCAGATATAAATTGTACCTATTTCACTCTCTCCTAATTTACACATAGTATCTGGCTTTCAATAAAAAATTAAGACACATGAAAGAGCAAGAAAATAACCCAATGAGACTAGATAAGGCAATCAACAGAACTAGACTCAGATATGACTTGTAAAATTATCAGACAGAGAATTTAAAATAACTATGATTAATATGTTAAAGGTTCTACTGGAAAAGATGAAAAACATGAATGAACAGAGAATCTCACAGTGAAAAATGATACCAAAAGAATTAAATGGAAATATTAAAACACATACACAAACAACATACATAATACAGAGATAACAGAAACCTTCAATGAGCTCATGAATAGATTCGATATAGCCAATAACAAAATAAGTAAACCCAGTGGTAGATCAACAGAAATTTTCCAAGCTGTCCCACACCACTAACCCACCCCCCCCAAAAAAAAGAAAAATGAAAAGAACAAAACACAGCAATATAGCTTCTAAGAGCCATGAGCCAGTATCAAATGAACTAACATGTGTAAATGGAGTCCAGCAGAAGAGAGGCAGAAAGAGACAGAAGCAACACTTGAAGAGATAATGGCTAAGGATTTCCCAAGAACAATGAAGGACATCAAACCCCAGATAAAAGCTCAGAGAACCCCAAGTGGAATACAACACACATGCTCAAACATAGTCAAGCTGCTGAAAAGCAAAGATAGAATCTTGGAGGCAAGCAGAAAATAGAAGACTCATTACAAATAGAGGACAAAAGAATGGCATCACACTATTTATCAACAACTACGCAAGCCAGAAAACAATGCAGTGATATTTGTAAAGCATGTCGACCTAGAATTCTATAGTCAGTGAAAATATCTTCCAGTAATCAAACATGAAACCAAAAGCTGGTTCTCTGAAAATATCAGTAATACTGATAAACCACTATCCTACTTAAAAAAGAGTGAGAAAAAACAAATTACCAATATCAATAATGAAACAGGAAAAATCACTTCAGACCTTCAGACTTTGAAGATATAAGAAGGAAAAAATATAAAAAAATTTATGCCTATACCTTTGACAACACTGATGAAACAGAAAAATCCCTTAAAGACACAAACTACAAAGCTACCACTCAAACAGAAACAGATAACCTGAATAGTCTTATATGTGTTAAAGAAATTCAAAGAAAGAAACCTTCATGCCCAGATGACTTCACTGGTAAATGCTATTAAATATTTAAGTACAAATAATACCAATTTTCACAAACCCTTGCAAAAACAAACAAACAAACAAAATGAAAAGGGAATGAAGGGGACTCATTCTATGAGGTCAGAGTTACCCTAATAGCAAAACCAGACCAAGACGTTATAAGAAAACTATAAACTAGTAGTCTCTCATAAAAATAAACACAAAATCTTCAATGATCTATTAGCTAATCAAATCTGGCAATATATAAAAAGGCAACATATCCTGACTAAGTGGTGTTTATCCACTGAATGCAAAAATGGCTCAACATTTGAAAGTCAATCAATACAATTTACTATATCAACAGTCTAACAAGAAACACCATGTGATTATCTCGATGCAGAAAAGGCATCTGACAAAATCCAACATCCATTCATGATAGAAAGTCTCAGCAAACTAGAACAAGAACAGAACTTACTAAAACTGATAAAGTATCTACAAAAAACCTAGATAACATTATATCAACAGTAAGACATTGTTTCCCTCCTAAAACCAGTAATAAGGCAGGGATGTCAAGTCAAGCATTCCTTTTTTAATATCATACTAGAGGACTTAACCAGTACAATGAGACAAAAAGAAAAATCAAAAGAAAAGAAATTAAAAAAATTCAGATAAGAATGGAGAAATAAAATTTTCTACTTAATGATGACATAATTGTTTACTTAGAAATTCCCAAGAATCTACAAGAAGCCACAAGTAAACAAATGAATTTAGCAAGGTCACAGGACACTAGGTCAATATACAAATTCAACTGTTTATCTATACACTATCAATCAACAACAGGAAACATACTTTCTTTTTTAAAAACTACCATTATAATGGTAAAACACTTAGGCATAAAAACTACAAAATGATGAAAGAAATCAAGAAAGATCTAAAGAAAAAAAAAGAAAGCTCTAAAGAAATGGAGTTATACCATGGTGATGGACTGGAGACTCCAATATGACTAATGTATTGAATCTTGCCAATAGAGTCAATGCAATCCCAATCAAGATTCCAGGATTTTTTTTTAAATAAATAGACTAGTTGATTTTAAACGTATACGAAAAGATAAAGAATTTGAAATAGCTAGAATAATACCGAAAAAATAACAACATTTGAGGCCTTACACTACCTGATTTCAAGACTTATTATGAAGTTACAGTAATCAAGACAAAGATATATCAGCCAAAGGACAGGAACATAGATCAACGAAATAGAAGAGAGTCCAAAAATAAAATCGCACATATATAGGCAGATGATTTTCAACAATGGTACAAAAGCAATTTCAATATGGCGCAAAACCAATTCAGTGGAGAAGGGACAGTATTTTCAACAAATGGTGCTAGAACAATTGGACATCCATATTCAAAACATGAATGTTGACCCATACCTTGTACCATATGCAAAATTAACTGAAAACAGATGGATCCCAGACTAAAACAAAAACACAACACAAACCCTATAAAACTTCTCAAAGAAAATAGGGAGAGATCTTTGTGATCTTGAGTTAAACAAAGATTTCTTATATACACCACCAAAATACAATCCATCAAAGAGGTTTTTTTTTTTATATACTGGAATTTGTAACAATTAAAACCTCTGCTCTTCATAGGAAAATGAAAACACAAGCCACAAAAAAGGAGTAAATACTTACAAAACATATAACTGATAAAAGGTAATATTCAAAATATAAAAACAACTTTTAAAACTCAGTAAGAAAATAAGCAACTTAAGGAATATATATCTTCTCTGTTGTTCTTAAATTCATATTCTAATATGACTTTTTATATTTTAATTACATTGTATTTATACAGTTTGAAAACTCAATTTAAATCATTAATTAAAAAAAAATTTTTAAAGCAACCTAAATTTCCTTTAAAATATGTAACTCTAAAAAGCAAGGTCAGTATTAGTTCATATCAACAGTAACATGAACACTTTATTTAAATAAATAATACAACCTCACAAATAGATCAGTCATTCCGCTCCTCCATCCCTTTTAAATAAAATTGCCACAGGCTTCATCTGTTACTAATTATATTAAGTAATATTTTTCTTTCAAAAAAGCCATAGTACACACTGGTTGTTATAACAACCTTAATAAAGCAACTTGGAGAGGGCTTTTAAAAAATTACTTTGTATTTCCATTGTAGTGCCTGGAATGTAAAATATGTGCCATGTAGCCCAATAAGATGGTTAAACACTAGACACAGTCTTTTAATCATGTTCCTTTCTAGTTGATAAAAGCCCAATCTCAAAAGTTAAATTTAGTAATTGTCTCAACATGTAATACCCTCTCAATTTTATGTCTATAAATGGAATGTATAGTTAATTAGCACTTTTATTTAAAGTTCTATGTAAAGTGACAGTTTATCAAACAACCTGTCAGTAAATTTATTTCAGCCTTTAAGTAATTCTTTTTCAGTGTTTCTGAAAGCCAACATTTAATAATTGCTTATACTTAATCTTGCTAAAAATGTTTTTTCTAAAAAACATAAAATAAAAATTTAAAAAAACTTCCTTGGAGGCAGAAAGAGGAAGAAGACAAATACCTGGAGATGTTTCCTTGAGCAAATTATTCAACCTCTCTAATCCTCTGCTACTTCATCTGCAAAATTAGGACTTAATTTACAAAATGTGGACATGGATATAAGGTCTAGTCAAGCTCTAATAATCCTGATTCTATATAATGCCCTTAAATGAATTTTCTTCACAATGAAAGTTGAAAGGCATGCCATCTACACTAAAAATCTGGCCAATCAAATCATTCTTATGACCTTGGATGAATTACCTTTTCTGAACCTGGTTTTCCTCCTCAACAAAAAATGAGGTTTGATGAGATAATTTATATTGTATCTTCCAAATCTAAGATTTTATCAGAAAATTATTAATTATATTCTTGAGATCATTTTTGACAGAGACACATAAGATTGCTATCTAATATGAATCTAATCAATGCAGAGTAGACACATGCTGATGGCAAATCAATTTGAATTTTACAAACCTATTAAAGGTGAACTTATTTTAAACATATAAATGGAAGAATATATTTCAATTTACAGCAAGGGGAAGCAACTACTTAGCCACACTGTAACTATACTCAGAAGAATATATGTCACCACATCACATTCTTCTTGAATACAAGCTCAATGAAAACAAAAAAACATGTTTTTGATTAATCTCTCTAAATAAATTCAATTTTAAAACAGTATCAGACACACAGTGATCACTAATAATTATATAGTAATGATGAAAATGACAGATACTATGTGTGTAAAATAAAATTTCATATATTTCAAGTATCAGAATTCAAGGCACTTATTAAATATGATTAATCAGTCTCAGGTTTTCAAAGAGCATGTCATGTCATTCAATAAGCATAAGCTATTTCCCAGCTCATTAGATTTAAAAAAATAAAAACAGATAGAAATACTATACAGTTAGACTATCTGAAGAATCCACCTATATCAATAATATAGTCACATAATGACTTGTATTAGCATATAGTTTTAAAACAATTTTCAAAACAGTTAAGGCCAATGATCTAATAACTCCATTTCTAGAAACTTTTCCTAAGAAAATAAACAGAAATATAGACAAAGATGCATATAGAAATGTGTCCACTGAAGTCTTATTTATAATAGCTAAAACTATAAACAACTTATGTATTTGAAAATAAGGTATAGTTAATGTATAATCTATTTAATATACTATTGTGCTTATGAATACTTTTTAATGACATGGAAGAAAGCAGATAACTTTTATTCCACCTTCACATATTTCTATGTCATTTTTTCAGATGGAGAAAAAATATATGATCAACTTGTACTATTTCTCAAAGATAACTGCATCAACACAATGTAAGACGGCAAATAGGAACCTACTGTAATAATTCAAACAAGAAATGACATGAGTATAACTAAAGAGAGCACGAATAATAAATTGGCACTGGGAACAGAAAGAAGGGGGAGCTTCAAGAGATACTTAAGCAAGTTGCAGCTACCAACTGGAATGGCAGGTGAGAAAGAGATTGGGCTAAACTAATATCAGAAATGCAGAAGAAAAATAGCTCAGGGGAAAAATAATAAGGCCAGATGACTTGGAAGCACAATCTTAAGTTTAAATTACCTTCTATTTATGATGTGTAATATGGAAAGATTCATTTTATACATTAGGAAAATACTATTAATTAATATGAAATATATTTCTTAATAAAGCCATTCAAGTTGAGTTACTTCTATTGTAAAATTTTCATTCAGAATTGTTTCAGTAGGGTTTACTTTTTTCCCCCCACTTTTTATCAAAATATTCTAACTTGAAAATGTTGAATATGGGCTGTTTCAATATAAGTTACCATGTCATTTTTATTCTCCATAAAAATGCTGAGTTTCTTCAAGAATGATACAACTAGAATAAGCAGCTCAAAATTGTCCCGATCAAGAGCCTTCACCAGCATGTGAACTATGTTCTTGTTCCTCATCTTCAGTTCTGTACGTGTATCCTCAGCAAGATTCAGAAGCAAATAAAGAGCAACTAGAAAAGTAAAATAGATGAGAGTTAAATAATTGGCATATTGAATCAACAAATTAGTAAATCACATTTACTCACTAAAGTAAGATGTAAGTTCTAAGAAGATAGCATATTATCTTGAAAATTTTAGCTAGTTAATTTATTCATTAGAAAACATTATTATTGAGTGATATGTACATTTTATGAATTAAAACACATAATAAAATAATACTCTTATGATGCTGAGAAAAACACAGTAACCAAAATCAGATAATGATTCCTACCTTCTTGGAGCTTAGAGCTTAACAGTAATCAAATGGCAATTAAAGGTATATGTTAGCAAGTAATAAAACAAACAGGGAGAAGTGATTTTATACATGTAGAAAATAAAATAAAATTTCAACAATTAGGGGTTGCTGTGTTAAAAAGAGCTATAATCCAAAATGTTTAGTATAGCTAGAGTTGAGTTTAAAGATACTAAAACCAATTTTTCATAGTCAAACTAATTTTCTGATAGTCACTATAGAAAATGGCCATATGAAATTCAATAATATAATTGTTACACTAGCCAAAGTTAAGGTGACTATCCACTAATTCTAAAGAAAATTTCTCTTAGATTCCTGTAATAAAAATGCTTAGGTTCTCATAGGCAATTCACTTAATTGTTCCCTTTTCACAGAATTTTGTCACAGATAATGTTTTCCATTTTGCCTTGACTGATAGGAAGTTTCAGAGTTAAACCTGAAAGGTTCCTGTCAGAATTACATAGGCTATTATGGCCAAAATAGTCTTTCTGCTCTCCTATGGCCTTGATTTTACTAATTATTTTAGTATTTCATTTCATGTATTCTTACAAAACACCTCTAAACCTTTTTGAAAATAAATGTATTTATATATATGTATATATATAAACTTCTACTTAATAAATATTTGAAATGAAAAGGCAATTCATACTAATTAAGTACCTACTATATGCCAGGCACTATACTAGTTGATATATAAGCAGTAACCCATTTTAATTTTAAGACAATTTTATGAGGAAAGAAACAGTATAAAAATTTTACAGATGGGGAACTCCAGATTCAGAGAAGTTAAATAACATGACCTAGCCACACAGCAGGAAAGCCCACCAGAATCCTCAGCTTGCATATTTACGCTACTGCATCATGCTGACATTACATGCAAGGCACTAATAAAAGGCTTTAAAGTTGTGTTGAAAAACATATAGTAGACTTCTTCTTGCAACTAAGATAGATGTAGTGGGTTGAATAATGTTCCCCCAAAATTTCTGTCCACTGAAAACCTCAGAATTTGACCTAACTTCCACAATAACTAATTAAAGGATATGCAAACAAAAAGATGTAAACTATGTCAAAAATATCAAATGACACACACACACACACAGGAGAAAACATATATATGTTATATATGAACCAACCAAAAATTTGTGATACACACACACACACGGAATCCAAACATTACATTAAAGATAGTTATCAAGTCACAAGGGAAGAGAGCAAAAGAAAAAGAAAGGAACATAAAAGGATTACAAAAACAACCCCAAAACAATTAACAAAGCGACAAAAAGTATTCACTTATCAATAATTACTTTAAGTATAAAAGGACTAAAAGCTCCAAACAAAAGACAGAGACTGATGGAATGGTTACAAAAACAAGATCTTTATATACCCTATCTACAAGAGAATCACTTCATATCTAAAGACACAAACTGACTGAAAATGAGAGGATGGAAAAAGGTATTGCAGGCAAATGGAAGTAAAAAGAAAAATGAAATAATAATACTTATATCAGACAAACAGACTTTAAACCAAAGACTATAAGTAGAGACAAAAAGTGATATTACATAATGGTAAAGGGATCACTCCAACAAGAAAATATAACTTTAAATGTATATGCACATGGAAACACAAAAGACCTTGAATATCCAAAACAATCCTGACAAAGAACAAAGCTGGAGGTATCACACTTTCTGGCATCAAACTATACTACAAAGCTACAGTGATCAAAACAGTGTGGCATGACACAAAAACAGACACATGGATCAACTGAACAGAACAGAGAGCCTAAGAATAAACCTACATTTGTATGGCCAATTAATCTTTGACAGTGGAGGCAAGAATATAAAATGGCTAAAAGGCAGCCTCTTCAGTAAATGATGCTGAGAAAAGCAGACAGCTACATGCAAAAGAATCAAACTGGACTATTTTTTTGCACCTTATACAAAAACAGACTCATAATCGATCAAAGACTTAAGTATAAGACCTAAATCCATAAAACTCCTGAAGAAAACATAGGCAGTGTGTTCTTTTGACATCAACCTTAACAATAATTTTCTGAATATGTCTCCTCAGGCAAGGGATACAAAAGCAAAAATAAACAAGTGGGGGTACATCAAATTAAAAAGCTTTTGTATAGCAAAGAAAATGATCAGCAAATGAAGACAGCTTACTGAACAGAAAAAGATATTTGCAAATGATATATCTGATAAAGGGTTAATATACAAAATACACAAAGAACTCACACAACTCAACATCATAAACTTAAAGAACTTAATTTTAAAATAGGCAGAGAATCTGAATAGAAATTTTACAAAGAAGATGTACAGATGGTCAAAAGACACATGAAGAATGCTCAACATAATTAATTATGAGGCAAATGCAAATCAAAACCACAAAGATAGATCACCTCACACATGTCAGGATGACTATTATAGAAAAGACAACAAACAAGTGTTGGCAAAGATGAGGGAAAAAAGGAACCCTCATGCTCTGTTGGTGAGAATGTAAACTGGTGCAGCCACTATGGAAAATAGTATGGGGTTTCCTCAAAAACTAAAAATAGAACTATCATACCATTCAGTAATTCCACTTTGGGGTATTTTTCCAAAGAAAAGAAAAACACTAATTTGAAAAGACATATGCATCACTATGTCCACTGCAGCATTATTTACAATAGCCAAGTTATGGAAACAACTTGAGTGTCCATTGATGGATGAATGAATAAAGAAATGTGGTGTGTGTATGTATGTATGTATGTGTGTGTGTGTGTGTGTGTGCATACACGCATACACACACACATAGTATAGGTGTATATATACAAATATACCTATATACAATGGAATATTACTCAGCCATAAAAAATAAAACTTTAACATCTGCAATAACATGGATGGACCTAGAGGGTATTTAAGAGAAATAAGTCAGAGAAAGACAAATAGTATATAATTTCACTTGTAAGTTGAACATAAAAAACAAAACAAATGAACAACCCTAACAAAACAGACACACACTCATAAATACAGAGGACAAAGTGGTGCCTGTCAGAGGGAAGGGAGGTGGGTGGCTGAGTAAAATAGATGAGGGAGATTAAGAATTATAATCTTCCAATTATAAAATAAATAATTCGGGAGGATATAATATACAGTATAAGGAATACAGTCATAATATTATAGTAACTTTGTGTGGTGATAGACGTTAACTAGACTTATCATGGTGATCATTTTGTAATGTATAAAAACATTGAATAATTATCTTATATACCTGAATCTGATATAATATTGCAAGTCAATTATACCTGAATTAAAAAAAAGATCTCAAATAAACAACCTAAGTTAACATCCCAAGGAACCAGAAAAGAACAAATGAAGCCCAAAATAGTAGAAGGAAGGAAACAAAGATCAGAGCAGAAATAAATGAAACTGAGAACAGAAAAAGAGAAAAGCTCAATGAAACTGAATTTTTTTTTTTCAAAAATAAAACTGATAAGTTTTTAGCTAAACTTACCAAGAAAAAAAAGAGGACTGAAATAAATAAAATTAGAGATGAAAGTGGAAACATTATACCTAATATGACAGAAAACAAAGGTTCTTAGGAGACTAACATGAACAATTATTTGCCAACCAAATGGGATAACCTAGAAAAAGTGGATATATTTCTAGAAACATACAACCTAGCAGGACTGAATCATGAAAGAACAGAAAATCTGAACAGACCAATGAGTAAGAAGATTGAATCAGTAATCAAAACTTCGCAACAAAGAAAAGCCCAGGACCAGATGGCATCTTGGGGTAATCCTACCAAACATTTAAAGAAGAATTACCACCAACCCTTCTCAACCTCTTCCAAAAAACTGAAGAGGAAGGGACACCTTCAAACTCATTTTACAAGGCCATCATTACCCTGAAACAAAGCCAGATAAGGTCATTACAAGAAAGGACAACTACAGACCAATATCCCTGATGAACACAAATGCAAATATTCTCAACAAAATACTAGTAAACTGAATGCACCACTACATTAAAAGGATCACACACCATGATCAAGTGGTATTTATCCCTAGGATGCAAGGATGGTTCAATATAAACAAATCAATAAGTATGTTACATCACATTAACAAAATGAAAGGTAAAAACATGATCATCTCAATAGATACAGAAAAGACATTTGAGAAAATTCCACATGATAAAACTCTCAACAAACTAGGAATAGAAGGTAATTATCCTAACATAATAAAAAGCCACATGACAAGCCCACTGTCAACATCATACTTCACAGTGAAAAACAGAAAGCTTTTACTCTAAGAACAACAACGAGGCAAGGATGCCTACCCTTGTCATTTTATTCAATGTAATACTGGAAAAACTAGTCAGAGCATTTAGGGAAGAAAAATAAATAAAAGGTATACTAATTGGAAAGGAGGATGTAAAACTGTTTGCTGAAGATATGATCTTATATATAGAACATTCTTAAGACTCCACCTAAAAATTGTTAAAATAAATTCACTAAAATCTCAAGATAAAAAATGAATTAACAAAAACCTGTTGCACTTCTATAAACTAACAGCTAACTATCTGAAAAGAAATAAAGAAAACAATGTTATTTACAATAACATCAAAAGCAATAAGATACTTAGGAATTAAATTTACCTAAGGAAGAGAAAGATGTATACACTGAAAATTATGAGGTTGATAAAACAAATCGAAGAGGACACAAAAAATGGAAATATATGCTGTGTTCATGGATCACAAGAGTTAACTGTTTACATGTCCATATTATCTGAAGATATCTATAGATTCAATGCATCCTCTATAAAAACTGCAATGATACTTTTCACAGAAAGAGAAAAAAAAAATCTTAAAATTTGTATGGAACTACAAAAACCCACAAATAGCCAAAGCAATCTTGAAAAAGTATAAAGCTGAAGGGATCATACGTCCTGGTTTTAAATTATATTACAAACCTGTAAGTAATCAAAACAGTATGGTACCAGCATAAAAATAGACATATAGACCAATGGAGCAGAACTGAGAGCTCAAAATAAACATATATATATATAATAGAGTACTATTTGTTCATAAAAATAGATGGCTATTCTGTCATTTGTGACAACACAGATGGATCTTGCGGGGATTACGTGAAGTGAAATAAGTAAGACAAAGAAAGACTAATGCTATATGTTATCACTTAAATGTAGAATCTAAAAACACTGAACTCACAGAAACAGGGAGTAGATTAATGGTCACTGAAAGCTGGGTTGTGGGGGAAATGGGGAGACTGTGGTCAAAGAGCACAAACTTTCAATTGTAAGATGAGTAAGTTCTGGGGATCTAATGTACAGCATGATGACTACAGTTAAAAATACTATCTTGTATACCTGAATGGTGCTATGACACATCTTAAATGTTCTCACCAAAACAACAAAATGTAATTAAGTGAGGTGAAGGATGTGTTAACTAATCTTATTGAGGCAAACATTTTGCAATACATACTTGTATCAAACCATCACACTGTATAGCTTAAACCTGTACAATGTTATATGTCAATTATATCTCAGTAAAGCTAGGGAAAAATCAATAGTCAACTATAAATCGAGAATTGAGCGCACACTTAAAATCCTCATATCATTCTTACTAATAACATGAGACTATGCATCTTATCAGTGGCTGAGAAACCATACTATTGAACTGTTAAATCTCTCAACAAACCTCAGAAAGAAGAGATTATTTTTTATTGAAGAGAAATATTTTGAAAATTTTACGTCAATTTCCCAGGAAAGCGAACAAAATTATCACTCTATAAGATAAATATAGTAAAGTTTGAGAGACAAGATTCTTATTATTGAAAAGGTCACACATTGGATTAAAAAATCCTGTCTGAGTAAAAAAATGTCAAGAATGTAATTTATACAATCAAGAGCAGAATGGGGCCTTTTGGTGGAAAAATAGTGGAGCAAAATTTAAAACATTACCAATGGTAAAGACAGAAGATTTTGTAGCACAGTAAAATTCATAGAACTTTCAATTATTCTGGTATTAGCTTTATTCATCTGACAAAAATATAGAACAAAATAAATGTAGAGTAACCACTTTGTTGCTTTTCTCACTGTTTAGGAATTCATACCTCGTAAGAGCTGTTCCTGTTTTACCACAAGCCCCTGGTATTTTTTAAAGGTTTTTTCATAATCTTTTCTCAAAGTTTGGTTTTCAGGGTCTTCATCAAGTAAACAAGTTAAGGATGATCCATAGTCATTGAATAAAAGAAAACCTAAGGAAATATACTATCAAGAACAGTACTATTAAATTTTATGTGCAATGTTCCCCAGTTATTTTCTCTTACCAGTAGTTTAACATATTCTTCTCTGCATAATAATCATGTTATAACAAGACTTCTTAACCAAGGGTTGGATGACGTGCTTGAGACCTTGGATAAACACCTTGGACGGTCTTCATCCAATACTTGAATTCTCAGAAAATATATGTAAAATATTTTATGTATGTGTGCAAGTCTCTAACTTTCACCAGATTATAAAATGGGTTCATAAACCAAGAGGCCTTTATAAATCAAGGCCTCAGAGAGTGATTTCCTTAATAAGAATACTGAATTCCGCTTCAGACATGTGTCCAGAACATTCAAAGGACATGGATTAGATCTAAAGCTTTTTAGCATCATCTTTAGACTACACACAGAAAGAAAAATATCCCAAAGTTAGAGGTAAACAAAGTTGAAAAATTGTATCTTATGGCCCCAAATAGCCCCCTGGACACCAGCAGAAATAAACAATTACTTCAGTATGATTTTAGGATCCCAAAGCATTTAAGAATATCCTCCTTGTTGAATGCTACTTGCACCAAAACACAAGGAAACCTGGGGGGTGGGTATAGCTCAGTGGTAGAGTGCATGCTTCGCACACGGGAGGTCCTTGGTCCTGGGTTCAATCCTCACTACTACCATATTAAAAAAATGTGAAGACACAAGGAAACTTAATAAAAAGTAATATTTCAGGAAAAAATGGCCAAAATTCTGATAGGTCATTTTTATACTCCTTCAATTACCGTAATCCACTGATTCTAAGAAACATTTTTCGCACATCTTAACATCTCCAGAATTTGGATGTCTTATAATTCATGACGCATCAGTTTAATCAGAATTAAGTTTCCTTTCTTAGTTGTTAATAAATAATGGTGTATCTTACATTTAATGGTGTCTGATATTACAGGAATATGATATATCCTACCATATCAGTTCCTGTCACCTAACAATCACAAAGTATAAGTTCACGATTGTTCAGAGTCCCACTTGTGGTTTTCTCTGTACCCCTCCAGTTTAAATGAATTTTAGGTATATTCAGGAAACTTGGGACTCCAGAAAAGACATAAAGCCTCCAGGACTATTGACTTGCCCACGTGGTTTAAGTCAATACTAATCTAGATGTCAGAAGCTTATAACACACACAGAAAACTTCTAAACCTGGAAAGATCCTAATTAAGAAAGTTCAAACCAGGATCTTGAGCATTCCATGAAGGGGAGGTGACAAATATGATACTGGGCACAAAAGAAATAATATTTTTACCGTTTTAAAAGATCAATAAATATTGGGTTCAAAAGAAAGTTACCAATATGGCTTGTTGATCTGCAAAACATGTTATATAAAGACAGATATAAATGAGTCAGGGCCTTCCATTTAGAAGAATTAAACTTGTAGAGGAAATATGATACATATCTTCAAATATAAGAAATGTGCTATTGAAGACAGTATCCTTAATTGTATATTGCCTCAATATGCAAGATTAGAACCAAGTGTTACAAGTTACTGGGACGTGAACTTTAGTATACTAAGCCAAAATAAAACTATTTTAATAAATACAATGTGAAACCACAGAATGAGCTAAGTCAATAAGCAGTGACATGTTAAAGAAGAGACTAAATAACCCATTTGTAAGGGAGGCTGCAAAAAAGATTCTTGTATTGAAAGACAGGATAAAATAGATTATTTTTAATGGTCCTTTCATGGGTTCTATCATTGTGCAGACTTTTCAAATTTGCATGTATTAAGAAAAGTATTTTTGCACTTAATTAAGAAAAATAGAATTGAAAACTCTGTCTTTCACCAAATTCACACTCATTCCAATCAAAGCCGCCTTTTTACACAGAGAACTAGATAAACAACAGGGGTGAGCCAGATGTAAGCTAACTAAAGGATCTTAAGGGACATAATAGTGCAGCCACTTGAAGACTCACCAATTCAGGTCCACAGGTATCTATTCCCTCTACTCTATTAACTGATCAAAGTTATAAGAAAGATAAAAAGTGTATGTCAAGCCTTATACATTCTGACGTTTCCAACTTCATCTTAACCTTCAAAACACTCTTGAATTTTTCAAGTACTGTGAATGGCAAACAAAACAAAATCCTCTCCATCCAAAGCTCAGGCCAACAGGCAACAACAGTGGGGTGAAATGCCACTGTAAAAGGATATCAGCTTTCTTCTTCTTAGAAAGTTCTTCTTGCCAAAGTTCATGTCTTTTTAATTCATGATCAATGATATTCATACACAGAGCTCCAATTTTATAGTGAGTGATAAGTCCATGAAACTGAGAAAAGCTTTAAAGAAGAGTTTTTAGTATGCATTTAAAGGAATACATTTTGTGGGTTCAGGAAATTTGTTTTGGATAAACAGTGGTACAAAACAATCTAAAATAGATTTGATATATCTATTTCAATAAATACATATGCCTACAGTATACTAGGAAGATTCGAAATTGTGATATTATTTTAAACATATTTTAACATACGTTTACCTAAAATGGCATTAGTCTTAACTTGGAAATTAAACAAAACACATTTTTGTAATTAACTACCATTTTAACTATTCAGATACTCAGAATAAACTTTCACACTACTATCGAACAAAATAATACAAAAGTACTATTACTGAATAAAACTGATACCAGAAAATAAACTAGTGAATTATTAATAATCAGGTTTTGTATTATGTTTCCTAGACAATTCATTCATTCAAGTATTTATTCTTTAAATATTTCTTCGCTAATGCTGGCACATTTTTGGAATAAAGACAAAAAGTTCTCTATAAATCAGTCAGAAACTTTTCACAGTGTCTCAATAAGCATCTTTCTAAAGAATATCTATATAAATAATATATAGATACACATATAGATTTGCAAACATGTATTATACAGTTGACCCTTGAACAATGCAGGGGACAGAGGTGCCAACCCTCCATGCAGTCAAGAATTTTTGTATAACTTATAGTGGGGCCTCCATACCCACAGTTCCACATCCACCAATTCAACTAGTAGGGGATCTTGTAGTACCACAGTACATATTTAGTGAAAAAAATCCACATTTAAGTGGACCTGTGCAGTTCAAACCTACACTGTTCAAGGGTCAACTGTACATAAAATAGTAACATTACCTGGCACTTACTCTGGATCAAGCTTTATTCTAATAACTATCTGAACTATTTACCATCTACGATTATAGATGAGGAAACTGAGCACAAAAAAGTTAAGTAATCTAACCAAGATCAAGCAGTTAATAAATAGCAGGACTCATATTCAAAGTCAGAGAGTCTATTTTCAGAGCTCAAAACTCTTTAAACTATAAACCATTATATCATCCTACTGTATGTATACATGCATGGGCGAGTTTAGACTGAATAAAAGACAGAACAACAAAGAGGACAGAGAATGGGAAATAGAATTTAGAGGCAGAAAACAGAAACATCGGAAGGCTGAGAAAACTAGTGATTAACTATCTAAATCAATGACACAGACAGAGAAAGAGAGATAGATTACTACTTTTATTTCCTAATTTTTATACTTACCTGGAAAAGCAAAAAAAGATGTAAATTATGTTTGTAGCTAACTCAACACTTTGTTTCCAGTCTTCTCGCAGGACTCTTGCTAATGCACCAAGGGCCGTTTCTAAAGAAAAAGGGGACATACAAAAATGATCACTTACCTTGCCTCTGATATAAAGGGTAATTGGTTTTAAATGTCTGCTTATTAATAAATAACAAAGCTAAGTTAGAACTGGGACAAAAAAGTAGGATGCTTCTTTTCAACACAGAAAGCTATTTTTAAAACTGAAATACTAAAACTCACAACATGTATCTTTAAGCCTACTACTGTAAACAGAAAAATAAAATATAATTTAAATAAAGTAACATAATAAGTCTACTATGGGTGACAATAAAATAATAAAAAGAACCATTTATTTCTTAATTTGCATTTCCACTTGCTACTATAGTACCAATTTCTTCCTAAACATCTGATTTAATATGTTTGTAAATAAGGAAAAAAATTAGAATAAATCTAAAACAATAATGAGCAGTTTATGGCAGGCTAATACTAACTCCACTAAAGAAAATTAAAAACCAAACAACAATTCTACACAGAAAAGTCAGTCTAACATTTTAATGTCATGTTAAATTGATACCAATAGACATAAATACAGCAAAAAAATCATTCACAAAATTAGCTTCAGGGTAGATTAAAAAACATCTCTGCTAGATCTTTATCCTGAAAAGGAAAAATTAATGAATTGATTAACAAGAATTACCATACATTAAGTAAACATAAAGTAATGAGACTGGTTTCAAATTAGTGTTGTTACATGGCTTACTAAGTCTTAAAATAATTAAAAATTGAAATTATCTGTGTATACACAGAGATCACAATTCAACTTTCTATAACAGACATCTAGGATCTATTTCACTTTGTGGACTACATTATTATATTTACTACGGTAATGAAAGTGTTGTTTGCGATTTCTGGCCATTCAGATTATGAAACAAGAAGAATTCACTATATTATTAATCCATGTAATGAGGACTTTTTTAAACAAACTGAAAAACACCCTACACTAGCATTTCCCAATATTGTTCATATTCACAGTACAGAGCACTGGTATAACTTAATGCCTTGAACAAAATTATTCTGAAGTCAAGTAAATAGGTAACATGCAAAGGCTCTACAAAGTCCTACTTAATAAATGATCTGGTTTTTCTTTGTTTAATCCAGTATTACCAAAGGCATTTCATCACTATAGACTAAATGAAATAGTGTTTCTTAGAATATACTTTTGAAAATGATGTACTATAATGTCATGAATTTATTAGCATTTTTCTCCTTTAGTAAAGAATAGACAAATGCCTCAATAAGAATACAGCTGCAAGTATATACACACAGGTTATTAAGAAATAAACCAAAATAAATGACAAAGTTTACAAAAGGTCAAAATGTAACCCAAAATTAATTTGTAAGTTGAATGCAATCATAATTAAAATTCCATTATGACTTTTTTAGCAAATATGATAAAGTGATCTCAAAATAATATATAAGAAAATGTACAAGACCTACACCACCAATTTTTAAAAAACCAACAAACTGGAACATTTCTCCTACATATTCTAAAACTCTAGTCAAAGTACCAAACAAAACTTAACAACAAATTATGATTCTATTATAGAAATTATCAAATAGATCAGTGGAAAAGAAAAGAGAGCATCAAAACATCCATGAATATATCAGAACAGTACCTGGCACAGAATTAGCTTTCAAGAAGTGCCTATTGAATAGAAGAATGTCAAGCATATAGTAGAAAAGGCATTTCAAGTCTTTGGGGAAAGAAGGAGTATTCATTAACCAGTTTGGAGTAACTGGCTATACTATATGGAAAAAAATAAAACTACATCTTTACCTCCCACTTTCAACAAAAATGTATTCTACGGCCAAGCACTTCTGGGAGAGCAGAGTAAGGATCTCCAAAAATTCACTCCTCCATAAGCAAATGAGAACACTGGTAAAAATTCTCAAAATCAACTTTTTCAGAACTCTGGAAATTAACTAGTTGTGCAACAACTCAAGAAGTGTTTATTTAAGAAATATGTCTGAATCTTCATAAGAACAGTGAGCTCTGTGGCATTTCAACTTGCCCTAATTCCATCTCTTCTGTGCAACTTTGTGGAAGCTTTGAAAACCAATAGCATTACAACTGTGTATCTGTGAAAAATAACATCTGTGAGAAAATTTTGTGAAAAATACTAGCCTAGCAGCAACTAAAGAAGGTAGAACAGTGTGGTGCTCCCCAAAATACCCACTCTAAGTGAACTATCACTATTTGATCTAACAAAATGCTTGCCGAAAAGCTCCATTCCCAGGGTTTGTCTTTATCTGACCTGACGTAGAGCTTGCTCTTACAAACAGCCTTACACTCAGGGTATTTGTTGAAAACTCCTAGTGGCTGCGTGCAGCAGCCTTGCCAACTGGAGTTAACAAGAGGCTAACCAAAACACTTGAAGAGGAAAAACTGGGAAATGAGATGTTTACAGGTTCTTTGAAAAGCTTTAACATTTTCCTGGTACTCTAGAAGGCCAGGCACATGTGCAAGAACGTGTACATACTAGGGAAAGACCTGAGAAGGACCTAATCTCTGATCTCTGGCCAACTCTGATGCAATGTTCAAGCAGGAATTGGAGGAGAAGGCTTATGAACTACATGCTGGAGCACTGAAGACATGCCCCTCACCAATACACACACACACACACACACACACACACACACACACACAGCCCCTCAGCAAAGGCTGGGACACTGAGTGCAAGGTATTTAAAGAAATCTCTATTAAATCATTAGCTACCATTAAACTAACTAAGCAAAGGTTTCAGTGACTGTATGGACAAAAAATACAGACTTTACAGAATTAATCGAGGAAACTCACTAAACAAACAATAAAAATAACAAGCCTGGGAGGTAGTGGGTATCTGATTTCCAGAGTTGTCACAATATCATTTCAACAACAACAACAAATATAAGACACACAAAGAAACAGGACCATATACTCCATGCTCAGGAAATACAGCAGTCATTAGAAACTGTCCATGAGGAAGCTCACATGTTTGACTTATGAGACAAAGATTTTAACTCAGTTATTATAAATATGTTTAAAAATAAAGGAAATCATGTCTAAACAATTAAAGTATGAAAAGGTATGAGAATGATGTCTCATCAAAGAGTATCAATAAGGAGATACAGGTTATAAAAAATGAATCAAATAGGGTGAGTATAGCTCAGTGGTAGAGCACATGCTTAGCATGCACAAGGTCCTGGGTTCAATCCCCAGTACTTCCATTAAAAAAAGAAAAAGGAAAGAAAAGAATTTGTGGAAAACCACATTGACAAACAATCTGAATTAGGTTTGGAAATCCCCCGATATATGTGAGTTGGTAAATATAACTACTATTAAAAAAAAAAAAAGAACCAAACAGAAATTCTGAAGTTGCAGAGTACAATATCTGAAATGAAAAATTCATGAGAAGGTCTTAACAGCAGGTGTCAATTAGAAAAAAAAAATCAACAAATGTAAAGGCAGGTTAAGATTATCCAGTACGAGGAACAGAAAGAAAAAAGAATGAAAAATAGAACTTCAAAGATCTAAGTAACACCAATAAGCTTACTAACATAGGAGTCCCAAAAGGATAGTGGAAGGAGCTAAATAAACATTTAACAAAATTATGGCCAAAACTTCCTAAACTAGGTGCAAAACAGTAATCTGCAAACCCAAGAAGCTCCACAAACTCCAAGCAAGATAAACTCAAAGATATCAACACCTAAACACATCATAGCCAAACCAGCAAAAGCCAAAGGCAAAGAAAATGTTCTAAGTAGCAACAGAAAAGCACCTCAACATGTACATAGGAAACTCAGTAGGTTTCACAGATGATTTCACATCAGAAACCAGAGACATGAAGCCAGCGGGATGACATATTCAAACTGCTAAAAGAAAAAGCATCAACCAAGAATTCTATATCTAGCAAAACTATCCTTCAAACAGAAGAAAAAAATCAAGTAATTCCTAGGTAAACAAAAACTTCAAGAATTTGTTGCTAGTAAACCTTTCCTGCAAGCAATATTAAAAGGATTCCATTAGGCTGAAATCAAAGAACACTAGAGAGTAACTTAAATCCATACAGTGAAGTAAAAAGCACTGATAAAGTTAACTATATGTATAAATATAAAAGACATTATAAACATATTTTTGATTGTACTATCATCTTCTATCTGATTAAGAAAATGCATACATCAATAATTTTATTACTGTGCTGACAGGCTGATAATGTATACAGATGTAATTTGTGTGACTGTAATAGTACCAAAGAGTGGGGTGGGAATAGAGGTACACTGAAGCAAAGTTTTTGTATACTATTAAAATTAAGTTGGTATTAATTTAAATTAGATTTTAAAAATTTAAGATGGTATCTGTAATCCCAGGGTAATCACTAAGAAAATAATTCAGGGAAACACAGTAAATGAACAACAGAGAAGTAAAATGGTACACCAGAAAATATTTAACATAAAATAAGGCAGTGCTGGAGGAATAGAAGAACAAAAAAGATAAAAAAGACATACAGAAAACAAATACAAAATGTTAAATGACAATCCTACTTTAAGAGCAAATATGTTCATGGTAAATAGAATACTCCAATCAAAAGGCAGATTGTTTGAATGTATAAAAAAAAAACATGATTAAACTATATGCTTTCTACAACAGAAACACTTCAGATTCAAAGACACAAACAGGATGAAAGTAAAAGAATGGAAAAAGATATCACGCAAAAAAAAAAAAAAAAAGAAGGCAGATTGAGAGAAACTTTCTAAGTACATAAAAGAAAAAGGATATATAGTTGACTCTTGAACAATGAGGGTTTGAACTGCACAGGTCTGGTTATACTTGAACACAGGTTTTAATTGCCTGGATCCACTTATGTGTGTGTAAGTGGACCTGGGTAGTTCACACCCATGTTGTTCAGGGGTCAATTGAACACAATCTGTGGTTGGTTGCAACTGCTCACGTAGAACCCAACGGTATGGAGGACCAATTATGGGACTTGAGCATCTGCAGATTGTGGTATCCTTGACAAGTCCTAGAACAAATCCCCTGTGTATACCAAGGGATGACTCTCTATATAATACATATATATATTTTAAATTTTATGTACCAACTTCTATAAATACAAAAGAAAAGTCATATTCATATATAAATATATATATACATACATATATGAATACAAACTTCACAGGGTAGGAATTCCAAAAGTCTAATGACATGAGAAAAAAGATCATATTCTTTAGAAATCAGGCAAATGTGACTTAAGGAGATACTGTTCATTACCAACAACACAATGGCAAAAATGTTTAGGTTTTACAATTTTCATATTCCATTGGTATGGAGATCCAATGGCACAACCATTTTGGAGGGCAATTCAACAATATCCCTAAGACATTATGACCTGTATTTCTGTATGACCTTTGTTTCTATGCACATAACCTAAAAAACCCCTTGCTTGTATATAGAAGATATGAACAAAGATGTTCACTTAAGTTCCCTACTGAAAAATGTGGAGACAATGTAATGACCATCAACAGAGGAACAGCTAAAGAATATATATAACTTTATAAAATACAATAATCAAATGTAGTTTAAAATTAACTACATTATATGTATCTATATACATGTACTCTCAAAACATTATCACAAAGAGAAAAAATTACCAAGTAAGAAGTACGATATAGTTAATACAAAAACACGTAAGATAATACTCTATATTTTAATACAGGAAAAAAATCCTACATATATGTGTAGAAGTATGGAAAACATCTGGAAGAATGTACTTCAAAGTCACAACAGATTATAGAGTAATGGCCAAAGAGGGTTTTATCTATAATATTTTACTTCTTTAAAAAATATATTAATATATGAATTGTATAATTTAAAAAATACTTAAAATGTACAAATTTCCTAACTGGAATATTGGTAATATCCTAGGACTCTCTGGACAGATCTCTGGATGTATTTTCCAAACTACAAACTATTGGTGTGCACTATGCAGCCTTCATGAAAGGAGTTTCACCATAGACAAAAAGGTATTCTTTCTCATATAATGGAAATCAGGTAATAATGATATCTTCCATATTCTATTTTTGGCAAAGATACAATCAGAAAATAAACCTTTAAAATAATTCTGTTTTACTGAGAAAAAAGGTTTTAAGAGCATTATATCTCTTTTTTCTTTATTATCAGCACTTCCAATGAAAAAAAGCAAATACCTGACATCAAATTCAATCTAAATGAAATTTAAAAGATTGTATTTTTTGTTGTGCTACTAAAAGAAAACTAATACTGGAACTTCAATTTTATAAAAGCATATACATACATGGTGCAGACATCAAAAGTCTGAAAAGATTTCCTAATGGAAAGAATAAAAACTCTTCCAGGATATAAGGAAGAACTATATAGTACTATTAATACTTTATTTTCCATGTTTAAATTATTTGTGATTTCTTCAGAGAATATTTAAATATTATATCCTCATGTCAAGAAATCTGAGTCAGAAGAAAGGTAATAAAGATCTGGAAAATAAGTGCATTCCTAAGTTTAATATAAATAATTTTAGGCCTTTTTTTGCTCCCTCCTCTTTGGAGATGGCCCGCACTCTGCCTATGGAGTGTGTACCCACTTTTACTTTAACCTGAGCAACCAATTCCCACAACTCTTGCCTTTCTCTTGCCTTATACTCTACGCAGTATGTATCTCTAAATAAACTATCTTTACTCAAAAATAATAATAATAATAATAATAATTTTAGCTTATTCCTTTACTACAATAAACTTAAAAATCATATTTCACAAAAATTTTTGTATTTTAAATATTTAAAGATGTAAGTCACCATTCAGTAGTAGTTCTTCCAGGTTATCAGGATTTCGAGCAAGCTGTAGGATCAAAGCAGAACCCCGAACTTTGTCAGGAATATCTTCATATAATAACTCAATGTATTCATCCATGTCATTAATGTTAGCAACTTCATCAATCTGAAACAAAAGAAGAAGGAAGTACTCCAAAAGAACAATAATGCTCAAAAAAGTCAATGTCAAAGGAATGATATTTTTTGATCAACATACTGCCCTTGATAATAATTTTTAAAGGACCCACAGTATCCATCTTTTTGTAGAGGGGGAACTTAGACCTTTAGGTGACAGGACTCCAATATGAAAACAGTTTTAAATCATTATGATAAAATGGGATGTATACAGACTCTAAAATTGGCCTATCAATATAAAGTATCTCAAATATAATGCAAAATGTATCTACTATAATAAATAATATTTTAAAACATACTGCAATAAGAACATTAAAACATTTCACAACTTATTTATCAAAACAAACTATCTAAAAAACACACCTAATAATTTTTGCCTTTATTAAATACTGATTTTCTAACCTTCTCAGGTAATTTAAGTTCAGCCATTTTTTAAAACTCCACATCCGTGTAATGTGACTATATGAATTATTGATGGTAAAAAGCAATGGCTTACAGTCAGTTCTCTATAAGATAAAAATAGTCTTACCTCCATTCCTTCGAAAGGAGGTGGATCTTTAGGCTTGCTTGACTTTTCTTTTTTTTCTGTAAAAAGATTTTTTTCTTTTAATGAGAAGAACCAAGTTTTTAGGGTTCCTGAATAATTTTTATTTTCAGCAGCTGAGTTTAATTCCAGCTAAGTTGGGGATCCTAAAACTGAGTAGTTTATAAAATAATCTTTTTTTCTAATGTTTAAAAAATGCTCATCTATAATGCTTTTGTTCTTGTTAGGCTAACAAGGAGAGTATAAATGAATAAAATCTACAAATAATCCCCAAGTTATATTTGGTAGGAATTTTAACTTCCTCTTTGGTTAACATTTTGGATATATAAATAGCCAGATTTGCCAACAAGAAGCAAAATAGTCTATTTTAATTTTCTTTATTTTTCTAATTCACATTTAAGATGAGAATAGGAAAATCAATACAGCAATGAAAAACTAATGTATCGGGTAATATAAAATCTAAAAGAAAAATTAACAAAGGAAAAGGAAAAGAGTTAAAAAGCCAAAATAAAAGATAGCTGCTAACTGATTTTTTAAACAAAATTAGAATCATAAATTAAAAGGCAAATTAATATTTGTGTTAATTTAATCCGCACTTATTTCCAAATGAATTAAAGAGGTATTCAAAGGTTTTGAACAGTTTTGTCATTTGTTATACTGAATTATTTGATTCATAGGAAAATTTCATTTTCTAAAACAAATTATCAAAAATATTTCACTAATCTGATCTGAGCCAAAAACCTAAGCAACTAAAGTACATTAAAATAAGTTCAAATAGTATCAAAATTTTGATTCAATAATTATCAAATGTTCTCCGTATAATAGGAATTAGCCCTGATTGTTCTGAGGACAGTAGCCATTCTAGATAAATCTACCTTTACAACAGCTAGATTTTGCTTCAAACAGATAAATTTATTACGACAGTGGTTTAAATCAAGCAAGAAAAAAATCACTTAAGGTAAAGAATCACATAACCAAGTAACTATTATTGTTTTATCTTAATCACTCTTAGGGCAAGGTTTCTGGCTTTGAAATAGTGAGTATCATGTAATAAAGAATGAAAAATGAAATATTTTTAAAAATTAAGTGTGTGTGTATATATATACACACACACACACACTACAGTATAGCATTTCATATATGTTTAATGTCTATACATAGAGGGAAACATATGATTTGAACTAATTTAGCCATGAAATAGTCCTCATGAATATTGACTATGAACATGAAAATTTCTTCATATGCCTCTAATTTCTGGGGAAGGGGTGAGTAGACTGATTTACCCTGAAAATTCAGTGAAAGAGTTTTCATTAGTTTAAAGACATTTTATTATAAATGCCTTTGGAATTTATTAATTTAGCATTAGGAAAGGTCAATTTTCACTACATTATACAATCTACAATAAGTACACATACATTTTAAAAGAGTAGAAAGGATTTACCTTTCTCATTTTGAACTTATTTAACTTATTCAAGATATTATCACTCATCATTTAAATACATCATATCAGGAATAGTCTATCATAAAATATTTAATAAAAATTCTTCATAATGTTTTCCTTACAGGACTTATTGTTAGTAATTAACCGGTATACACTGAGTCTCAGCGATGTAGTTGGAAACAAGTTCAAAGTGCTCATTTTTGCTTTTAAATAAACTGACAGCAGCTATTCAATTCATTCAACAAATACATATTGATTATATAATGTGTGTTAGATACTGTATTCAGGGCTAATTAATAAAAGTATATATTAGGCACAAGGCATTTTATTTTCTGTGGATGGAGAGAAGATTGATTAATTTGAAAAAAGCCCAATAAATTTTCTCTTTCATTTATTTCTCCTAAATGCAATCAAAATTTAAGTATTTGTAAGTTATTTCAAGGGCACCATATTTTAGAACTCACCGCTGATAAGACAAAGATACATAAACTTAATAAATACTATGGAATGGAATAACTAACAATTGAAAAATCTGAGATAACTTTCCATTTAAATGTTTGTACTTTTATTTTGCTCTGTTTGGGTTTGTATTATTCGAAACATCTTCTATAAATAATCAATTGTTTATATTTTAATGGCTTGATTCTTTTATGTAGGAATTAAAGACAAAAAAATGATAATAATAGAAACATGGAAGAATGAAAAGGTAATTTTCCTAAGAAAGACTCATAAGACTTACACATATGACATATTTTAACATTTAAATACTTAGGTTATCCATTCAAATTATAAATTAAATGTCAATAAGAAATTTAGAAAATATAAATCTAGCCGTTGGAGTAGAGAAAATCAAGCTTTCTGCCCCAAATTCTCCTTTTATTATTCTAAAATCAGTATGACAGACTTTTTTTTACTCTTTATTTCAGCATATGTGTATGCACACATTATACACACAGTATAAAATAGAACCATCAACAGATCATTTTGGAGGCATCTAACATAAAACCTGACATGTAGGAAACTAGTTCACTTACTTATTCACAGCACTGGCAAAAAAACTCGCTATTCAAATATGAAAAGTACAACTACAGTCAAACAACTTTGGTTTTGCATTAAAAAATCAGGAATTCTTTTACTTACCTCTTCCTGACAATGAGTCACGGCGGTTCTGGAGGTAGTACAACAGCTGCTCTACCTCACTGAGCTTTGAGGGATGAATAAGTTTACATTCTTCAACCACCTTCCGTGCCAGGGAAGTTATATCTGTGTTGGCATTGAGACTCTTAAGACGAATGCTGCAGGCATATCAGAATTTTCCAACTCAGGTATTATTAAAGTAAGTGATAACTGAAACAACACTTATTTTAAATAAATAATTGAGAAAACATTTTAATGTACCAGACATTGACCAAAAGCCTATAAAATACAAAAGTATTTATATATAAAATATACAAAATAATATAACAAAATATTAGATATAATCAAGCTTAAAAGTGAAAATGCTTAAAGCTTAAAAAGCAATGACTTTATTTGATCTGGACAAACAAGATAACAAAAGGAATGTAATATCTACATCTGACTCTTCTATGTAGGACAGCGCATTCACAGAGCTTATTTTAAAAGCTCATTCTGATGTCACATATATAAAGTCTTTATTATTAGATGTGAAAATTCATACTACCAGAATTAATCATTTTTTTGACCATACTCACAGTCATTTTATTTTTTCAGTTAGGAACAAGAACAACATTAATATTTTCAGTCTCAGTTGTTCTGGTGGAAATTATATGGAAGGCAGAAAAAAAAGTAGGATGCATTTTAAGACCTATATGAGAAATTCTGAGGAACAAATGAATATTGTTACATATGTTAGTACATTAAAAAAAAAAAAAAAAGACAGTTTCTCTCTCCTTTCCAATGTAGTCCAGGACATTTATTGGAAGATCAGTAAGGAAAAGTTGTTCAAAGTCTGGAAACAATCGCCAATTTATATGGACTCATGGCGCCAAGAAAAGCTATAAGGACATAAAATTAGAGCGAAGACTTAAACAAGGGCAAAAGATCTGTTGCAAGCAGATGCACTCATGGAAGGCTTAGATTCAAAAAGAGAAACATAAGAAAGTAGCCACTATATTGAATTACTTCTTTGTGAAGATGGCCAATTTTTGGAGAGACGCCAAAGTAACAGGGACAGAGACTTCAGAAAAATGTCCTGTGCTCAGCATCTGTGAAATCACTATTCAGACACAGATGATCTCTCCTGAAAGAAGTCCAGTAGAGTGATTTCTGTATTCTTCCCAGCTACATATCATCCCCAAATCTGGTTCTCTTGAGATTCTATAAACTATCTAATTGCCTTTAATAAATTCCTTTCATGCTTGAATTTGCTACAGTGGCTTCTGATATCTGCAATAAGAACCCTAGCTATACTCTGTCTCTTTATTTTAATTTTTATTTAATCTATTTGTTTGCTTAAGTTTCTACCTTTTACATCTTTTTAAATTGTTGAATATTTTAGTATAATTTTAGCTCCACATCAGAAAGCAGAGATATAAAGGAAAGGCCATTCACAGAAAAACTCTCAAAAGACCTCTCCATGTTTAATTTTAACAACGAACTGGGAAATCTTGAGTTTTCATAAATCTGACTGAGAAGAGGCACAGTAGAATCTATAGACATACATTAAAAAAAAAATTCTTACTAGTCTTTTTTAGAGCAGTTTAGGTTTACAGGAAAATTGTGCAGAAAGTATAGAGTTCCCATATATGCCCCAGCTACCCTTCCAATAGAGTTTCTTCTATCATCACCATCTTGCAGTAGTGTGGTAACTTTTGTTATAATTGATGAATCAATATTGATATGCTATTACGAATTAAAGTCTACCTTTACATTAGGGTTCATGCTTTGTATCCTATAGCTCTCTGGGCTTTGACAAATGCATAATTTCATGTATCCACCATTAAAGTACCATACAAAATAGTTTTACTGCCCTAAAAATGCCCTGTGCTCCACCTACTTATTCTCCCTTCCCTCATCCTTTGAACCCCAGACAATCTCTAATCTCTTTTTACTTTAGTTCTGCCTTTTCTAGAATGTTACACAGTTGAAATCATATAGTATGTAGCTTTTCCAGTCTGGCTTCTTTCATTTAGCAATATGCATTTAGGTTCCACCACGTCTTTTCATAGCTTGATAGCTGATTATTTTAGTGCTAAATAATACTTGACTATATGGATCCAACAAAGTTTGTTTACCCACTTGCCTACTGAAGGACGTCTTGGTTGCTTCCAATTGTTGACAGTTACAAATAGAGCCGCTATAAACATTCAGGTTTCCATGTGGACCTAAGTTTCCAACTCATTTGGATTAATATCCAGGAGCACAACTGTTGGATCATACAGGAAGCCTACGTTTAGCTTTGTAAAAAACTGCCAAAATGCCTTCCAAAATGGCTGTACTATTTTATATTCCCACCAGCAATGAATGAGTTCCTGTTGCTCTATATCCTCACTAGCTTTTTGTGTTATCAGTGTTTTGAATTTTACCTGTTCTCATATTAGTGTGTAGCAGTATCTCGATTTAATAAAGTGGATTTATTAAGATCTAAAATCTTTTTTAGATTTATTTTATATACTTTATATATATATATATATATATATATATATATATATATATATATATATATGCAATATGATTCATCATCTTCCTAAATCCTTCCCTTATTAAAAGAGACAAAGAAAAAACAGGTAGGGCTAGAAATTTTAGAAAATGCCAGCTGTATGTTTACTGATTATTTCCATAATCAAAAAATAGACTCTTCATTAAGAGCCCATGCCTCTTAAGAAAATCAAAAATTCACACACACAAAAATGCCTTTATTAATTTTGTACCATAACCATCAGTTTTTCATAACAAGATCATTAGAAAACTGGAATTCTGTTTAAGGCAGGTTTATCCATTCCTTTACCTAATAAGAGAGAATAAAATACATGTCTTCTGATCTAAGCCATAGTACTGACTACCCCAATTTAATGGAAAGTTTCACTTCATACCTATCTCAATCTATATGAGTGTCTCCCTCAAAACTCTCACCTCCAGCTACCGCCATTTACAAATTCTCTAGAGCTATCAAAAAACCATACTCTTTTGGCCTCACAATATGATTCTGCTCCAAATCCTGAATAGCCAGGGTTGAATATCACAAGATTGAGTTACCTAAGTTTTTTCCTTACTGATGTTTAAACCTACTTACTCTGGCCAGTCGATAGTAACTCTTTCCAGGTGGCTGACTCTCTAGTGAATGCATCCCTTGTCTAGAAATCCTGAAGATTTTCAAACAATAACAACATTCTCACTTAATTCTAGCTGGGTAAGACTACTGACTACATTAAGAACTAAAACTAACTTTCTTTCATGAAATGTGGATGTCGGTGGTTCTAAAAGCAAAGATTCCTTCCTAATCTGCTACTTTTCTTTGTAATTCAGATTAACAAAATCTCAAGAGATTTTCACATATTCTCAAAATGCACAAAATTTAGGCAGCAATTGCAAACACACAAATGGAAGAAAGTATGAGAGAACACAGAAGGTTGTGAGCATGTGAATTAAAATCTACAGTATGAGTAAGTGTGTATACATGTGTATTTTTCTTCAATCTAGTGGATTACCCAAGAACTCACTTATTTTTAATGAATTATCTGTGTAATTGTTTCCTTCTAACCTAAATAAGAAGATTAGAGATTTTAACAAGACAGTAGGCAGTTTCTCTTTTCAGAGTGCTATACCCTGAAGTTTCTTAATTGCAGCACTATTAAAATTTTGGGCCAAATAATTTTTTTTGTTTGTAAGTAGCTATCTTGTGCATTGTAGGCTGTTTAGCAGCACCCCAGCCTCTATCCACCAGATACCAATAGCACCCTCCACTTATGACAACCAAAAATGTCTCCAGGCATTGCCAAATGTCGCCTGGGGTGGAGGGGAATCATAACCAGTTGAGAATCCTTACTATATATTTAAAACACAGTGCTTTTCAGTGTGCTAAATATATCACATGCACTCTTAGCATCCTGAATATACTTAATACCACCAAAACACACTAAAATTAGTTTCTTTTCAGTTCCCAAATCAAAACTTTATATGTAGGGAAGAATACTAGGTGATCTCAGACCTTCCCTACTTCCAGAAAATGATGGAAGGAAGGTAAGATCATCACAAGCACAAATGCAGACGAATGAAAAAGGCCAGTTCCTAAGGGGCTCCCGAAGGTATTTCAGAGGCAGGAAGGAGAGTTTGTAGAATATTGGGAGATCTAAGCTCAATTCATTAAGTCAGAAAATGCTCGTCCTATTACTAACATCTTCCAGAGGGCTAGATTTTTAAGGGATGAATTAATGGTACATGACCCACTTGTAAATTTTAGAAGTTGTATTTTCTGCAATTTCAGGGAATAAATAACATAGGATTCCCTAAAATACAAATTTCTTAAATCAAGCTGAAAAGTTCCACATAAACGTATCTTTTATAATTGATTTCACAAATTTCTATTCTATTAAATCCATTTACTAAATGGGATAAATAAAAATAGGCATTTTTCACTAGGTCCCAATTTGCTCACATAAACATGATTTTCTCTGGAATATACTCCCTATTTATAGTTTAATACAATCTCTGCTTCACTAAGATAAAGTACCCCTAGAAGAGTGGTATAATCATTTATCACCTACGCAGATCTAAGTAATATCAGATTTCTATAAAGTTTGTATCAGGTTCAATACTTTCAAGTGTGCACAAATGAAGTAAACTCACATTTTTTGGCATTCCTTTCGTTCTCCCAACATGGGATCCCCCATTTCTCCAAGAATGGTAGCTTCCACTTCATAATGAACAATGAGTGCTTTCTCTGATGGATGTACATCAATATTTCCTCCTTTAACTTTCCTATTAATACAAAATGAAAACAGGCATAGCTACATTAGAAACTCATAAAACATTCATGGTTTTTATCTAGTTTATCTAGTTTCTAGTTCCAAAAACATGTGAGCTGGATTAACAAATGCATTTAAATCAGATTTTCTCTTGACTTGGGCTGAGAAATACCAATTTTTCTCCAACTCTGTAAACTCTGTACTATACATATATTCTTGGTCTTGTAAAAAGCACCTTTATGAATAGCTCTGAGAAAAAATACAATTACCCAAAGAATCAAACATAAGAGCAAGTGAATAAAACCACAATTAAGATGGTTTTAGAGAAAACAACCTCAATCAAAAGTCAGCAATCCAAAACCAAAGGCAGTTGCCCCCACATTTACATTTAAAACAAAAATCAACCTGCCCAATAATTAGCCCATTAACTAAATCACAGAATGACATGAAGAAATTATCTAAACTGCAATATTATATCGATTATGCACCATCTTACCTAATTGTATAAACTGAAGCACTAGGACCTAAATCATTCTTTAAATCACACTCAAATTGCATAACAAAATGCATTTACAAGTTATGTTCTATAGTAACATATCTCAAATTACAGTCTCATTAGTAGTTTAAATAGAAAATTTATTAGTAGTTTAAATAGAAGTGAAAACATACAGTATTTGTCTTTCTTTGTCTGACTTATTTCACTAAGCATAATAGCTTCCGGGTTCATCCATGCTGTCGCAATGACGAATTAATCACTACTTGTTCTTGGCCGATTTAGAAGCTGTTAGATGTGTTTGTATTAAAAGAGATTAAGCAATGGAAATAAGCAAGATTTCCTACTGAAAAGAAGAGTAAGGATCTGCAATATGTATTAGGACGGTGATTAAAAGTCAAGTGTAGAGATAGAGTAGGAAATCAAGTATACATACTCTGCTAGAGTCCAGGAACGTCAGCAACTACACTGACAGACACACAGAACAAAACTCACAAAGAATAAAAGCAGAAACCAGGTAGGCCAGTAAAAAACAGGCAGTTAGGAAATTAGATACATACACACATTTTAAAGAGAATGGTACAGCTTTTAAAAGTTAAGATAAATGGATATAAATTCAGGCTAGCAGTCAAAAGCTAGAGAAACCACAGGAATCAAAAGTAAGAAGAGTTAAAGAAAAAAAAATGTAATACAGCACTAAAGAAACTATCTTAATTAAAAAGAAAACTAGTTACTTGCTTCCTGATGAGATGGAGAGCAATCCCAGTACTGAACTTTTTATGAAGAAGGAGGTAACTGTATCCAATTGAAGAGAATCATAAAGATGAAATAAAAGTGCAGATCCCGAGAGTAGCCTCATACCAACACTTTCAACGTGGGTCTTCCACATATTAAAGAATGAGGGAAAAGCATAACTGCTATCTTCTGGTCTGGTATCTTGCCTTTCTCCAAAGAAATCATATAGTGCAAAGAACCTCACCATTCCTTTTTAGTTTTTGTTTGCTTATTTTGTGTATGTGTGTTTTAAAGGAGTAAGTTAATTATTTTTTAAAAATTTCTCTACCACTAAAGCAATTTATTGTAGGAAAAACAGAATACAGAAATTAGCACAGAGAAAAACTGAAAAAAAAAATACCTAGAAGAAACCAACTGTCACCATTTTAGCACATACACATCCAGATATTTTTCTACTTGTATATAAATAATACACAACCAGAGAGTGTCAACTCTAGAATTTCTTTAAAGTAGAGGCTTGAGGGTAGCAATCTGATAGAGTTAAAATTACATTTGAATAGCAATTTACATAAGATTGGCACAAGTATTAATTGTTTACATCAACGTGGGGGCTGATGGAGATTCTGGGATGGGTAATCCCCTTCCCTGTTCCCCTTGGCACTGCAACTGAATATATAAAATATATACATTACAAACTAAGTTCATATTATATATATGATGTGTAACATACTTTCAAAAATTACTATATAATGACTAAGAATATTTTGCCATTAAAACTTCATACATTCACATTCTAGATACTCCATTTGTTGAACACCTTGATTCTTTATTTCTAACTTATGTTGAACAAGACTTACAGGATTCATTTACAAAACATTCAAAACCACTGTAGGATACTTGGTTGATTTACAAAGTAGTTCTTTAAAGGCTCAAAACATTTTGCAATTCAGTTACTCCATATTTATGTATGATACAGATATTTAAAAATTGACAACTATGCTTTCAAATTCTATTTTGGTTGGTAAAATATTCCAGCTTATTTGGAAGCAATTATGAATTGTGTCTACGTGCAACCTGTGACAAGTACATATCTGCTGTTGACAGATATGTAGAGAAAATTGCTTTTACAATAGCAATGTGCCTCATCAAAATCTGTACTTGTATTATCATCACAAAATGAGTAATTTTATCTTAAGTACTGACCTTCCAAACTGAATTTAACATGGCATTCATAGTGATATCAGACATTTAACAATCGAGAGAATGAACTTCCAAATGCTCTACTTGGAATCCATGAATTAGATGAGAAAAAACTTAACCCATTATTGGGATTAACTGATTTACTATTTGTAGCATCTTATGACACTGATATTAAACTGATATCTTTCAACTGTTTGGAAATTTCTTCTGCTAATGGAGCCTTCTCAATAACAGGACTGTTTCACCTCTTTTTTTTTTTTCTTTTTAACACGCATAAGAAAACTGGAACCAAAAATGTGCTAAATTGAATTAGAAAGAGTTTTTCTTTTAATCTCAGTATGAAGTCATGCTTCACAGACTCATTTATAAGATACACCTTCTTTACCCACATGTTAATTTTCACCTTCAGGCAGAGTGTTCTTAATTACTAACTTGTAAAGTACATCCTGATGTTTTCAGAATTCTTGTGGTTGATGATACATTATGAACCCTAAAATAGGTAACAACTGCTGACTAGCATTATACTACATATTTATCACTGATTTTCTAGAGAAACAAAATTTAGCCCTTAATGTTTCATTAAACAGGTATTGTTTGAAAAAATTAGTACCATCTACAGCTACCTAGGGAACAGTTTCCTCTGAAATTGAGCAATGCCTACACAATGAGCGAACAGGAAAACCTACGTGGAAGCAAATAAGAAAGGCTGAGAGATAGTCTTGCCATAAACCCCACTTCCGGTGTGGTGACCCACAATCAGGAGAAAACTCACAAACCCGAGTTTCTACCTGAAAAGTAAAAGATCTGAACCCAACATCTAGCATCCCAACTTTTAAGACCTGCACCTGAGAGAAGAGCCCCCAAAACATTCAGCTCTCAAAGCCAACAGGGCCTGCATCCATGAGACCTGTAAGCAAAACACAGAACCAGTTCTTAGAGGTCTTGTGTATGCAGACTCGCCAGCTGTGGAGCCTGCTGCAGGAGCAGCTGACAGGAAAGCGCCCAGACCATCTGTGCTTAAAGGACTGGCCTGAGGGGCAGGCATCTAATTTAACACATGAGCCTACTGAAATACTCAAGATGGAGGCCTGCAGGGACCATCTTCGTGCTCTCCAGCTCCCCTGTGTCTCCCAGAAAACAGTTTGTACCCTCATCTGGTGTCCTGCTTATTGCAGCTGCTGCCCAGGGGACAGATCACCTGACTCTGGCAGCCATTGGGGTTAAACAGAGGAAGAGTTCTTAAATGGCTACTATCCTCAGGACACATTAGAGGCAACAGACTGCGGCAATCAATCTTTCTGTGAAAAGATCTGTTAGCTTATCTTCATATCTGTGAACTTGAGGCAGGCTTCTAAAAAAATACACATCTGAAGGCTGTCTATAATCCTCTCCAGACACCTGAAAGGGCAGATGCTATCTTTGCGCTCTCCCACTGTCACATTTCAGGGCACCAGTATCTTCTAGAGGGGAACTTGTACATTTATATGGTGTCTCAATTTTTGTGGCTGCCACCCAGGGGACACCCCTTGATCGCCTGGGTCTGGTGGCCACTGGGGCTTGTGTTCATGAGTTCAAAGGGACATTAGTGGAAGAAAAAAAAATAAACAGTCCTTAATTGGCTATCATGCTAGGACTCAGGGCAGAAGGAGGAGACAGAAACACCCACCTCCCAGTCTTCACCTGAAAGAAGTATTTTTGCAAACTTTAAAAGCAGTGTATGGCTTCCAATCAGCCTGAATCCAAGTGCTGACTGAGAGCTTCCCCTTTAGGACACTAACAGGTCTGGGCACATCCTCAGCTACTAGTAACTACTAAAAATAAAGTAGGCTTCTTGAACAATCACAGAGGTTTGAAGACAACCAAGAAAGAGCCAGAGCATGGCTGAATGAAAAAGTTCATCTCCTAAACAAGGCCACTCCTTCCAGGCTGGGAGAGGTGGCTAGTTTATTTAACAGGTAGAAATCAATTCAAGGAAAATGAAACAGAGGAATGTGTTCCAAGAAAGAACAAGATAAAACCTCAATGAAATGGAGATAAATGATTTACCTGATAAAGAGTTAAAAATAATGGTCATAAAGATGCTTGCCAAGCTCAGGGGAAGAAAGGATGAAAAAAGCTAGAACTTCAACAGTGATAGAAAATATAAAAGTATCTAAAAGAAATCACAGAGCTGAAGAATACAATAATTGAACTTAAAAACACAACAGAGGGGTTTAACAGTAGACTCGATGAAGAAGAGGAAAGGATCAATGAACTCAAAGACAGGGCAATGGCACTCACACAATCAGAGAAGCAAAAATAATAAAAACAGAGTGAAGATAGCTTAAAGGACTTATGAGCCAACATTAAGCCAACAAACATTTGCAATATAGGGGTCCTAGAAGGAGAAGAGAAGGAAAAAGAGGCAGAAAACTTATCTGAAGAAATAATGGCTGAAAACTCCACTAACCTGAAGAAGGAAATAGATACCCAGAGAGAAAACTCAAATTACTAGAATAGGAAATTAAAGTGGGACATTACTACTATTATATCTGACATTATAGAGATAAAAAGAATACTATGAACTACTATAAGCCAATGAAGGATAACCTATATGAAATGGACAAACTCCTAGAAATACACAAATTATCAAAACTGACTCAAAAGAAAAAGAAATTACAAGTGCACCTATACTGAGTAGAGAGATTGAATCAGTGATCAAAAATTTCCCAACAAAGAAAAGTCCAGGTGCCACACAGTTTCAGTGGTGAATTCTACCAAATATTTAAAGAAAAATTAGCAACAATCCTTCTCAAACTCTTCCAAAAATTAAAAAAGGAGGGAACACCTTCTAATTCATTCTACGAGGCCAGCATTATCCAGATACCAAAGCGAGACAAAAACCTCATAAAAATAGAATATCTTTTATGAATATCCTTTGTGAAGAGATGTAAAAATTCTTAAAATACTAGCAAAAGTATCCAGCAGCATATTAAAGAAGATAATATACCATGACCAAGTAGGGTATATCCTGGGAATACAAGGGAGATTAAACATATGAAACACAATTAATGTAATACAACACATTAATACCATGAAGAAAAAAATGTACATGATTACTTCAATGATGCAGCAAAAGCATTTGATAAAACCCAACACCCTTTCATGATAAAAGCATTCAACAAATTAGGAACAGAAGAAAATTTCCTCAATATGATAAAGGACATATATTAAAATCTACTGCTAATACACTCACTAGTAAAAGAAGGAAAGATCTCCCCTTAAGATTAGGAACAAGAAGAGGATGCCAGCTTTCACCACTGCTATTCAATACAGTACTGGAAGTTCAAGCCAGAGCAATGAGGTATGGAAAAGAAACAGAAGGCATCCAGACTGGAAAGGAAGAAGCAAAACTAAATCTGCAGATGACATGATATCATATGTTGAAAACTACTGGAGCCATCAAATTCAGCAAAGTTGCAGAATATGTAAGTAACACACAGAAAATCAGTTGTATTTCCAATATACTAACAATGAAAATTCCAAAAAGAAAATTAAGAAAACCATTCCATTTACAATAAAAAAGAACAGTAAGGAATAAATTTAAGCAAGGAGGTACAACACTTACACACTGAAATCTATGAAATATTATTGAAAGAAATTAATAAAGACTAAATAAATGGAAAGACATCACATTTTCACACATTGGACAATTAATATTTTTAAGATAGCAATATTCCCTAAAGTGATCTACAGATTCAATACAATCCCTATCAAAATCCCAAAGCCTTTTTTGCAGAAATGGAAAAGCAATCCTAAAATTCACATAGAAACACAAGGGATCATGAATAGCCAAAACAATCTTGAAAAAGAAGAACAAAATTTGAAGACTCACGCTTCCCAATTTTGAAATGTACTACAAAGCCACAGTAATCAAAACAGTGAGATATTAGCATAAAGATAGACATATATGTCAATAGAATAGAATTGAGTCCAGGAACAAACCCCTACATCTACTGCAGTCAACTGATTTTCAACAAGGGTGGCAAGACCTCTCATTGGGGGAAAGAACATCTCTTTAACAAATGGTGCTAAAACAACTGGATATCCACATGCAAAAGAATGAAATTGAATCCTTTCTTCATTCCACACAATTAACTCAAAATGGATCAAAGACAAATTTTATAGCTAAACATGTAAAACTCTTAGAAAACAGGGGGGGAGTCTTCATGACCTTGAATTTGGCAATGGTTTCTTAAATAATGCCATCAAAAGCAAATACAACAAAAGAAAAACATAAATTTAAAACTTTTACATATGAAAGGATACCTTGAAGAGAGCAAAAACACACACAGAATGGGACAAAATATTTGCAAATTATTTATTTGCTAAGCATCTAGTATCTGGAACATCTAAAGAAGACAGACAAAGGCCAAGTGGCATATGAAATGTCACTAGTAACTAGGGTAATGTAAATAAAAACTATAATAAGATACCACTTCACATCCATTAAAATGTCTACACTTAAAAAAAAAACAGAAAACAGTAAGAGTTGGTGAGGATGTAGAAAAATTGGAATTTTCATACACTGCTAGTAGAAATGTAAAATGGTGCATCTAGTGTAGAAAATAGTTTGGTGGTTCCTCAATGAGTAAAACGCAGAATTAGCATTTGACCCAGCAACAACTAGGTATATACTAAACAAGAGAAAACAGGTGTTCGAACAAAAACTAGTACAGGAATGTTCACAGCAGCTTTATTCACAATAGCCAATAGATGGAAACAACCTAAGTGTCCATCAAAGGTGAATGGGCAAACAAGATATGCTATATCCATGGAATGAATTACTCAGCTTATAAAAGGAATGAAGTACTGATGAACGCTATAACATGAAGATTAAAAATATTTTACTGTGTGAACAAAGCTTTACACAAAGGCCATATACTTATTTCACTTATCATCAACTTACAGCATGTATCATAAATACAGTAAGTACTTTTGGTAATATACTATTTAAAGTCTGTATTCCTTGCTACATCATAATCACCACAGAGGCTGGGGAAAGTTTTCATCTAATACTTTTAATCATTTGGCTGAGTGACTTTTACAGGGTAGCATTTCAAATAACCATTGAATGAATGAATGTCATTCACTCTTAAAATCCTTCAGTGGCTCCTCATTGCTCTTATAAGTCTCAGCTCTATATTACAGCTCATCAAGTCCTATATGATTTGGCCCATTTTTCTTTCTAGCCTTATTCTCAATTCGTTTAATCACTATTCAGTGAATTCGTATGTTCCAGGTACTGCTCTGGGTGCTGAAGATACAACGGGAAGTAAGTACACTATACTTCACCCTTTCGAAGCTTATAGGGTAGCAGGAAAGACAAATAATAATAAAGTAGTAAGAGTTGGGAAAGACAAGGTATTACGTATCATGGGAAGCTAGCAGATATATCCGACCTGGATGATGGACTGGGGGGTGAGAAAGGGCAGCTCAGGAAAGACCTAGAAACAGTGACATTAATGCTAAAATAGGAAAGATGAAGAGTTAGCTAAGTAAAGAACAAGGCAAGTTCCAGACAATGGGAAGGGCATTTGGAATCTAACACTGAAACACATAGGGGTCTAAAAGAAGTTATTTCTGCAATATTATGGTTACCAGGGGAAAAGGTGGTAGGAAGGGATAAATTTGGGAGTCTGAGGCTCACAAATGTTGGCCACTGTATATAAAAATAGATTAAAAATTTTTTTTCTGTATAGCACAGGGAACTATACTCAATATCTTGTAATAACCTTTAATGAAAAAGAATATGAAAACAAATAAATGTATGTATATGTATGACTGGGACACTGTGCTGTACACCAGAAGTGGACACATTGTAACTGACTATGCTTCAATTTAAAAAAATAAACAGAAAAAAAAAGTTACTTCTGTAAGGCTGAAGTATGGAATTGTTGGGGGCAGGAGGGGAACAGGGAGAGATGAAGCTAAAATGGTAGGTGCTCTAAGAGCAATGGAAAGCCATCAGAGAGTTTCAAGAGGCCAAAAAAGAAAAAAATCTCTGGCTATTAACTGTCTATGTATTTGTGTGCGTTATCTGATTAAGGATATGAACTGTCTATTTAATCATTTCCCCAGTGACCAGAACAATGCTAGGCATGCACTAGGTATTTGGTAAGGATGTATTAAGCCCTACTGAATCAAAACATTAACTGGTAGCAGAACAAAAAATGAAACCCGATTTTTTTTGTTCTATAATCTATTAACCTATGTAAACATAGAGATTAGAGATTCCTCAGTGATAACTCCAATTAAATGACTGAAATTAACTAATTAAAATTAGAGTGAATCAATCAGATTGAAAACATACCGCTCTGTTAAAAACAAAATAATAAAAGTAGAACTATTACAAAAAGAATATATGTAATCATTATCAAAGAACTAACCATGAAAACAGAAGGTTCTGTCAGACACCATAGGCCATCTGGCCTGCATGATTATGTGTCAGATGCATATTTCTAATCTGAAAGCAGGCAATGCAAACTTCCTATTAGCTACATAGTCAAAATTAGAATTGAGAAGTGTATATTTCAACCTTTCCGGATTCTGACCTTATTTTACTTCAAACATTACAGTGACTCATTTGATTTTGTTTTTTTGAACTCTGCATAGTATAGCTTTGAAAGTAAGCAGTAGGTTGAGAATTACAAGTCATAGTATACCTAAGGGACCACTGGGTACAAGAATCTAAGGAAAACTATCTTCTGTCACAACCATATGACATGAATATAAGCCATTGGTGTAATAGTGGTTCTTTGCTCTAGAACAATCTTGAATTTAAAGTTGAAGGAGAAAGAATTTGTTTTCTTCCACAGAATTTTGAATCGAGATATTTTAAAAGGTTGATGTAAGCAAAATTCAGAGAGGAAATAAATACTGACTACATACTTGTCATGATTAGATTTTTTTCTAAAACTTTACTGATAAAGCCTGGTTATTTAATAATTTCAGATACATTTATACAAAAATGGGAAGGAAAGAAATATACGCCTCAGTCCTGCAAAGACAGTGCGTACAGCTGGTTGGCTGCGTGATTGATTTTACAATTGTTTCAATCCCTTTTAAGAGTCTATTAAAGGTCAGAAGATCTTTCTGCGATGATCAGGGCCCTGTCAGGCCAGGATAAACATATTCAGTAAAAGTATATTATGACTTGAAATAATGCCACCACTTTACATGGATGTTTTATCTTTTAGAAGTATTTTCATATTTGGTCCTCATACCTCTCATAAACTAGTATTTGCCCCATATAAGGAAACTGTGTCCAAAAGAATACAGGTGACATTCTAGGGTATTTACCCAATCAGTAACAGGGGCTTAGCTAAAAATGGAGAGTCCTTTTTTTTTTTTTCTATTGGGTCCCTGCTAACTCTTGGTCCAGTGAAAGGTATCCTTTTTATCGGGGTGATCTTATCTTTGACCAGAGTCAAATAAATAAACCCAACAGATTACATTTTTTTAAGGAGTAATTGATACTGTAAATATGTTCAAACTAAAGAAATGATAGCCTGCTCCATGTTAAGCTCTTGAACAAATCTCTTGATAATTATGAACCTCCCACAAAAATTATACCGTATACATGGCATTCAAATGGGTGAAGTGGATGAGGAAAGCAGAAATAGCCTGGAAAGCAACATCTCAATCCAGCCTCCCATGAATTAAAAGCCACCGCTTCTTTCCCATTCATCATTTCAAAACCCCACAGCAGTGAACCCCAAACTGGAGACAGACAAGAGAGGCGCTAGAAGAATTCATTTCCAGGCTCCCACGGAATTTATCATTTGGGGGAAAATGGAGAGTCGGGGTATGGGGGCGGGGAAGGGGGAGGAAGACGCGGTTTACCCCGCCCTTCGCCCCTCGCCCCTGAACAATGCAACATAGCAAGGAAACCATCTTCAAAGCTGTCAGGACCCGTCGAGTCAGGTAAGAGGCTGCAGAAATTCGCACCCCCTAAGGGCCCCTTCCTCTTTTCAATTTAGCTTTCCCCTCCCTTTCCGTGACTTCGCCCCTGTCTCCCACCCCCCTTCTAAGCTTCTCGCTTTGCCCAGTGACACCTCACGGCCAACCCAAGAACCTCTTAAGAATATCTTCAGGGTCCAGGTAAAGGAGGGTGGGACCGAGCCTTGGGGAGTCGTCACCTTTTGAGGTATCTGGCGTCCTCCCCCTGCATGGCGGCGGCGGCGGCGGCGTGGGGAGGATGAGGGTGTCTGAGGCCGGCGGGGCTATTTCCGGGGACGGTGGCCAAAGTACCCCACACCCAAAGGCGATGACAGTCCTGAGGCCTGCAAGGCGGGGCAGCTGCGGCGCTGCGGTTACCACGGTGAGGCCACCGGCTCCTCCCACAGCTCCGAGGCCTCAAACTGGAGCTCGCCCAGACCCGCCCAGAGCTGCCTCTATCAGCTCCGCCTCAAGGCGCATGCGTCTGCCGGCCGCGCCAGCACGCGCAGGCTCAGTATGCGGTGCTGGCCCTCGGGACTAATCTGACGCACCCTGCAGCAGGCAGAACGTGAAGGCTTTTGCGGCAGATTTAAGCGGGCGTGGTTAAGGAGTGGCTCCGTGTCACCGCCCCCTTGAGGATGGGAATTGAAAGCGTCATCCCGGATTGAAATGTTAGGTCTTCAGCTTGAAGAGAGGCAAGGGGAATCAGTTAACCTTTTAATTAGAGAATGAAGGCTCTAGAGCATTGCATTCCAGCCCTTAGCTAATAACCTGTAAAGTGAGGTTTGTATTTGGGGTCATTGTGGAAGAGGAGCTGCACTGACTGCTCTCAGAAGCTCGAACTTGTACAGATAGTCTGACCCTTGTACAAAAAGAATACTATTAATATGGACTTTGACCTGGTGGTAAATCTGTCACTTCCACTTTGGTATCCTAAATCTAGAATGCACCTTTATTTATTTATTTTTCCACACAAAAAGAGCTCCTGAATACAGCTCCTCCACTAATTATTCCTAAATAAGGGTATGTTTGGAATTGTTTCTTCCAAGGCAGGCAAGTGTGGCAATACAGGCCATAGGGAAGACGGGTAGTTTGTTTTAATTATAGTTGATTTGCAATATTGTGTTAGTTTCAGGTGTACAGTGATTCAGTATTTTTGTGGATTGTATTCCATTATAGGTTATTACAAGGTAATGGGTATAATTTCCTGTGCTATACAATATATCCTTATTGCTTATGTATTTTATATGTAGTAGTTTGTAACTGTCAATTTCATACCCCTAATTTGTCCCTCCCCCCTTCCCTCTTTCCTTTTGGTAACCACAAGTTTGTTTTCTGTATCTGTGAGTCTGTTTCTGTTTCGTATATACATTCATTTGTATTATTTTTTTAGATTCCACATATAAGTGATATTCATTTTGAACCTTAGCAAGTAATGGCCTCTGCTTTGAGATCTGTTCCCATGGACTCAGCTATCACACCTACACAAATGACTTATTGATTAATTCAATAAATATTAATTGAGGGCCAGCTTTGTACAAACATCAAACCAGATTCTAGGGACACAAAGAAGGCATCTCCACTCCCTCTTCTCATCTGTAATCTTATCACTTACTCTCTTCTTGTTCTATGTTTTCAGTCACTTTGGGCCATGTCTACATAGTTGTTCCACTGCCTTTTTCAAATGCAATAAATTAAAGCAGTGCACTGCATGGAATATTAAATATAGACACAGTCCACATCCACTAAGACATATTATTTTTATCTGCCCACCCATTCACACCAGCTACACTATTTCTGTCAGTGTTGTAGTCATTCTTCTAGTCTTCTGGAGAAGAATATATGGAACTAACTTTGACGTCTTCCTTTGTATCATTCCCTATTATTAAATTATTACAAAAGTCTATCATTTCTTCCTTCAAGATATTCCTGCAATCCAGCTTTTTTCTCCATTCTCATTTCTACCTACTAGTCTAACCACTTCATACTTGGGATACTGCAATTCTTTCCTAACTGGACTCCCTATTTTCTGTTTTTCCCAAATTCTCAAAACTGATACAAAATTTTACAAATTATTATTCATAGCTAGATTACCTTAAAACCCTCACAACACCTAAAATTGCCAATCACAATATCTATTAAAATGCACAGCTAATATAACAAGCATTCTTGCAATGTAAACTCCTTGAGATCAGAGATTTTGCTTTATTTACCTCTGTATCCTTAGAACAGCATCTGGCTCAGAAATGGCACTGAGTAAATATTTGGAGTTGAAAAAAAAATGCATACCTGAGCTTGAAACAATAACAATGAAAATCTGGAGGAAATGTATAGAGGCCAGAAAGGAAAAGCTGTAACTTAGATCAGTAAGGAGGTAAAGTGAAACGGGCTGAACTAGAGAAGCTGTCAATCTGTAGCAGGAAAAGTACGAGATAAGCCTGGGCATTTTCTTCCTGAAGTATTGAAATACTCAAAGATGAATGGGATTGTGTCCAAAAGACACTGGTCAATTTTGAGACAATTTACAACAAAAAGAATAATTACTGTGATTGATTTAACACATTAGTAAAAATCCAGGAGTCCACAATGATACTCAATAACTGATAGAAAAACAGAAAAACAAAACCTCACTTTCATTGATGCCAATGACCACATCAAATTTTTACTCTGAAAATTGGTAATTAAAGGAAATAATTAAGCATTTAATCCAGGTCTTTTGAGACTAAACTATAATTTACCTCCTCTTAATGAGGGAAAGCTCTTCTTTACAGAAAATGACTGCTAGTAATGGAGAAAAATAATTATAGACAGTTACTATTTTGCAAGCCCCAAGAAATAATGGATTCAGGGACACCTCATCGATTTATTATAAAATAAAATGTGGCAAAGTTTAATCCCACAGATTTCTTGATAATTCTAAAATGAAAAAATGTTACTTTACCATGGGGATATAAACATATCAGTATTTTAAACAAACAAGTAAATTTAGCATCATTAGTAGTGGTAGTACCTGATAGTTTATGGGATAGGAAGCACATAAGATCATTTGTTAAGTATTCTTACCAGAAATGAATGTGAATCTAAACTGTTAATCTGTAAAAAAAAAATTAATAATTAGAAATCTCAGTTAAATAAAGTTGAGAGACCAGAATGGGGAGCTCTTCTGCCCTGTGATGATAACAGATCTCAACAGGAAGCCTTTCCTGGAAAGGGCTCATCCAATGAATAGTCATGAACTCTTTGTTTACTGTAGACTTCCCAACTTCCTTTTCCTCTGTATAAAAGCATTGTCCTGCAGGGCATTTGCACATGGTTCTCCATGATTGCAGACCCCCAAATGCAATGCTCTGCTGAATAAACCCATCTTTGCTGGAGAAATATGTGGCAGTCTATTTGCTTCAGGTCAACAGATCTCACATGCAGTACTAGATAAAAAGATGGCCTCAAAAAATGGAGAACACCCAATTGGATATCAAGATATATCATAACAATAATAATTACAAGGTAATAGTATTGACAAAAGGAGAGAACCCAAATGGAACAAAAAGAGAGCCAACTCATGCACATACATAAACTTGAAATATGACATAAGTGAATTTTCAGATCATAATGGGAAAGATGTATTTTCAGTAAATGTTTTTGAGGCAATTGGTTATGCATATGTAACAAATGAAATCGGATTGCTATAAGCAAATGCTAATTCCACATTGAATAAACAAGTGTGAAAAAACAAACTTTATAAACATTGAGAAACAAATATAAATTATCTTTATGACCTTCAGTTTTTAAATTTTATGTCCTTCAATTTTAAACAGGATACAGAAACCACAAAAAATAAGATATTGATAAATTCGTTGTTAAAATTTATAACTTCTGATTATCAACCAAGACAAGACAAAGAAAGTGAAAAAGGTAAGTCACATGAGAACTAACAAAGGATTAAATCGATTACTTCAAGATCCATTAGGAATCAAAAAGGAGAAGGCAAACAACCCAATGGGAAAATGGACAAAGAAGAAAAAGAGGAATTAGGAATAGGCAGAAACAAAACAAAATATGAAAAGATGATCCACCTCGGTAGTAACCAGGGGGCTGCCAATTAAGACCATATAAAGATTCAGTTTTACATCGACCAGAGCGGAAAATTTAAGAAGTCTGACAATACCAAGTGCTGATGAAAATGTGAAACCTTGGAAATGATTTAGTAAACATTTTGGATGTGAGTGTACATTGGGACTACCACTTGGGAATAAAATGTCTTGCATTATTTTGTAAATTGAACAAGGATATCCCCTAAATGTTTGCAATCCTACTCCTAGTTATATAGCTCACAAAATTCTACCATGTGTGCACAATGAGGTTTGTTCCAGAAGTATCGGAGCAGTAATGTGCATAATAGAAAAAGAAAAATGGAAAACAATTCCAGAATATTTTTGCAGGAGAATGGGTAAATATGTTTGAAATATTCACACAATACAATATTATGCAGCAGAGAGTGTTAATGAACTAGAACTATACAGACAACATGGATGAGTATTTGAAACATTATATTGAGTGAAAGTGATTTGCAGAAGATTACATAATTTTTAAAATTGTGGTATAATTTACATACAATAAAATTCATTCTTCTTGGTGTGCAGTTCTGTGAGTTTTGACAAGCACATGAGTTATGTAACCACTAGACAATCAAAATAAAGAGCAATTCCATCATCCCCTGAAATTCCCTTCTGTTCCTTTGAAGTCAATCTATTTCCCCAACATCAGGCTCTGGTAAATACTGATCTGTTTTCTGTTCCTATAATTTTGCTTTTTCCAGAACATCATCTACATGTAAGCATACATGATATAGCCTTTCAAGTCTGGTTTAATTCTTTCAGCATAATGTATTTGGGGGCCATCCATATTGTGTTTCATTGGTTTATTCCTATTTTTCTGTTAGGTAATATTCCACTGTATGAATATGCCACAGTTTATTCACTCACCACATTTGCGTTGTTTCTAGCATTTGGGAACTGTGAATGGAGCCCCTATAAACATTTACACGTAGGTTTTGCGTCAACTAAAGTTTTCTTTTCTCCTCAGAGCAACACTTAAGAATAGAATTGCTCAGTTACATGGCAAATATATGAATAACTCTATGAAGCTGCAAAACTGTTTTCCAAAGTGGCTGTGCTATTTTGCGTTCCCACCAACATGTGTGACTTCAGATGGAGCCACATCCTCACCAGCACTTGGTGTTATCAAGTTTTTAATCTGTTTGTTTACTCTAGTCATTCTAACAGGTGTGCAAGGATATCTCATTTGATTTAAATTGTATTTCTATGATGATTAATGGTATAAGTATCTTTTCATGTGCTTATTTACCATTTGTATACCATTTTGGGCAACGTCTTTGTTCAAATATTTTGTTCATTTTTTGTAATTTCACTAGACTGACCACTGATTAGAGAGATAGCAATAGTTAGATAAGTAAAGATACAGAGAAATTATTTCTATCTAAAATTAAAGAGGACATCACTCAGATTTTATAGGTATATGTAAAAATAACAGGGAAATATTGTGAACAACTTTATACAGATACATATAATTACTTAAAATGGACAAATACCTGGAAAGATACACATCACTACAACTGAGACAAGAAGAAATACAACATCTTAAACCTCTGTATCTTTGAAAGAAATCAAAAACCTAATTACAATGTTTCACAGAAAAAACATTCCAGGCACAGCTTCGCTGACAAATTTTACCTAAAAAATAAGGTCAAATTACATACTCATGCAGAAAATAGAGAATGAAGAAATATTTACCAACTCGTTAAAAAGGGTCAACATTATCCTGGTATCAAAGTCAGACAGAGACATTACAAAATAGAAGGCACAGACAAATATCCTTAGTGAGCATATATGCAACAATCTTTAACAAAATACTAGCAAATTAAATCAGCAATGTATAAAAATATATACTATATTGTGACAAAAGAAGGTTTACCTCAGAAATGCAAGGTTAGTTTAATACATGAAAATCCAGTAGTATAATTTACCATACTAACAGTATAAAGATGAATAACCATACAATCATCTCAACAGAAAATTGAGAAAATTAATTTGACAAAATTCATGATTAAAAACGCTATCAGAAAACTGAGAATAGAAAGTGACTTTCTCACTCTACTAAAAAAAATCTGTGTAGATTTATTTCTGGGGTCTATTCTGTCCCATTGGTCTCTGTATCAGGAAGTAAAATGCTTCCAGGTATGTCGTTCTTTCTCAAGATTGTTTTGGCTATTTGAGGCCTATTTTGTTTCATATAAATTATAGGATTTTTTTTCTATTTCTGCAAAATAAATAGCACTGGAATTTTGATAGGATTGTATTGAATCTCTAATAACTTTAGATAGTATGGAAATACTGGCAATATTTAGTCTTCTAATCTATGAACATGAGATATTTTCCCATTTGTTTTGTTTTCTTCATTCTCATTTATCAATGTTTTGTATGTTGATTTTATATCTTGAAACTTTATTGAGTTACTTATTCTAACAGATTTTTGTGGGATCTTCAGGGGTTTTTTAGATATACAATCATGTCATCTGCAAACAGAAATAATTTTACTTCTTCCTTTCCCACCGGATGTCTTTTTTCTTGCCTATAAATAATTTGATTAGTACTTCCAATACTGTGTTAAATAAAATGGCAAGAGTGGACATCCTTGCCTTGTTCCTAATCTTAGAGTAAAAACTTCCAGTTTTTCACTGTTGAGTATTATGTTGGTAGTGGGCTTTTCATAGATGGTCTTGAGTATGGTAAGATAATTTCCTTCTGTTCCTAGTTTGCTGAGAGTTTTTGTCATGAAAGGATGTTGAATTTTGTCAAATGCTTTTTCTACATCTATTCAAATGATCATATAATTGTCATATTTCTATCAGTGTGACATATGATATTTATTGATTTGCATGTGTTGAATCATCCTTGCATCTTAGGGATAAATCTCACTTGATCATGGTTATATGGTCCTTTTAGTGTGTTTTTGAATTAGGTTGGCTAGTATTTTGTTAAGAATTTTTACACCTATGTTCATCAGGAGTCAGGCTGCATTGCTTGGGGAAGCCTTCCTGTTGATACCACAATTCGCTCCTTTTGTAAAACTGTTCCTCCTGGAAGCTATTCCTAAGCTTCAGACTTAGTAAAGTGCTTTCTCTGTTCTCCTACTGCATTCACTGTACTTTATGGACGTGATTTATTTAAAAGAGTGATTCAAAAGATGTAAAATCATGGAATTTCCATTACATTTCCAACTCACAGTTCTTGACACATAGTGATAACTAATAAATGGTAACTCCTGCTATATCAGATACAATTACAACCTTCAAGGATCATGTAAAGTAGTCACCAGGTATGTAAACAAATAACTTGAACATATGAATGCATGTCATAATGATAGCATGAAACAAAGTAGAATGTTGGCACAAAGGAGGGAGAAATCTACTCATGGTGGATACAGGCTCAGAGTAGGACTCACAAAAGATGAATAAAACATTGCTTAGCAGAAAACATAACAGAAACATCCTAGGGAAAGACAATAGTATATACAAAAACAGAAACGTATGAAACATTATGGTATTTAGATATTTGGATATTTAGGTAACTGCAAGTATTTGAGATGGTTAGGGAATTAGGTTTGAGTGGGAGAGCAGTGAAAAACAAATTTGGAAAATTCAAGATGGGCAAAATTGTAAGCTTGGTATAAGTGTATGGTATTTGGATATTTTCTGCACACATCAGGAGCCATGAAAGAATTTTCATATGGGAAAATTAAATGTTGAAATTTATTATTTTAGCAATATTAATGTTCTATATTTTATAGCATCATAGAATAGAGATGTAAGAATTAACATTTTTTGATCTCCAAATATGCTGCTTTTAAATTTCAATGCTGATCTGCTTCGAGAGTTCATAGAAAAATCCTTTCTTACCTTGTGACTGCCTTTGGGATATCATCAAATGGCCACTGTGGTCTAAAGAATCCATATCCACTGGCTATTAATGCAGTCATCTTCTCACTTTTCAAATTAATTTGAGACCACGTTGCACATCTTAATGCAAAAGAGATTTCAGTTAAGAGGATCCTTTAAAATACATCCTCTTCTTGATGGTGGTAGCATCTGTTTTCAGCTAGTATGACATAAGACAACAACTATGACATCACTGGGTTGCTCCAAGGATCATAACAGGAAGGCATATGGCCTGCTAAGAAAACAATGAACCTCTGTGCTTTTTTCTTCCCCAGGTTCTCTTACAGCCTGAACCATAGTTGAGAAAATAGTTGTGTCAGCTACTTAATACATGTCAACCTGATGATCCTTAAAGACATAAAAAATGAATATTATCCAGTATAAATAGAAGACATATTTAGTCACACACTTACACACACATTCATGCACACAAAAAACGCCCATGTTTGTGAGTTTGCATGTGGTTATATGCATACATGTTCAATGGAAAGTTTTCTGCTTTTGTGTGTGTGCTTTTAGAGAGATGCACACGACTTGGTGAGGGAGGAAGAGGATCTGAGTATATCCAGCCAGATCAGATGTATTTGTTAACTTAACCACAATTTATAAGCAGGCATTGCCTTAGATTTGAGTATGCAAAGATGAATAAACATTGTTCCTGACTTGAAGAATTGTATCTAAATACACACCAAGTGATTAAATAAAATTCAAAGTAACATATTCTGTGATAGAGCTATGATGTATCTCTGTAGAAATTGAGATGACTGTGGATTCAGACACCTAATCCTCTTCTGCACAGTGTACTCATCCAAGAGCTGAGGCTCTAAGATGAAGATACAGAGCTTACCTCGAAGGAGTTCAAGTCTATGAATAGGCGATCAGAGAACAAGTAACTGATGTCTCAGTCACATTGCCCACACATCTACATCCAAGTTTTGTTTCGTTTGGTTTTCCTGGATTATTTTAAACTGCTCTTACCTACTGATTTTGTTCTTATCAAGAAGATGCCACATCATCTCTTTTCCATTTATTGCTCAATTCCATAATCCCTCACTGTGGTAGAAGTTTCATTTCTGTTAGAGATAGTAAGTGAATCTAATCTCTCGTTCAATACACATTTGTTTAGTGCATGTTACGTGTTCCAGGCACAATTCAGAGCTAAACTGGTAGTCCGGGTGGATAAATTCAGGCAATAGCTATACTAACAATCAGATGTCTCCTCTGAAGCCTTAGTAGCAGAATTAAAAAATGTTCAGAGCATGACAAACTCTGCTGCGCACCTCTGCTGGAATGAGTTGAAAGCTCATTGGTCACCAGGGAGCACTCTCTCCTCTTCACCTCTTAACAAATGTATTGCCATAACGTAAGTGTTTGTGACATACCCTCTGGGTCACTCAGAACAGAACCAGAACTGCCAATTCATTCCAGATCAGTTCCTAGCAACTGCCAGTTAGCAATAATAACGTTGTTGTTGGATGAGGAATGAATTTGTGCTTCCAGAGTTGAAACATATGATGTTCCAGTGAATGACATAATACCAGCCTTTAAAGTATGGGGCTGTAATTAAATCATGTGTTATTTGACTTTAAAACCTTAAATTGTTTTTTCTTTTCTTTCCTTTCCTTTTCCTTCTCCTCCTTCCTTCTTCTTTCTTCTTGTGTGTAGACAGCACATGTGTCATGGAAATAACAGCATATTGGAAAAATAATTTTTTATGATTTGGGAAAATTTCTGCCAAACCCATGTCTCTTCAATGTAATCATTAACATATCAGGAGGGGAAGTAAAGATATATCAAAGACCCTGAGAAATGGTTGAAATAAGGTCAGAATCTTTCCTGTGAGTGTTAGTGACAAAAAGAACTTGAAATTCATTTTCCTTCAGCTCACACTTCAATACCTGTCTACATTGCTGCTTTTTTCTTTTTTTAAGAAGGAGAGATTAAAAAATAAGATGCTGCTACTACAAGCTTGACAAATTGTAAAGTATTTATCTCAAATCAGTCCTCTTCCTGCCTTTCCCACTCACTGGCATATGAGCTTCTTTTTCTTTCCAAATGAGTCAGTTGAGAGGATGTCAACGTTGCTGTAAATAAAAGATGCTAGTATGCCATCATGAAAAGAAAACAAAGGGAAGTAAAAAAAAAAAAGTAAACAGAATGCTGGTTGTCCACTTGCCAGCCCTTGTCCTCCGCCAGACATGGTGTTGTGTACTTCTCTTTAAATGGTCTCTTGACTGAATTCTACCAAATAATCTCTACCATAACCATGTGGGCACGCTGGTGAAAATTCCTCCATCCGAACTAAGGGAGCATTAACGGCCTAAACATTTTTAACAAGATTGGTTTTATTTTTACCTTATTAAAATGTTTTCATGGCTCCCAGAATACCTTTTGTTTTTTGACCTTGAGAATGTTGGGCTAGGATTAAGTCCAAGGTCATTCTGTTGCCAGTACGTTTGAGTTTACAATATCATTAAAATTGAACAAATATGAAAAGCCTGCACTGGAAAGTCAAATGTAAACTACAGGAACACATACTCTACTCTTTCATTTTGCTGGTCAATTTACTCAGAGCGAAGGAAAAACAAAACAGGCTACAGGCAGTGTTCAGTAAATAAGTTTTGAAAGAATATCTGTAGACAAGAAGGGAAATCACCAGATAAAATGAAAATGTCATAAAGTAGTAGGTTCTGGATTTAACTTTTTACATGTTGGCCATTAGGGTAAAGACGATACAGAAACTGGGGCTTTTGCATTTTTTATTCTCTTAAACAATATCCTTCTTCACCGAGAGAGTAATGGACAAAAGGGAGATTGGATGATAATCCTTTATTTACTTCTACCTCAGTATATATTTACTTTGTTTCTATTTTAGTGGTTTCTGTTGGCCCAAGGATAAATCTGTTTTATTGTATTAAAAAACTGTGTATAGTGGTTTAGAAGGGAGTGGGAGAAATATTTATTGAGGTAATACTGTGGGCTAGGCACTAAGAAAAGCAAAATTATAACAGGAAAAATTATTTGTGTTTTACAGATGAGGAAATAGAAATAGTTTGTACAAGTTAGCAGAGCCCAGATTATTTTTGTAAAATTTTCCTCTTATTTTTACCTTTTCATTATAAAGTAAAACAAATATAGAAGAAAATCACACAAGTCAGATCCAAAGCTTAATGAATTATTAAAAGGCAAACATCCTTGTAACTGGATGAGGACAGAACTTTTCCATCTACCCCAGGAGTTCCTCTGCGTGTTTGTCCCAATGTCAGGTCCTTGCTTGCCTCCAAAAGTAATTACTATCCTGACTTCAATACTAATCACATCCTTGTTTTCATGTTCAAACCCATATGTGGTCCCTAGACTCTATGTCTAATTTTGCCCATTTAAAAAAACTTAATGTCTTTTAAGTTTCTTTTAATTTATACATTTCTCCTCTTTCTTTTTTTCTTACATTATATATATTGAAGATCCAGCAGTATTTTACCAGTAGATTTTCCACATTCTAGATTTGCTGATTGCATACTTACAATGGAGTTTATTATCTTTCTCAAGGAAATATGTATTTTGTGCTACTGTGGCAGCTGAATCCAGAAGCTTGATCAGACTCATTTTTATTCCTTTGGCAAAAAAATAAATAGGGTTGTATTATTTACTCAGGGAACACAGAAGCTGGTGTTGACTTCTTTTTGATGTTAGTAACCACTGATGTTCAATGCTGTCTGTCTTTTTTTTTCATTGAGGTGTTTTTTTTTTATTTTAAGTATTTTACAGGCAATAAATGTTCATTGCAGGCAACTAGAAATACATAGAGCATAAAGTAAAAATTAACAATCACCCATAATCCCCACCCCCTAGATTTAACCATCTTTAGCATTTTAAAGCATCTCCTCCCAGTGACTACATATTTTTTTTAATTAAGGTATAATTGACCTACATTACTATGTTAGTTTCAGATGTACAACATAGCGATTCATCATTTCTGTACATTACAAAATGATCACCAAGATATATCTAGAAACCCAAGTGTCACCATTCAAAGATGTTACAGTATAATTGACTGCATTCCCCATGCTGTACATTTCTTTGTTGTGACTCGTTTTTATTACTGGAAGCTTGTACCTCTTAGTCTCCCTCCCCTATTTCACTCATCCCCCAACTTCCCTCCCCTCTGGTAACCACCTGTTTATTCTCTGTATCTATGAGCCTATTCTATTATGTTTGTTCATTTGCCTTTGTTTTTAGACTTCATATATAAGTGAAATCATATGCTATTTGTCTTTCTCTTTTTTACTAAGCATAATACACTTTAGGTCCATCCATGTTGTTACAAATGGCAAGATTTCATTCTTTTTAATGGCTGAATAATATTCTATTAAATATATACACAAATACATATGTAAACACTCATATATATGTGTATATATGAGATCTTCTTTATCCATTCATCTATCAATGGACACTTAGGTGGCTTCCATACCTTGGCTATTATGAATAATGTTTCAGTGAGCACAGGTGTGCATATGTCTTTTTGAATTGTTATTTTTGTTTTCTCTGGAAAAATACCCAGAGGTGCAATTTCTAGATCTTGTGCTAGTTCCACTTATAATTTTTTGAGGAACCTCCATGCTGTTTCCCATAGTGGCTGCACCAATTTACATTCCCATCAATAGTGTTTTAGGGCTCCCTTTCCTCCACATCCTTGCAAACACTTGTTATTTGTAGTCTTTTTTGTTAATAGCCATTCTGTTGAGTGTGAGGTGATATCTCATTGTGGTTTTAATTTGCATTTCACTGTTGATTAATGGTGTTGAGCATCTTTTCATGTACCTCTTGGCCATTTGTATTTCTTCTTTGGAAAACGTCTATTCAGGTCCTTTGCCCATTTTTCAATCAAGTTGTTTGGGTTTTTTGATGTTGAGTTGTGTGAGTACTTTGTATATTCTGAATATTAACCCCTTATCAGATATATCATTTGCAAATATCTTCTCCTTTTGGCCTTTTCATTTTGTTAATAGTTTTTTTTTTCTGTGCAAAAGCTTTTTAGTTTCACATAGTCCCATTTAAAAATTGTTGCTTTTGTTTCCCATGCCTGAGGAGACATAGCTAAAAATATATTGCTAAGATTGATGTCCAAGAGTGTAGATTGCTTTGGGAAGTGTGGTCATTTCAACAATATTAATTCTTCCAATCCATGAGCACAGTATATCCTTCCTTTTTCTTTGTTTTGTTTTCAATTTCTTTCATCAATATCTTATGGTTTTTCTGAGTACAGGTCTTTTGCCTCCTTAGTTGGATTTATTCCTAAGTATTTTATTCTTTTTTTATGCAATTGTAAATGGGATTGTTTTTCTCTGATAGTTTGTTGTTAGTGTATAGAGCTGCAACACATTTCTGCATAGTAATTTTGTTTCCTGCAACTTTAATGAATTCATCTGTTAGTTCTAATTGTTTTCTGGTGGTATCTCAGGGTTTTCTATATATAGCATCTTGTCATCTGCAAATAGTAACAGATTCCTTTCCAATTTGAATTTTATTTATTTATTTATTTTTGTGATTGCTATGGCTAGGACTTCCAATATTACATTGGATAAAAATGGCAAGAGTGGGCATTTTTATCCTGCTCCTGATCTTAGAGGAAATATTTTCAGCTTTCACTCTTGAATATAATGTTAACTGTGGGCTTGTGGTATATGGCCTTCATTAATTGTTGAGATATGTTCCCTCTATATCCACTTTGTAGAGGGTTTTTATCATTAATGAATGTTGAATTTTGTCAAAACTTTTTCTGCTTCTATTGAGATGATCATGTAATTTTTCTTCTTCAGTTTGTTAATGACGTGAATCACTTTGAATAATTTGTGGATATTAAACCATCCTTACATCCCTGGGATAAATCCCACTTTATCATGGTGTATGATCTTTTTAATGTATTGTTGAATTTGGCTTACTAATATTTACTGAGGATTTTTCATCTATATTCATCAGGGATTTTGGTCTGTAATTTTCTTTTGGGGGGTGTCTTTGTCTGATTTTGATATCACAGTGATACTGGCTTCGTAGAATGAGTTGAGAAGCATTCCTTCCTCTGCAATTTTTTTGGAATAGTTTGAGAAGGATAGGTGTTAACTCTTCTTTTAATGTCGAAAGAATTCACCTGTGAAGACATCTGCTCCTGTACTTTTGTTTGCTGGGAGTTTTTATTTTTAAATTACTGATTCAATTTCATTACTGGTAGTTGGTCTATTTAGATTTTCTATTTCTTCCTTATTCAATCTTGGGAGATTGTACATTTCTAGGAACTTGTCCATTTCTACTAGGTTGTCCACCAGTCTTTATTCAATGTCTTGTAGTCATTTTGGTTGTCTGAAGCTCATTCTCTACTATATTCTTTAAGAAGTGCTTATGGGACAATATTCCTTGAGATCTTGCTTATTGATAACAGTTGTCTGTGCTTTGTATACTTGAAGCTCAGTATTACTGAATATAAAATCCTTGGCTCATATTTCCTTTCCTTAAGTATCTTTAAATATGTTACTTTCTGGCATAAAGTGTTGCTGATTTAAAGTTTGTTAATGTAATTTTCTGTCCTTTGTAAGTCACACATGGTTTTTGCCTAAAAGGACAAATATTTTTTTCTGTTTTGATGTTAGTTTTTCTGCATGAATAGAGTCAGTTATATGATATGCTCTTTCAATATGTAGTTTCACATCCTTTTAAAAAATATCAGAAACATTTTATTGAATTACAATTTTTAAAATTTGTTTTGTTCTCTTCCTTGGGTGTCCATCTGCAGGGAGTCCTAATACACATATTGCATCTTCTTTACTTATTTTGGATGTTTGTCATTTTCTCTTAAATTCTTTTTATCTCTCTTCATCTCATTATAATTTAATTTTTTCTCTTTTGATTTTCTATTTTTAATTCTTCACTTGTTGCAGTTATTTACTCATGTATTCTAGTATAGGTTACATTTTTTAAAGATGTTAAATTTCTAATTCTGTTTTGAATTGTATCTGGTTATGTCTGACTTTTCTGCTTTTGATTTGTGTTATTATTCCATGTTTTATGTAATTAATGTAGATTGTACTCTTTTGAAATAATAATTTACAGTTTTGATCTTTTTTCCCCCCTATCTTTCATGTCTTTCTAGTCTGATTTCATTGTAATTATATGGGATTTGGCCTTAGTACATTTTCAGTTGTTCATTTTTTATAAAATTACTTTTCCTGGATGTTTAGAAAGTAGTAGCTTCTCTAATGTCACAGACCTCCCTTTTCTGGTTGCATACAGTGTTAAATAATATAGTACCTTGCTTTCTGAAATTTTCTGGCTCTCTTCACCTTCCCCATTTTCATCTGTATCTTTGTGTGTGTGTGTGTGTCTTTCTTGCTAAATTACGCCTCCAGTGCCAGTAGATTCTCCTCCGTATGGAGACCTGTGCCCTGATGTGTCAAGTGTGAGGGTTCCTAGATAGTAGACTGCTTAACCTTTCCAGAGCTTACAGCAGGTGCCTTATGCTCACACGCTGCTGGAGTGAACAATATCTTTGTCAGTTTCAGCCACTCTCCTCATATTGGCATGTTGTACTCTTCAGGCAGTATCTTTTGGGTGTTTTTTTGGTTCTTCTGTTCTTAGGATCATCAGATGCCTCAACAACACACAAGCTGTGTGGCTTTTGGTAGTTTGTCTCTACCTGCTTGTATTTTGAGGTTGTGGAGTGTCTTGTTACCCAGTTTTGTTGAATTTTTGTTTTTGCTATCTAGGTGCAGTCTTTTTAATGCAGTGATTTGAGAGAACTCGAAAAGACTATGCTGCCACTGCCCTCTTCCTAGAATCTCACAACAGTTGTTCTTTTATATAGATAAGGTCCAAGGATGTTGGCTATTTGCCAAGATGACACAACTAGCTAGCAGCAGAAGATAAAGGTACATGAAAGCACCTTGATTAGTACCTGTTACAGAGAAACTGCTTAATGCATGCTCTTTCCTTCCTCCTATCCTCTCCTTCTCTTCTTCCTATCCTCCCTCTTCCTTCATTGCCTCCAATCCAGAGCCTGGATTTAAACCAACTTAAATTTCTGACTTCAAAGCTTCTGCAAGCTCATTTAATGTGCTATGCTTCTACCCCATAATGTGAAGTCACTGGAGGTTTTTTCCCCCTTTTTCAGTTTTATTAGGTATAATTATTACAGTTTGAATGCACATATACATTATGTTGCATGTAAATACATGTATACAATATACTGCACATTTTAAAATTTATGTATGTGTACTGATCATTGTTTCTAAGAATAGATTAGAGCTTTAGCTTTTTAAACTTACATAATTATCAAAGGAATAAAGCCAACCACAAAAAAAGAATCAGCAGAATATGGTAATTCAATCATAAAGGACAGTCAAATGTGCTTATACATATTCAAGAAATCAATTATTTAAGTTATAAGTAATAAGTAGTTCATTTCTGTCCTTATTTTTAAATTTTTATTATTTTTCAGATTCCACATACAATGGTATCATGTGGCATTTTTCTTTCTCTTTCTGGTTTATTTCACTTAGAATGATGATCTTCAGGTCTGCCCATGTTACTGCAAATGGCATTACTTTATTCTTTTTTATGGCTGAGTAGTGTTCCATTGTATATATGTACCACATCTTCTTTATCCAGTCATCTGTTGTTGGACATTTGAGTTCTTTCCATGTCTTGGCTATTGTAAATAGCGTTGTTATGAACACTGGGGTGCATGTGTCTTTTTGAAATTTTTTCCTCCAGGTATATGCCCCCGAGTGGGATTGCTGGATCACATGGTAAGTCTATTTTTAGTTTTTTAAGGAACCTCCATACTGTCCTCCCTAGGAAGTCAGTGGAGCTTTTAATTCAGCAAAACCATTTAAACAAAATTAGTTTCACAAAAACCTACACTCATCTTGCTCTAAGAACATTCCTCTGTTTTTCTGCTCACATACTTTTCAAATCTATAAATGTCAGATTCTTTGACCCATGCCTCATTGAAATATGGTTTGTTTAAAAGTAAATTGATGCTCTTCTTTTAATGAGTATATTTACCGGCATTTTATGTAATTCTTTAAAAGCCGCCTTTTTATTTTCCACCTTCACCTATGAAACTACATTTGATTAAAAAAATAAATAAAATCTGCACCTGAAAAACCTTGATTTCATTTTCAAATTTAAAATCCACAAAATTCAGAGAGATTTTTAAACTTGGCCAAAGTCCTACTTTTGTAAAAATCTTATAAAAGCACCACTTTGTTTAGAAAACTGTACATTCTGAGGCACAGGTAAAATCCCAAGCTCCTTTGGTTAGGGTATTTGGCTCCAGGTGATACTTGATTGAAACTGATTCATTCAAAAATTGAATGCACCATGAAAGCTCCCACGGAATTTCTATAGTATATTCTCTTATGTAAAAACTCCCAATATACTAATTCTCCATAAACCTCTACGTAGGGCCAATTAGTAATTAGATCTTGAGGAGCAATGTTTTGCTTAATGTATGAAGTCACCACACAAGTCCCAAGGGATGCATAGGTCTATTTCAAGCCAATGCCTTTATAAAACCCTGTTCCAGTTTTTGACTCTATAATGGATTTCCCAGGTTGGTGATATACCACACAGAAAATGCCATTTCCTTATTTTTTTCCTCCTCGAACTTCCTGCTCTTGCTGTGCGAGCATGGTTCATACTGTTTGAATTTACTTATTGTGGTTTGCATAAAATTATCCTTCACTCATCTGCATGTAGTAGATAATGGTTATTTGCCTATAAATCTAACAGGTACTGAGTTTTATTTACCCTCCTGCTCTGTGGGCACTCTCTGAACAAATGAGCAGTTGTTCTTGAAACATTTTCCATTTTTATGGGATTTGGAACTGTTTCTCCTTGTTGCTTTGTGTGCTTTTTAGCAGCTTGAGGCTCCTTCTTTCATGGTGTTTACTCTGGAGCTGGTGTGAACAGAGGCTCTTGGAAATGGTAGAGTGTTAATATCCTGGAGGGTGTCTTGCTCCATGTAAAAGATTGCTTCTCTAGGCTCCCGGAGCTGCAGCAGAAGCAGGCCTTTCACAACACACACAGAAAACAGAGTCATGAATCGTCACACACCTACGCTCACTCTCTCACGCTCTCTGATTTCACATGTGCAGTAACAGGCCAGGAAACCTGACCCCATGTTGATTGGAACGTTACGTTGCATTCATTTTCAGAATATTTGGAACCTCACATATGTTTCTCGTTAATGCTCTTGTTTGATTGTTCTCAGTAATTTTAAAAAAATTAAATAAACCTGTATCAAAAATTGTCACTTTGCTTTAAAGAAGCACAATTAGCTCCCTTTGTGGGAGCAAACAGGAAAGAGAAAAATAAGCTGAAATATTTCTGCTCATTTATGTGTATTTCTATAAATGAGATTGGCATTAAGACATAATAATACATTTGGGGCTCAAGGGACTTTAAATAGCTTTTGAACAAATCAAGCACAAAGTGGCATTACTTATACAAAGAAGCTCATTTAAAACAGAGCCTGTTAATCAAATGTGGTTTAGAATCATGTCTGTCTTAAATATATGTTCAGGATTAAAAGTTACTGGGCCAGGGACTGAAAGTTAAGTAAGCTGATACCTGAATATATAATAACTGTAAATTTGGAGGTACATTAATTGTTTCAACCCACAAAGACATGGTATTCTTAGGCCTTAATGACTTCAAAAAGCAGTTATTTGGATCTATTTCTATTTTATCTAGCAACAAATGGGCTGTCCTCAAATTCAGCTTGATTATGTTGTGGCCCCTCTAAAACAAAAGAAAAAAAACCTATCTGTCTGTCTATCTACCTATCTTCTATAATCTCTCTACATATCTTAATCCAAGTGGCTAAATCAAGTGTTCCAATAACCAGATATCAGGTTCACATCACCTCCTGATCTATTCTTTCATTCATTCTTTTATTCTACACATTTTGGATAATGTTTTGAATATTAACCCTATTTTTTATTTCCTATATTTGACATCTTGGGAGCCTTGGAGACCCAGGGGAGGACTGCCCCTTCCAGAGTTGACTAGTTCCTAGAGATGGCAAACAACTTGCCTTTGAGAACACATTTGATAAGCAAACCAACAAATCACAGCCCATACCTCCAATCACCTCCCTTACAAATCCTCATGTACCAAGTCAATAGTCTCCCTGCCCCCAGGGCTAGGTACCAGACAACCGGGGTCCACCTCTATAGCCTAGAGGCCATCGGAATTATTCAAACTATCTGATCCTGTAACTTACCTTGCCTCACTCACTTCTCCTCTCAAAAACCCTAATAAAGTCTCTGCCCCATAATTTCCTCTTCTCTCCTCTGCCTCCTGACCTATCCAAGTACTTCCTCATGTGCCCTGCAAGCTGTGGAGTGCCTGTCCTCTTGGGAACTGTGGTAATAAACTATCTTTTCCATGGCAGTCATTCCTGATCTGTTGGCCTCACCATACCTGATTAAAACAAATCCTGGACACATTCTAATACATTTTGGCACCTGTCTCTATCATAAACTCCTGGCCTCTGTGTAGATCTTTTTGCTTCTAAAGAGCTTTCTGACCCTGGACCATACCTAACATTATTAGACACTTCTTTTTAGTGAGGTGTCCTCTTGCAAAACTCCTGTCACAAAGGAATACCTTGATAGGGGTGGTTAGATGGCAGCCTAGCTCCCAGCTTCGGTGGTACAAGGTACTCTATCTTGGCAAGCATAACCCAGTCTCCATTATTGCCTCAGGGGTGGAGATGGTTTCAATTGTAATGTACTTCTGATGCAGGAAAAACAGATGTGAGGCATAGGAGGGCCGTGTCCCAGGCTTCGGTTGAGCCCCTGGGATGTGCCCCACCAGGTGTAGGTCCTTGGCTTTGTGCAGGAAAGAATTCAAGAGCAAGCCACAGTTGAGTAAAGGCAGATTTATTTAGAGGTACATCAAAAGACAAGAGAAAGGCCACAAGGTGTGGGGGTTGGGTGCTCAGATTAGAGTAAAATTAGGTACACACTCCATAGACAGAGTGCGGGTGTCTCCTAAGAGGGTGAGAGGGGGCAGCTGTGAGGGGCAGTGTTGTCAGTTTTTATGGGTTTTGTAGCTTCATATGCTAATAAGTGGAAGGACCAGTCTAACTAGCCTGGGGAAGGGGCTGGGATTCCCAGGAAGTTGGCCATTTCCACTCTTTGACCTTTTGTGGATAGCCTTGGGACTGTCATGGTGCCTGTGGGCATGTTATTTGCCATGCTAATACATTACAATAAGCATATAATGAAGCTCAAGGTCTACTAGAAGTCAAACCTTGAGCCTTAAGGCCTTCTGGGGGTTGAATCCTCAGCCATCCTGATGTTAATTGCTGTGTTGTTCCTTGAATGGCTGTACCCTGCCCCCTGCCTGTCTCACTTCTGCTGGGCCTGCCTCAGGCTCTGCTATTCTCCCAAGCCCACAACTAGCCTTAACCTCACTCATGCTCCAGAGCCCAGTTCTCCCATGGAGTCTAAGACCCTTCTGCCTGTCTTCCAGGCTCATTTCTGCTCCTTCTTATGTATTTTCTCCACCATTTCCACTCAACTGTCTCCATACTATCTAACCGAAGTTGTACCAATCCTTAAATCCTTTATGAACTCTCCAGTAATACCCCTTCCTTACATTTGATTATATTTCAATGAACATTTTGTCTTTGTTGTCTTTTCTTCTTTATTTCATGTGCATTTTTTCTTATGTAACCAGATTACTAGATTTTAAAATACTTGGCACTGTAGGAAAACTTGGAATTTGGAGTTAGAGGACTTTGAGCACATTTGCTAATTTTATTACTTACAAGCTGTATTCATTTGCCTGGATTTCCATGCTACAATACCACAGGCTGGGTGACTCAAGCAACAGAAATTCATTTTCTCACAGTTCTGCAGGCTAAAAGTCCCAGATCAAGGTCATGCAAGTTTGGTTCCTAGTAAGGACTCTCTACCTGGCTTGTAAATAGCCACCTTCTCACTCCATCCTCATGTGGCCTTTCCCAGGTACATGCAACTGGAACAGAGAAAGAAAGAGCTTTCTGGTTTCTGTTCTTCTAAGGACTCCAATCTCATCAGAACAGGGCCCCACCCTACGCCCTCTCTTAACCTTAGTCATTTTCCTAGAGGCTCCCTCTCCAGCACAGACATACTGGGGGTTGGGGCTTCAACATATGAATTTTTAGGAGACACGAACATTCCAAGTGACTATAACAATATCTGAAAATGAAAATAGTACTACTTAGAATTTCTTCCCAAAGCCTTCCAAAGGGCTGAACCGTGTTCAGCACCGAAAGACAGTTATTATGTAGAATTTCAAGTAAAGAATTTTGTTCTGTGTATTTATCTGACCGATACAGCAGGGCAATAGGTAAAATTATGTCATATGAGACTCTGGAGTTAACTCCTCTGGCTTTAAGTGCTGATGTTTGGTGCCAGGAAGTCTTTTACATTTTTTTTGCAGCTGGTTCTTTCCGTTGCCACCATACATAGGATGAAATAGTCTCTGATGTCAAATTGTCTTTCTCTCTAAAAAGAAATTTTAGAGAACATTTCAGAGGAAACCATCTTATTGTCAACGTAGCTTCACACTCCAGGGTGAAAAATCTCACAGTTCTAGCTGAAATATGGAGAGGCCCTTTACAATTAGATGTCCTAGTTACAGAGGCCAGTTTTGTTCCGTTTGGAATTTGATTCTTTTTTTTCTGTAAGTTCTGCCTGTCCCTTCCAGGTCTATTAGACATTGTCTCTTAGACTCCTTTCCTGAAGAAGCACAAACTCTTCTTGGTGAGTATTAGGTGAAAACTTCAAGTTACAATTGCCTACCCAGGCTACTCCTTAGAACTTCAAGTTACTTCAGTCCTTCCTGATTCCTAAATCATGGATCTTTTGAAATAATATTTTTTAATGTGCAGCCACTAGTTATTACCAGCTCTTCCTTTGATTTATCTCCAAATTTCTCTTTGTTCTCACTTTCTTTCTGCTCCATTCCTAGTTAAGTTCTCATCATTCCCCAAGAAAAACACATTATTTTTTTCACTAAACCTTCTCTCCCATCTGAATTCCTAGTCTCAGTTCATGGAATCATTTTTCACCTTGTTGACCAAATTAGAAACTTTGGGATCACTTTTGATTCCTTCCACTTTTATATCCCTCATGTGTAATTGATCACTGAATCATGACTGTTCCCTCTGTTGAACATCTCTGAATTCGTTCATTTAATCAACAAGCATTTACTGAGAATTTTTTATGTGCCGGGTACTAGGAATTCAATGGTGAATGAGATCAGCCTGGTCCCCACCGTTACTGGTTTAATGATCTAGTGGAAAATGAGTTTTCTCTGTTTGGGAAAATGCTGATTACTCTGAACTCATCAAAGGGCTGCCAGAACAACTGGAGTAACGTTGCAGGTGCAACGTCCTGGGGGCAAAAGAAGAAATGTCTATTAGTGAAACAGAACCAGTTTCAACAATTACAACTGACTTCTAAGTTACAGTTTGTTTCACTTCTAACTAATCTTCTGTTTGCTGGCAAATCTTTCTACAACACAGACTTGATTATTACACCCTCGTTTAAGAGCTATTCATGAATTTCCTTTACTTACAGAATAAAGTCCAAACTCAGCATATCATGCACAACCTTGTATGGGATACTTTTAGCCATCCCACATGACTTGCCATTTTCAAATAAAAATGTACTTTAAACTTTCATGAACTTACTTCTTCCTTCTACATCTGTTCACCTGATGAACTCATTTTAGACTCAGTTTTAATGTCATCACTATGAAAACTCCCTGATCCTCCAACTTCTCAAATAAAATTAATTGCTTTTTTTTTTTTTTGTGGATTTTGTAGCTTGTTACAGGTCATACCATTTCTGTGACTGCCTCCATAGCCAGACTATATGTTTTTCAAGGCCTCTGACTATTTTATTTTTACTGCTTTTCTAGCTCTTTTCACGGTGCCTAACATATCAGAGGTGTTCAGTAAATGCGTACTAAATTATGCTGAATTCACTGTTTCACAAATACTCTTTTCTCTCTTCACTGGGATCAATGCACTTGACTCTTTATGTCTGATTCCCACTTTTAGAAATCATTTGTGCCTTAAACTCAGGCCTTGCATTTAACCAAGAAACCTCTCTAATAAAGATACAACTACTTGAGGAGTGAACCACTGAGTTAATAGAATTATCAATCTTTTGTAAAGTTGGACTTATAATAGCATACACTTCCCTATATAGATACTGACATTCTGGTATTGATTCTTGATATCTAAAATAAATAGAGTAATTTGAGTTCTCCAATTACTGCTTTTTCTGGCTTTTGCCATACTAACTAGCTTAATACATATTTAAATAAATAAGTAAATAAGTGTGATGTTCAGTTTGACTTAGTAGCAGTGATGTCCAGCAAAAGTTTGAAGACCAAAATGTAAGGATCTCCATAACAAAGCATTTATTATTGGCAAACAAGCAGCACCCTGGATTTCTCCATGTTTCAGGATCCCATGCATTTTATGTATACCTATCTAGGAATTTATAATGTAGAAAAAAAGCCACCCTATATATTGTCTTCTATATGAAGGATGCTATTACACAGGTGTACATTTTTTTTGTGCTGTTTTCTACTCCTAGACTATCCTTCCCACTTGTATTCTTTCTAAGAACCACTCTTTAAGAACCAGCTTTATTATTGCCCCCTCCATGAGGCGTTCCTCAAGTTTCCTGTTAAGGTTAGAGTAAATATCCACAGAATCCGGTTTTTATCTTAATCAGAGCGCATCCCACACCATATCGAAATTATCTTTTTATCATCACTTTTTCCCAATTTGAGAGTAAACTCTTCAAAGAAAAGATGCATGCTTTATTAATGTATTTTATTCCAGTGTTCTGACACACAGTAGCTTCTTAGTAAATGTTTATTGACATTATTGAAGTTTGATGCTTAATGTATTTTTTTACACCAAATGTATTTTCAGGGCTGACACTCGGCCTACTTGTGAAGTTTGTCTCTTGTATTCTTCTACTATAATCTCCTTTCTTCTTAACTTTCAGTGCATACTCCATTGTCTTCATGCTTTTCCAGGAGTCTTCTGTCATGATTAAGAATATGTCTCTTATAGTCTTATAACTCTAAGACATCAATGAGGGGTAAACCAAAGGGATTAATTATGTAATTTTAGGCACCAAGACACCTGAGTAGGGGCATCTGTTTTGGTGGGCATGAGACTGTCCCATTCTAGTTAAATTACAATAAGTACACCCTACCTAATATAGCTCTTTGCTGTTCCCATTAAGTAATCTTAGAACTCCATGGATCTGTTCACTGTGAGTTCTCCCCATATGGCCAAACTTCTCATTTGACTAAATGTAAGTTGGATTAGTGCTGCCTAAAAATAATAAAAAGTTTCTTTTAACTGAGCTAACTGAAGTATCTCTGATGTGTTCAGCAGAAATTTGACATGTTGTTTTCATGATGCATTTAATGTTTACTCTTTAGGATACTGGTTAATTACCACAGAGATTTCTACCCCAGCTCTGCAAACTAAACTACCAGAACTGGATTTCGATACGTTAGCATACATGGGGACTTACTTTTCCAATCTGGCTCTTCGTTATCTTCTCAGCCCACCCACCACGTACATGTTCTCTTTTTAAATCATGTAAGACTGCTTCTAAAACATCAAGCCACTGTGTATTTTCACTGTTCTATAACTTAGCTCATGTAGTTTGCTTTCTCTGGATTTCTCTTCTTTTGCTTATCTCTCTTTAAAATTTTGACTCATTTTTAAGTGCCAACTCTCCTGGGAATTAGTGATGTGTTCCCAAAATAGAATGAACTGTTTCTTCTTCTATCTCCTCCAACACTTTTGTCTACATTATAGAATTTATTACAGTGTTATAGCCTGCTGTATCTTTGTGTATATCACCCACTGGAATATGAATTCTTCGAGAAAAAGGACTGTGTCTTCCTCACTTTTTTTCCCCTCCCTTCTTGGCCCATTTCCGTTCCTAGAAACGTAGAGCGATTGGCCTTACACTCCACGGAGGGTTGCTGCAATAAGTAAAGTTAGTAAATCAGCTGAACTGACATATGCTGAACACTAAAATAAAGTTATATATTTAGGGTAAACTTTTTTCCCTGACCTATAATAGGACCACTTTACCCTTGGTTTTTCATTTGTGTTAGTGGCATTAGCTAAGTGAACTGTATATATTACTATAACATAGGGTGATGCTGGTCATCCAATCCAGAGGCTGGATGGCAGTAGAGGAAATGCAGAGATTAAATGGATGGTTGATTGGTTAACTTAAGGATTCCTTAACCTCTGGAATTAAATGTTACCTGTGATATTCATTACTAGCCTATGCAGAAGCTCTTAGGCAAAGCAGATGCTGGCCGTGGTGCTGAAGATTGCACGTGATTATCTCTTAGTCATATTGTTTTACACAATATCATAAGAATAAAATCAATGCCAGTCTAGCACAAGTTTGGTTTATTTTATAGAGTATGTTTTAATGTGTGACTACATATAATGATATCAATGTCCACAACACTTACCAGTTCTAACTAGTATTTCTCAACACCAGAGTAGATTGAAGTACATCATTCCTGAATCATTTAATTTCTTTTAGGGACTTAAAATGTGAGTGTAGATATCTATCATACTCTTAAAAAACTCCTTGTGGAAGTATTATGGATGACTTCATAAAATTAAGGTGTTATCAACCAAATCAAGATACAAGTATCAATAAGAATGCATGTCAGAAAGGGACCTTCATTGAATAAAATCAGATTTACTGTGTAGATATTCATCCTCAAATTTACTTATTGGATAAATTTTTGTTTCTAGACATAGGTTTTTTTTTAGCTTTTATTTTATTTTATTTTATTTTTAAAACTTTTTTTTTTATTGAGTTATAGTCATTTTACAATGTTGTGTCAAATTCCAGTGTAGAGCACATTTTTTCAGTTATACATAAACATACATACACTCATTGTCACATTCTCTTTTGCTGTGAGCCATGTCTAGACATAGTTTTAATGTTTACAATAAGAAGTTAGGAACGTTATGAATTAAGCGAATTTGATGACATTAATCTTGTGGTAGGTTGGGTGTACAATATTTTTTTCCTTCTGTTAGCTTTACTTGTGGATGGTTATTTTTATGTGTGTATTTAGTTCAGGCTTAAATGAAGCCTCAGTGTGGAAGTAGTGAAATGTCACTATGCATATTCTTTTCAAAGCCTATTTAGGCAAAGTTCACTGGATAATAGTGTCTGAAAACAGAGGAGAAGAAATAAAAGAATGAATCTTTCAAATATCATTGCTAAAACGTTTTTAAAGACAATATATTTCCACATTGTAAGGTTTTTTTTTTTCTGTACTTCTGTCTTACTTATCTCACATGATTGTTGAAGAAGTGAATTGAGAGAATGAAAATAAACACATTTTATAAATTAAAACCTCCTATGCAAATGCAAGATTTTATTACTATTTCAAATTTAAACTTGATTCTAAGCCTTTTCACCTTTTATCCTACTCTTCAAACTAGGGTACACAAACCCTGAAAGGATTGTGAAGACTTTCTCAGAAATAAAATGCCTGAAGTAGATTAAAGGAATAAATGTCCAGATCTTTGACTTAGATATATGCTTGTTCCCAAAATTGATCTTCCTGACAAAGCACTTGTTTTGAAGGAACAGGTATTATTTTCACACCTTCTTTTTCACAGTTGTCCTTTCCCCACTTTCCTTTGACTACACCACATGCATTGTATGACCTTTCGGGATAGAACTACTATAAGCAAGGGTGTTTGTGGGCATATGTTTTCACTTTTTCTTGGTCAAATATCCGGGAGTAGAATTGCTATGTAAATAGTAGATTCATGTTTAACCTTTTGAGAAACTGCCAAAGAGTTGTCTGAAGAGGTTGCATCATTCTGTATTTCCAACCGCAACGTAGCAGAGTCCCAGTTTCTCCTCACCCTCTCCAACATTTGATATAAATTATTTTTATTTTAGCCATTCTTACATGAGGACCATAATCTCATTGTGGTTTTATTTTGCATTTCCCTAATGACTAATGATGTTGAGGACTTTTTCATGTGCTTATATTCTGCTTGTATGTCTTTTTTTGTTGAAGTATTTGTCTTTCCCATTTTTTGTTGGGTTGGTTTTTTGTATTATTAAGTTGTGTTTTTTATATATCCTAGATATAATTCCATTTTAGATGTATGTGAATTTTTTTTCTCAGTCCATGGCTTGCCTTTGCATTTTGTTGATGCATTGTTCGATGAGCAGAAGGTTTTAAATTTGATGATACCCAGTTTATTAAAATTTCCCTTGGTAATTCGTTCTTGTTGTGTCCTCTTTAAGCACTCTTTTCCTATGAAGGTCATGAAGATATTCTCCTATATTTTCTTCTAGGAGCTATATGGTTGTAGCGTTTACATTTGTTCTGTGACCGTTCTCACTTTAATTTTTGTGCATGGTATGACAAGGAGGGTCCAAGTTTATTTTTTTACCATATGGATATCCAGTTATTCCAGAACCATTTGTTGAAGAGATTTTCCATTCCCAATGAAACTGTTTTTATAGACTTACTAAAATCACTAGATTGTTCATGTGGGGGTCTATTTTAGGAATCTATTCTGTTCCATTCTCTATCCTTTTGCAAATAACACACTGCCTTGGTTAGTGTAGCTTTTTTTTTTTTTTTCTTAAAAAGAGTTTTAAAGTTGAGTACAGATCTTCCTCAACTAATGATGGGGTTATGTCCCAATAAACCCATCATAAGTTAAAAACATTGTAAGTAAAAAATTCAGCTGATACACCTAACCTATTGAACATGACAGCTGAGCCTCACCTACCTTAAACATACTCAGAACACTTAGCTTACAGTTAGGCAAAATCATCTAACACAAAGCCTATTTTATAACAAACCATTGAATATCTCTTATAGCTTACTGAATACTATACTGAAAGTGAAAAACTAGCCTTATGGGGTTTCCCTTGTAGGTAACAAGTTGTTTTTAACTTGTTGCTTTTAGGATAGTCTATCTTTAACTTGGACTCTTTTTAATTATAATGTGTCTTTTTGAATTCACCTTATTTGGAACTCTCTGGGTTTCCTGGACCTAAATGTCTGCTTACCCAGTTTTGGAAAGTTTTTTAGCTGCTATTTCTTCAAATAATTTTTCTGGCCCTTTCTTTCTTGTCTTCTTCTTCTGCAACTCTTATAATGTGAAAAATTCTTTTTTTAATTTTGCTGCTCTGTTGGGGTGAGTTCCACTGTTTTGTCTTCCAGGTCATTGATTCATTCTTCTACCCCATCTGGTCTGCTGTGACCCCCTCTGGTGTATTTTTTAGTTCAGTTATATCTTCTGTTTGATGCTTTCTTATATTTTCTGTTTGTTGACATTTTCACTGTGTTCATCCTTTCAACTCTTGAGTTCATTGAGCATCTTTATGGATAGATTTATCTCTGTTTTATTTAACTATTTTTCTGATGTTTTATCTTGTTTTTTCTATTGGAGTATATTCCTTTGTCTCCTCCTTTTGCCAAATTCTCTGCATTTGTTTATATGCTATTGGTAAATTATCTACTTCTCCTAGTACTGAGGAGTGGCATTATTTTAGAAGATGTCCTGTAGGTCTCAGAAGTGCAATCTTACTTGGCCACCAGAATGAGGTGCTCAGAGGATGTCCCCTATATGAGCTGTGTGTGTCCTCCTGTAGCGGTGGGGCCATGTGTGCTGATGCAGTGTGCTCTTGGGTGGGTTGGCTCCCAGTCTGGCTGTGGCTGCTGCAGAACACTGGTAGATGGGGCCATCTATGTAGTCCAGCCAAGGTGCAGGAGTGGACAGGGCTCTCTGTGGTGTGTGCCCTCTGGCACTAACAGATTGAGGGAGAATTCCAAAATGGTGCCCAGCCGATGCCAGGTTTAGCAAAGTAGCCTGAGATGGCAAAACTGGTTCCTGCGCGTGTCTCAGTCCTTGGGGAGCATCCCGAATGTTTCCTGCCTCTGAAAGTTACTTCAAGATAAGTAAGTGAGTTCCTTTGCACTTTTCAATGTGGTGTTTTTGGTGCTAATCTTAAGGCCCAGCGACTCTATGCCTGCCCTTTAAGAGTGGGTTTTTTGTTCCCTGCAGTTGTATAATTTTCCTGAACATAATTGTTCATTGCTTTTCAAAGCCAGGTGTTTTGGGGGCTTGTCTCTCCTATGCAGGATCTAAGGGTTGGGCTGCTTGATGTGGAGCTCAAATCCCTAGCTCCTTAGGGAAAAGATGAAATCTCTCGTGGTCCCTTCTGGGTGTGTAGCACCGTGGCTAGAGTGTGGTTTATCCTTGGTGAGACTGTATCTCTTCCCCTCCTATTCATTTTGATGCTGTCCTTTTACCATTTGTTGTGGAAGCTGTTCATCCAGTTTTCAGGCCCCTTTCTGAGGGACTTATTTCTCATGTAGCTGTAGATTTGTTGCGTCTGTGGAGGAGGTGAGTTCAGGATCTTCCTATGCCACAATCTTGAAACCTCTCCTGTTTTATACTTCTTGAAGAGAAAGTCTTACCCACCTTTTGTTAAATTTACCCCTAGGATTTTACGTTTCTTGACGCTATTATAAATAGTACTGCTTCAATTTTTTTCTAATTGTTCATTGCTACTATATAGAAATGCAATTGACTTTATATCATGCAACATTATTAAAATCACTTATTAATTGCAGTAGTTTTTATTGTATTAGAAGATATATTAGGAGTTTATAGAATGGATACATTAGGAGTTTTTACATACACAATCATGTCATCTGAAAATAAGGACAATTTTTATTTTTCCAATTTCTATGATTTTTTCTTTTGTCTTATTATACAAGCAAGAATCTCCAGTATAAAGTTCAATAGAAGTGATCACAGTGAGCATTTTGTTTTGTTTCCAATCTTAAAGCAAAAGCATTCACTATTTCACTGTTACATATAATATTAACTGTAATTTTTTGTAGATGAATTTTATAAGGTTTCAAATGTTTTCTTCTGTTATTAGCTCGCTGAAAGTTCTTTTTTTTTAACGTAGATAATGTGAAATGCCTTTTCTGCCTCTACTGAAATAATAAGATTTTTCTTCTTTAATTTGTTGATATGGTAAGTTATATTGAGTAATTTTCAAATGTTAAATAAACTTTTCATTCTGGTGCCAAATCCAATTTGTCATGGTGTTTTATCCTCTTCATGTATTGCTGGATTCAATTTACTAATGTTTTGTTAAGGAATTTTACATCTATGTTCATAACGTATACTGGTCTGCATTTTTCATTTATTTCTTTTTTGCTTTTTTTTTTTCTGTCCGGTTTTAGCATCAGGCTAATACTAGGCTCATAAAATTAAATTCTAAGTGTTCCCTCCTCTATTTTTGAAATTTTTGTACAATCTTCATTTCTTTTTTAAATCTTTCATAAAATTCACCAATACATCCTTCCTGATTTGTTCAATGATTCTTTTCTCTGATGTGTCCATTTTGTTGATGAACTTATTGAAAGTATTCTCTATCTCCAATATCATGTCTTTTCATGTCTAGATTTTCCATTTGACTCTTTTGCATAATATTAATCTCTTTATTAAAATTCCCCATCTGCTAATGTAAGTTGTTCACTTTTTCATTAGATTTAAAAAAAACTTTTTATCATAATTACTTTAAAGTCCCAATCTGGGCCATCTCTGGATTTGTTCCATTTTATAATCTCACAATGAGTCATCTTTTCTTATACTTTGAGTAGGACTCCTAATTTTTCATTGAATTCAAGACATTCTGAGTAAAATTATTTTAGATTGTAAGGTAAATGACATTTACTCTCTGAAAAAGGCTTTCCTCTTCTTCCGTAATATCATTAGTTACAGGGTTAAATTAAACTAGTCTGTAATTGAATTGGGTCTGGGTTTTGTGGTTGCTTTAATTGTGTTCAAGCATCTCAGGCTTCACATTTTTCCGGTTGTGGACTGTTGCTGTCTGATACTGACTGTAAGGCCTGGAATGCTAAATATATATCTCAGTTCTCCTTCTCTGGCCTCAGAATTTAGCAGATCTGGGCATCTTCGCTAAAAGATAGTCCTCTCTCAAAGCTCTTTCCTTTTTCTTCAGAATTAGACTCCTATTGCTTCATATTTGGCAATGCCCAGAATGCAGGGGGTTTTTCTCAGTTCTGTTGCTCCTTCCTTAGATTTAGGGAGACTTGTATGCTTGTGTCTTCAGAATGGAGTCTTGCTCAATGCTCCTTCATTTCTCGTAGCATCAGACTGCTGTTGCCTAGTGCTTCGTACAAGGCTTGAAGCGTGTGTGTGTGTAGGGGAGGTGGGGTGGTGGGAGATGGGGAGGTGGGGAGGTGGGGAGGTGGAAAAGATTTCACTTGGCTTTCCATCTCTGCCCTTGACTTAAGCAGCTCCTGCTTGCATAAGCCTCAGAGGGAACCTCTCCCAGGTCTCCTCTTCCTCCCCAGTGGCAGACAGCTGCTATCTTATACCCAATGCAGGGTCCAGAGCACAGATGGTTTCTCTCAGACTTTCTGCTCTGTTCTAAGTCTTAGGCATGCCCTGCATACCTGTGATTTAGCAGATCAGTCTCACTCCTCCTGCCCTGCTCTTAGTCTTTTTCATGAGTTCTCAATCAAGGACTATGAAGAGAGTTGAACTATGACCTCTTTTCATAGTGGATGAAGGCTACAGACTCTCCTGGTGTCTGGGGCTCTCAGGACGCTGTCATGCCAACCCGTATGTACATGTTTGACATTTGTTAAAATTCAACTGTTTTCTTCTCACCCATAACTGTGGTAACTTCCTTCCCTTTCTGCTACTGTCAGAGGAGACACAGTAGTGTGTACCATCTCTGCTGACAAGAGCTTGTCACTCTTCTGATTCTAGTTCATCAGGTGAACTTGTGACATCAGATTGAAGCCATTACTTAGCTAACTCATACTATCATTTACATTTTAACTCAACCTTCATTTCCTAAGCAAGAACTTCTATGTTCTGTACCATAAAATGCCCTTGCTTTCCCCTCCCACAGGCTTTTCCTCCCCTTCCTTATTTATAATAGTTATTAAACTCTTTACTTCTAAAATGTCTGTAGCTTTCTTGAAGACAGACATTATGCCTTTCTCAACTCACTGTTATTTATCTCAAACCCTAGTGTTGAGTCTGGTATTAGTAGGCACTCAAGAAAATACTAGTTGAATTGAATTGAAATTCTTACCTGATTTCCTGGGAGATATTCTGAGTTCCTGACTGAATGATAAAGGAAGGGAGATCATTTCTCATTGGATCTGAACATGATCTAAATCCTAATGGTTCCCCCAACAGTTTGAATGATCACTTCCTTTTATTCCCAATGTTGCTGGGAAGGGCATATGTCTTTGAAGTTAGGACCATGGTCTCTGGCATCATACGGTCTTTGTTTTGCATCCCATCTCTTCATCTGGTGGCTAAATGACCTTGGACAAGTTACTTAATGGCTTAGCATCTCACTTTCTTCGTTCATTAAATGTTACCCATCTCATGGGGTTGCTATAAGAATGAATTGAATGGATGTATTGAAAGACCTAGCAGTTGGTATGCACTCAGTAAGTTTCAAGTATTGTCTTCACTACTTTGTTGTCCCTTCCTTATTGTTTTTTCCAAGAAGGTATGAGCATTACCATCCATTAAAAGGACCCTCTAAGAAGGAACAAGTAATTATGTGTACTTCCTTCCCCCAGAACCAGTATATCGTTAAATTGCTTCTGTTCTTCCTTCTCGTCTCTTCTTTTCCTGGTCTTAGCTTAATTAATTTGCTTGGAAGCTTTTGAACAAAACAGAGCAAAAGAAAGTCAAGAAAAAAATCCCTAAAGTCAAATATGAGTGTGCCAATATTAATCTGCTAAAATCAATCAGGCAAGAACTGTTTCATCCACTGTGAGGTGGTGCTGATAATTAGAGAGACTGTGAACTCTCCAGAAGCCTAAGTACCCTTTGTTTTTTTAAAATTCCAACATGAAGTCAGGTTTATAGATACTGTGGGAGCCCTGAGAGTTAAGCCTTGTAACCCTAAAGTAAACCCAGGGAATTCCTCTGACAGCTGATGTCCCCATATGACCTGCCCAGCTCTTTTTTTGGACTTCTTTCCTTCTCTGAAAAGTCTTTCTCTTGACTGTGGGGTTGGAGTGGAGGGACCCAAAGAGTCTGGATCTGTCTGGGTCTAAGGGTCTCTCTTGTGATTTGTTCATTCTAGGAGCACATTTTAATTTCTGTGTTGTCAGGATCTGCTTTAACTTGGCCAGTCCTCTGGTTTAGCCGCATAAACATGGGTTGGCCGCCACTACTTGTAAGAAGTAGACGACTGACATTGGCCCAGTAACACCACTGTCAGGAGAAAAGTTTGGAGCATATGGCAGCATTAATCAGGAATAGCGTCGTGAGTACTAGACCAAATTCTCAATCAAATGGGGCAACCAGAGAGAGAGCAAGGTTAGGTTACTAGGTTGGCCTGAGAAATAGATTAGCATGAAGGAAGTAACAGATGCAGTGAACGGGAAGAAAATCAAGAATGCAGAGAATCAGATCAGATTTCCAGGCCAAACTTAGGAACATTAATGTTAAGAGTGAGGTTGTTAAGCAAGAAGAGAAACACAGAAAAATTGGAGAAACAAGATGAATTGCTAAGCCAAAGTCAGAAACTCTAGGTCAATATCGGGGAGGATGAAAAAAAAATCTATTGATTCGGGTTTCCAGCCAAGAACTGTGTAAAGTCAAGGAGGTAGGTCACTAGCAAAACCAAGATTAGCCCAGAGCCCTGAATACTTGGTTACACTCTAAAGTAGTATTGTCTGTCCCTTATCCTGACTTGTTTTGAACTTGCCTATTTCCCTGAAGTTTCCTGGAGAAGGAAGAGAAGTAAAGCCATCAAGTACCTGCCCACTGGCTCCACTAACTTCTCTAATCTTCTCCCCAGTCTTAACCATCTTTGTTGCGCTGGTGAACCACAGACCTGCCCTGTATACCCTTTAAGTTTCTTGCACCAACTTGGACCCTGAGAGCTGATGGATTGCAATGACAGAGATAATGGTGCTCATTAAAGTTCCGTTGGTCCCCTGCCCAAGCCCGACCACCCATTTTTGATTCTTGCTCTCTGAAAGTAACTCTTTTAGCTGTCTCTTCTTTGTTTGCCAACTTATTTTTAAATAACACACTCTACTGATATTTCTTGATATTTTTCAGTTTTAGATATTATGTGTTGACATCCTTGTAGTGGAACATGGACATTTAGATTTCTTATGCCCCTGCCTCCTATCCCCACTTCACTCCTATATTTTTCAAAACATTAGATCATAATTTTTTGTTAAATTTGTATTCACTATGCATAATATTCATAGCTGCGCTATGTAGTTCAAATAATTTACATTTATCTTTTGTAACTTTTAGTTTTCTCTGGAATCAATAAAAACTCCCTTTTCTAGTTCTTAGAGTTCTATATACCTACCACAAATTTCTTCTTACACCCTGTAAATCCCCTCCTACTATATCCAACATATCAGGTAATATATTTATTTCTTCCCAGGGACCTCCATCCTCTTGTTCTCAGCTGGCTGGTGATTTTCTAAAACTGCAACATACCTGCCCTTATGGAGGTTTCTTTTCACCCAAATCCTGGGGATTTTTTTTCTTGTTTTATCATGGATTTCCTGTTTTCCTGGATCCTGTAGATTCAAAATATTACATACCTTGTAGTTCCATTTTCAGTAATCACTTTCTGCCCTTTAATTTCATAATGTAAGCTTTGAGCTTCACAGGTCTGCTAATTTTTTTCTCTCAGTGCTAATTCCAATTCTTAGCCTTAAAAATTTCAGGCCTTCCTGACAGTTGGTGAAAAAAAAATCTGAGAAAAATCAAAAGGGAAAAATGTTCCTTCATTCTTTACAGTTGCCTAAAACAGATACTCTGCATCATAAAACTCACCCTGATAAAATGATAATTGGAAAAAGTCTACAAAAATATCAGTTTTTTGACATTATGCTGTACACCAGAGATTGACACATTGTAACTGACTATATATACTTCAATAAAAAATAATTTAAATATTTATAAATAAAAAACAAAATCTCCTATCCAGTCTTAAGATTTGTGTAAAAATGTATTTGCTTATCATGTTATTTGTTTAAAACTATTTTTGGAAGTATTAATGTACAAAGAATCTTATAGACACTCAGGCAGAATTTACTGCTATATCCTATGAAATATATCATATTCCTTCTAAAATCTGCAGATTTGACTTGTTGTCTTATTTACTAATTTGTTGCCCTGGAGATAATTTTCAAGTAATAATGTTCAGTAATATTATTCAAATAATATACAAATGGACATGTCTTTTTTGTGAAAAATTATAAATACTTCTGAAGTTTATCTGTTGAGCTAGAAAAAGATTATAAATAAAAAAAAAAAAAGTCCATGACACTGTTGTGTTCTTTGTTCAGTCAAATTGTAAGAGTTCTGTCTCATTTAGAATTAACAGTCCCATGTCTTCCTCTTGGTTTACATTCTCATTTTGGTGTAGCACATTCTTTAGTATCTTTCTTTAGTGAAGTGGTGCCTGGGAGGTCATTTTTGGTGCCTTCTTCCATGTCAAAAAATGTCATTATTCTTCCTATATGTCACAATTGATAGTTTGGTTGAGTATTCGTATTTTAGTATTGAAATAATTATTTTTCCTAGGATTTTGAAAATCTTCGTCTGCTATTGTCTCCTGGCTGCCATTGCTGCCATTCAGAAATCCGATGATGATGGTCTGAACCACCATCATCTCTCATGTGGTTTACTGCAGAAACCTCCTAGCTGGTCTCCCTGCTTCCACTCTTGCCTTGCCATCGTCCATCCTTAACCCAGCAGCAGGGTGATCCTCAAAGAAGTCATATCACGAGACGCCTCTACTCAAAACTTTACGGTGACTCCCTGCTCCGTTCAACATACTGGCAGTGTCCTTGAAGGCCCTTCAAGGCTTTGGACCCTGTTACTTCTCTGCTCTCCTCTCTCCTTTCCTACCCCACCTTTACACTGCTCCGGGCACACCGGCCTCCCAGGTACTCCACCAACACACTGGGTATGATACCCCGTTCGTCCTGGCCAGGAAGGCTCTTCACCCAGACATCTGCAAAGCGGATGCTTTCACGTCTCTCAAGTCTTTGCTGAAACACACCTTGTCAAAGAAAACGATCCTGATTATCTTGTTTAAAACTCCATGCCGTCTTCCTCTCTTTTCACTCCGCATCATCCTTATCCTGCTCGATTTTTTCTTTTCTCGTGGCACTTCACAGCTTTTAACAAGCTGTATTATTTACTTTTATATTTTGTCTATTTTGTAGACTCCAGGAGGGCAGAAGACTTTATCTGTTGTGTCACTGATATGGCCCCAGTACCAAATCAGTACAGCGTTGGTGCACAGTAAATGTCACCTGAATGTATAAACTGAGGAGTGATGATTGTATCCTTCTTCCATATAATGTGACAGAGGCCATTCATTTTAGCAATAATTTCTGAGGCAAAGGTTATGGACACAATCAAACTTTCCATCATTTTACCCCTTCCATCTGTTTTCCATATTGTAGATAGAATAATCTTTCCAAAATGCAAACCTGGAAATGTTAGTCCCGTTTCCACCTTCCTCCCTTCTGCTTAAGATGGACTGAATGGCTTTTTGTGTTTTCAGATTTGACAGAATTTCTTGACACAGTTGATCAAGCCCTGCACAGACTGCTTCTTGCCTAAGCCAGAAGATCTTTGCATAAGCTGTTCCCTTTTCTTGGAGTGCTATTCCCTCCTTTCTTTGCTTGACTAGCTCCAAGATCAAAGCCACATCCTAACAGTGGGATAGAGAGCCTGGAGGTAGGATCTGGCAAGGGGCCTGAGCAGGCTCCTTTGATTTGTTGGAAAGTAAACGTGTAAAATTTCAAAGTTCCAGATACGTGGGATGAATACATTCTGGAAATCTAATATACAGCCAGATGACTATAGTTAAAAATACTATATTGTATTCTTGAAATTTGTGAAGAATAAATCTTAACTGTTCTCACCAAAAAAATAAAGAAGCAACCATGTGAGATGATGGACATGTTAATTAGTAAACATTTCACAATGTGTATGTATATGAAGGCATCACATTGTATGCCTTAAATAGATACCATTTTTATTGGTCAATTATACCTCAGTATAGCTCAGGGGAAGAAAAGAGTTACCACCCATTCACACTGCTTCTTCTAGTATCTTTTAATTCTGGTCTTAAAAACTATTAAATCAATGAATTATGTTAAAAAAAAACCAAAAACCAAAAACACTGTCAGTTTTACTTTAATGAGGAGCAGATGTCTTTCCCTCCAATTATGCTAGGAGTTAACTCAGGCTTATTCCTCTGATCTCAGCCCGGGGGTGACTTTCTCAGGGCAGTGTTCCCCGACTAGACCACACCCACCTTTGCTAGGCTCTCATGCCATATGTTCCTCTCCCTCTTATCACTCATTTTAGTCGCATGCCTTCACATGTCTGTGATTCTCTGGCTGATTTCTGTTGTTCCCGCTAGATGGTAAGCTTCATGAGGCTAAGGGACTGAGATGAGTTTTGTTCCCTGTTTGACCCCAGTGCCTGGCCAAGGATCATGAAGGTAATCAAAAACTATTTTTAAAGAAATGCATGGATGTAAAGTAATCTGTTAGGCATCAGCTTTCATTCTACATTAGACCTTATCTAACCACCAATGTTCCATGATTCCTCCAAACTGTTGCTGTTCTAAACTTTAGGGTTTGCTCCTTCTCCCTCAAGTGACATGCATCAAATTCTGTGAAGTCATAAGAGAACGGCATACCTGCTTTTCTGTTGGTCTTCCTCTTGTTCTAAATAATTGACTCATGTGACCCTTCAAAACTGGACTTTTGATTTCAGTCACTGTATCTGAATATTAATTTTATATTATTTTGGGGCCACTTTGGCTAAAGCTGATTTTAAATGGGGTTCTAAAGTTGTCTAATTTTAAGAACCAACACGTTTCACTGTTTCCTAAAAGTGTCTGTATTCTAACTTTTTGAAAAATTGGTAAATTTGCTCTGAGTGTATGCAGAACTTTCCGACATCTTAAGAACTGACGATGCCCGTCAGGCCGTTTTATAAAACTTTCAGAGTCCAAATGAAAGAAGTGTAGGAGATGAGTCTAGGGATAGGGAATGAGTGATGGAAAAAAGAAAAAAAGGAAAAAAAAAAACAAGGTGAGCACAGAGGGGATAAAGCGAAGTGAAGTCAGGAACTTTTTTCACACCAGGTTTCTAATCTTTATTCTACAGAATGCGTGGAAGTGTGAGAAATTTATTGTCTTCTGACACTTGGCTTATTTTTGGCCTCAAGGTTCACTGTGGTTTTGAGAAGGAAGAATGCACTGTCCAATGATCATTTTATTGACCTAGTCAGCATGTGTAGGAGTAGTTTTCCTCCCAGAGGTGATGGATTTGCTGTGATCCGGCCATAACTTGTTAGTCGGTCCCAGTACTGGCAAGTTTCACCAATTTAAAAATAAGATGAGTCAACTAGGAATCCAGCCTGCAGTTAAGTGGAACAAGAGTCAGAAGGCTTCATTTGGCTTCAGATGTACGTCTGTCTTGCTTATTCTCTAGATACCCTGGATGAGTGCACACAAATGCAAATGTAAGAGATGAGCTATTTTAAATAATGTCACTGAGCCCATCAATATCCATCACGGCACAAAACATACATGCTGGCTGAAGTACGATTCAAATCAGCCTGGAAAAATGGCCCAAGGGAATCAAGCAGTTTATGACCTCACCTGTCACTAGATATTTAATTCTTTCAGAGCATCCTTTGTAACTGGAATGATAGGAGATTTTACAGTGATTCCAGAGATCTTGATAGATGCACCCAGAGCAAAGGAGGGACAGCTTTTCAGCCTCACTTCATTCTTGTCTGGCTTTCGTCAGAGAGCCAGAGCAATTGGAGAGTGATCCATTGAGTCTGTGGAGAAGAACCAGTCAGGGAAGCTTCAGAGGTTACCCTGGCCTGACGCTGGCATTTCATCGTATCGTTTCTGTGCTATGTGTACAATGTAATTGCCGACGTCACCTGTAACTAGGATTTCTACACTCATTCTTTTGGACACGGTGGAACTATGAAAATAAAAACACACTGAAACAAATATATTCTACCCTTAATATCCATCAAAGGACAACACTGGTTAAAAACAAAAGGAAAAGCAAAACATACTTGGTCTAATAAGTTACTCTGTGTGAAAAGGGAAGATTATCCAAGACATATAAATCATGGTAACTTCTTTCTGCAGTAAGCACTTTTTTCCCCTCAGAATTATCATTTTGTAATCGGAAAAGCCCTAGAGTTTCAAGTATGCCTCGTACAAATGTCACTTCCAAGCTTCAGTGCTAATCCAGAGGAAATATTATCCTAGTGGTCTCCAAGGCCCAATGTCTAGGTGTTGGATACATGATAAACTTACGTGGAGCTTTCTTAGTGAGATATAGTCCTCCAGAGGATTGAATTTTTCAAGGCTTAGTACAACCCAACCCTTTAAATAAGATTTAAACTTCCCTTGTCAGGTTCTTTTAAGAGCTTTTTAAATTTTTTTTATTTGCTGCTTTGACCAGGTTCTAATCCCTGGTCCCCAGTGACAACTTTTGGCCATCTCAGCCACTTCATGTCTGGTTTCCCAGGGCCTGGTGTAGTTTGCACAATTGAAGATTTTTTTTTTCTTCTCCCACAGAAGAGCTTCGTCGAAATAATTTGAGATGGAAAATGGCAACAATAAGACTTTCTCGCTACTTTACTGAGAATAGGACAGATTTCTTCTCTTCTTTTTTTTTTTTTTTTTTTTACCATTTCCCCTCATTTTATAAGCAGCTCTCTTGAATAATGATTAAATAATGACAGAATAGTAGTTATTGGGCATAAAGAATGGTTCTACCCATTTGTACCTTAATCTTGGACTTCCAGCCCCTAGAACTGTGAGAAATAAATGTCTAGGTTTAAGCTACCTAGTCAATGGTATTTTGTTATAGCAGCCTGAGCTAAGACAACAATTAAAAATTTCAAATACTTTCTTGTGTTTAAAAATGACGTGGAAATTTCTAGGCACTGGAAACAAAAAGGGAACTCAAAGCCAGAATGAAAAGTTGGCGCTGATACCATGGCATCCCGTGGGATTAGCTGATTAACATATAGATCCTAATATCAGAGGGATGGACTTTTAATGCCCTGATGCCTGCAGGCAATGACTCCCTAGGCCTGTGTGGTATGGTGCAAGGGCTGAGAGAATGCGCTTGAGCTCGGCTACCTGGGTTCAAACTCTCAGCTCTACACCTCATCTGCTCTGTGATCTTGGGCAAGTTATACAATCCCTCTATGCTTCAATTTCCTTATCTATAGAATGGAAATTTTAAAAAAAGATGCTTCTCAAAGAGGTACATAGAACAGTGCCTGAAATAATTTAAGTGCCATATAAATGTTTACTTAGTATTGTCAGTGAAATGCCCATAAAAACAGATCAGCAAAACTTAAGAAGTACCATAAGTTTTACAAAGAATATGGAGGAATTATAAGTCTCACACTGTAGGCAGATAAATTTGTGCATCCACATTGGAAAGCAACTTTGCAGTGTGTAGGAAAGTTAAAGAAGTATCTGGTCTACAACCCACCCCTTCTGGGTATACTCTTTAGAGCAACTCTCACACATGTGCACCAGGAGACTTTTAGAAGGATGTTGGTAAAGTAAAAGATTGGAAGCAACCTAAATATTTATCAACAGGGGAAGATAAAAAGTGGTACAGTTATGTAATGGAATACTATATTGTAGTTAAAATGAACGAAGGTGTGTGTGTGTGGGGAGACTCACCCTCTCCCCATTATGCACTGAGTATGTAGCATCATGGATAAAATATCAAGAACTTATAGTTGACTGAGTAAAGTGAATTGAAGAGTACCAACCTGTATATATTTAGAAATTAACAAGACAATTTATAGATAAGTACTTATATACTGAAAATAAAAATGCCTTGATAGGAAGGATACATACCTCAAACTGGCATGTGTTTTCTGAGAAAAACAGTAGAGCAATGAGGGCAAGGAGGCGTTCCCAACTATATTTGTGTAACTGTTTAATTCTTCAAAAGACAAACAAATCTGAAGCTTATACAGCATAATATAACATCTGTTAACATTGGATGCTAACACAAATGCTTGTTTTGTAGCTCTCTATGTGTCTGAATTATTTCATAATTTTCAAAACCTAGTTAGAAAATAAAAAACATAACTGTGGTAGAGAAGAAAGCCTCTTTTTTCCAGCTTTTAGTTGGAACAAATAAACACCCCAGAAGTTTTTGATGCCCATTGTGTGAGGTTCACACTTTGAAGAACACTGTTCTCAATGCTGTGTTATCCCAAGGACATTGAGAGTCCCTGTTTCTAGCCTTGGGGTGGGTGGGGGTGGCGGGGGGTTGGGAGGATAGAGAGAGAGGGGAAGGGAGAAGAGGGAATTTTATTTTGTATTACATATTGTGGATTGAACAGCATATTCTTTTCAGTACTTTGGGCTTTTAAACTTTATATCTGCTACTAATACATGTTCAGTTTCAGCTGAAATCAGGGGGTAGTTTAAAAAGAATACTTACCCAAAAGTAGTTTGCTAGGTACACAATGGGATAATTATGGAGGCTAGTATACTTACTTATATATTTAAAAAATTTTGTTTAGGGGGAGGTAATTAGGTTTATTTATTTATCTTTTTAATGAAGGTACTGGGGATTGAACTCAGGAACTCATGCAGGCTAAGTGTGCACTCTGCCACTGAGCTATTCCCTCTCAGGGCTCGTATACTTATGAAAACATTGCTGAGTAAAAAGCCAAGGGCAAGTTGAATAAGAGCCAGGGCACCAGGTAAAGAAGTACGATAAAGGGAAGGGACAGGAGCAGAACATGGTTTTCAAGTGAAAGTCTCTGCAGAATTCTTGTATATAAAAATTAAAACCTGTTCCTCTGGCCCATGTGAGGGTGGGAAGGCCAGAGCCCACCTGCTTCTCTGCCTCATCATGCGCGCCTCTCTACACAGACCTAGTAGGACTGACAAGGCATATTCTCCTTACATTGCAGCTCACATATGTACTTCTTCCCTCAACTTGCCTTCCTACTAAAATGGAAAATAAGGGTTGATCCACTGAAGGAAAAGCTGAAATATTAGGACATCAACCTGAGACTTCGTGGTTTTTAATCCTTTAAGGAAGATGAAGAAACAAAAGCCTAATTTGATTTTCTTTTATTAGTAATTTGTCTAATATATTTTGGTTAGGGGAAAATGGGCAAAGGTTAATTGGCCTAGATAGGGCTCTATGCAACTTTACCTATCCAAAATCATACTGAAAAATTAAATTTTGGAGATTATATTAAACCAAGCATTATTATATTTTAAAGGAGAATTTAAAGTGAAGTTGAATGTTTTATAATTTCTTCAATTAACAAAAATAAGGGAAATGAGAAAAGTATACACACACACCCCAAACAGATGTTTTAGGCAGGGACACACTCCCCTTATTAGAGATGTGAATGTATTTTTTTTTTTTAATCTAAATGCTTGGGGAATAAAACCCCTAATTACAACTAAGTAGCCAGTTGAATTCTCTCCTCCTCAGTAAGACAGCAAGGAGCTCTTTAAGGGCCACTCCAGCTTTTCTGTCTGTTAAATTGAATGACTTAACCTGAAAATTATGGGTTTAAATATTTCTTCAGCTGCAAAGGGTCATTTACCTCAAGCCCCATTCTCATTTAATAAGGACTGTTAAGCTGAAACCTGATGGCTGACCTTGACTCTAATTGGTTCATACACCCAATGGACAGCCTTCCTGCAGTATGTGAAACCCTGCAGTGGATGAAAATAGTCATCCAAACTTCCTCTTGTACCATATATTCCAAACACATATAGGGTAATAAGCTTCGTTAATGACTTCCAAGTTATAATTAGGGGTAATCTTGGTTGGGTGCCTGTTTCTTAAACAAAACAGGATAAAGGAAGAGGCAAACACTGCACATGAGGTTATACCGGAATAGGGTGAAATGAGGCCTGGCGGTCTGTTTTTAAGATTTGCTCGTCAAAACCTATTTGCACTATTTTTTGTACTGCTGTCTCATTCTAAGCTTAAAGTCTACTTAAATGCCCATCTTAGTACAAAGACACACTGAGTTTATCAAGCAATAATTACTTATCCATTAATTTTCACTAAAATCCTGTATATAATAAAATACATTGATTGTATCCTAAATTTAATTTAGCTGATTTGGGCTATTTTAACCTTCTAGATCTACCTCCCTAGATTGGAATTGGGGATCTTCAGAATCTTGATTCAGGTACTTTAATTTCAGTCTTATTTAGCCACTAATTCTATATACTTTTTAAAAAATTGAAATATGGTTGATTTGCAATATTAGTTTCAGGTATATAGCAAAGTGATTCAGAAATATATATATTAATATTCTTTTCTATTATGGGTTATTGTAAGATATTGAATATAGTTCCCTGTGCTATATAGTAAGTCCTTGTTGTTTATCTATTTTATGTCTAGTAGTTTGTATCTGTTAATTTCATACTCCTAATTTATCCCTCCCCACCCCCTTTCCCCTTTGGTAACTATAAATTTGTTTTCTATGTCTCTATATACTTTTTATTCTCCAATTTTCTATAGGATTGTTTGTATTGTTATTTATTTGTAGGAACTATTTCTATATTCAGTACACAAAGTTTTTATTGATTATCGGTGCTCCAAATATTTATCTTTTCTCAATTGAGTTTTGACTTTCTTTATCATTTCTTTTGATGGCCAGAATTTCATTATTCAAATATTAATTCAGTCAAATTAATTGACTTTTTCTTTACAGTTTTTGTTTTTGGCATCTTAAAAAATATCCTTTTTCAATCTGGTATCATAAGTATGTTTTCCTATAACTTGTTCAAAGAGTTTAAGAATTGTGCTTCCCACATTTAAGTCTTCAATCTACCTGGAGTTGGTTAGTGTAGGATGTGAGGTAGGGATCTTACTGGAAGTATCCTTTTTCTACTGTAGTGTTATCTCTGTCTTATATCAACTTAATATATGTGAACAGATTTGTTTGGGGGCTCTGTATTCTGTTTTAGTAATCTTTTAACCTATTTTTGTGCTAATAGCACCCTATCTTAATTTCCTTCTTCCTGAAGTAGATTTCTTTAGTTATCCTTCCAGTGAGCATCTATGAATGATCAGTTCTATCTTTGTCTGAAAATATCTTTATCTTCTCTGTTGAATTTTTAGTTTAAAGTATTACAGAATTTCAATTTGATAGGCATTTTATATTGAGTGGATTTGTCTCAAATATTTAGTTTATCATACTACCAAATGAGTATGCTTCCTATGTTTTCCTTTTCTTTCTTTATCTTTCTTACTTTTCAGTCTCTCTCCAAGCTAATTTATTGTTTAACAGTGGTCTCCTTTTCACCAAGGGATCCACTGTGAGAAGGCAAACCAACCTAGATAAATTCAGAGTTTCCACAGTCTCTTGCTATAGTCATATTTCTTTCCTCTACATTTATTGTTTTCCTTTCCTGCCTGGAAACTGGATGCCTGTGGTGGACTAGAGAGCTATATCATAACTTCACTCACTCAGTATGAATGTGGTCAAGAGTGGTATGAGGTAATAGCAAATAGAGCATTTCAGCTGTGAGAGAAAAATTATTTGCATAAGGAAATAAATGCAATGAACCAGAAACTGGTGCAAGCTATACCAGTGTGAGAAATAGTCACAAAATCTAATGTGACTCACAGAGATAAACAAAAGCTGACAAAGGCATTTTGTATAAGCTAATCTGTCTTTCATTCCCACACAGGAATTATAGGTCTGATATATAGAGATCTTAGAACACTTAATAATCCTTCTCTAAACATAATTAACATCCATTTTACAATAAAGGAAAATCAAGTTTTTTAAAAACTGAGAAACTTGCTAATATCAATTGCTGAGTAAAGAAGACTGAATAGCTGGAGTTAGTGATTGCCAGTCTCTCTCCTAGGACTATACACCCTAACCTTTTCAGCGTACGAAAGGTTATCAAAACGTTACTGAGATGTCAGGGTTAAGAACCTGCCTCCTGTTAGATGTATTGACAAATCAAGTAACAAAAGAAGATCCCTTAGTTTTCTTCTTTGGTGGCTTAGTTTTCCCTTCAGCAAGAGAAAATTCTGAAAGATAGACACATGAGCTCCAGTAGCATATTTCACTTGGGTTTCATTTCTTTTCAAATCTTAAATGCATAGAGTGCAAATAATCTCCTGGATAGATGGTGAAATTTCATGGTAAGAGACAATGTCACATTGACTATAACCCCCAAAGGGGCAGATAGACAGAAAATACTTTTAGAGCCTATAACTTATCAAATTTCTACCAAAGACTATAATTATAATAACATCTATCATGGTTAGATTCCAAATCTTTTAAAAATTCCACTGACGAAGTGTGAATTAGCTGCATTGTAACAAATTATTCCCAAATTTAGCTGCTTCAAAAAAAGAAACATTTCTGTAGGTCAGCTTAGCTGGTTCAGGGTCTTTTATCAGGTTGGCAGGGGAAAGATCTTCCAAGCTCACTTATGGTTGTTTGCTTTTTCTGGGCTGTTGCATGGAGGTGGTTTCTTGCCATGTGAACCTCCCCTTAGGGCAGGTCACCGCAGGCAGCTGGCTCCCCTCAGAGCAAGCAAGGACAAGAGCAAAGGAAAAGGTCCAAGACAGTCTTTTTATAACCTAACCTTGGGAGTGACATCCTATCACTTCTGCCATATTTTGTTCTTCAGAAGTGAGTCACTAAGTCTAGCCCATTCTCAGAAAAGAGCATTAAACAGAGGTGTGGCACTATCAGGCAGGAGATGGGGATCTAGAGGGGTCATTTTAGAAGCTGCCTACAGTGTGTGCATTTGTGTGGATGTGTATTGTGGTGGGCAGTGAGTGATCAGTGGTTGCACTTGGTATGGGGCCAATAGAGTATTGAGTTCTTATGGATTTTCTTGTTAAGAATATTAGAGGGTTAAAAATGGTAGTTGTGGTCCCTACAGGAAACAGATAGCATTCACAAATTGAGAATTTGAGCCAGTTTAATAAAAGGACTATTTACAAAGTTGTGATAAGTGTAGATAAATTGCAAGAAATAGTGCATTCCTCCAGGGTTTGTGACAGCCTGATGCATCATGACACTGAGGCCTGAAGCAGCAAGAGGAGGGAGCAGTTTCCAGAACTAGGAGAGAATATTTGTACAAGAAGACCTCCAGACAGGAGCTATGACTCTACACCAAAGGAAGCACTTGGCCTATGGCATCTCCACAGGGAAGGTGCCAGGGGAGGTTGACTCACCCTCCTCCAGCCTCCTGCTGGCTCTACCCATTGGCAGAACTCAACCAGAAGCCAGAAGGCAAGGAAGTCCACTGATGTTGTCAATACAGTCCAGCCTCCAGTCGCACATAGTCATGTAGGAGGAGTGGAGAGTGGACCTGGAGGGACAGGCAGAAGATACCCAGTACAGAAACCAAATGAGTACTTACAAGGAAAATCACATCCCCAATAGGCAGAGAGGAAGAAACGGGCCTACACAACTAGGTATTGTTTGGTTGCTAGATGGAAGAATTTGCTGACAGAGAAGGGCATTTCACATCAAGACAGGCTTTCATATAATTGTGTTTCTTGAAGATCCTTGAAAATGGGAAACACACATTCATCTCTATGAAATCATTTGGACAAAACTGTACTGATGAAAGAAGTGTGGGTGGCTAAGATGACTTTGAAGGGTCCTTGAAACTTGAGGATTCAGGGTTCCAGGAGGAGTGATGGAAATCAGGGAACAAGATCTCCTGCAAAATATTCACAACTCTTTGAAATGGAAATTAGGCTATTCCAATTTCGGAATCAAATTAAAGCAAATATTCAGAGTGTTAGCCGGTTGTGCTCCTGCCTGTTTGAAGCGGCAGCTAAAGGAGGGAGGCCTGCTTTTTCCTGGATGAAGCGGGATCTCACTCAGCCTGTTTTCATCTTTACTTAGCACCTGCTGTCTTGGAGTGGTGTCGTCCAAGCAATCAGACGGTAGTAGTGCCAAGAGTCTGACCTCCCGTGTCTGCCCACCCCTCCCCCCACACCCCATGACACCTCTCCTGATATAGATGGACAGGGGCTGGTTTAAAATGACAGTCTCAAGTTCGTGGAGGAAGAGAAGCCTAATTCAAAGAAACAGCCAGGCAGGCTTCCTTTCTCTGCAGGAATAATTATTATCCCCTTTCACCATGGCCCACCTGGGAGCCCACTTTGCCTTCAGATCCCGCTGGCAGAAGACCGACGATGAACTCTGTCGACATAGCATGTCCTTTATTCTTCACAAGGCCATTTGCAATGACTTCTTTCAGAGTTACCTCTACTTGCTGGAGAATATTCCCCTGGGTAAGTGAGTCAGTGCTAGAAGGTAAGGGACAAGAAAGGACCGGAGGGACTGTGTGAGCTTGGGGGGCTTTTGCAAGAGGAGTTAGAACAAGGACACTTTTCAGATAAAAAGAAGCCACAACCGATGTCAGAGGGCTTAAATGTTTCAATGGCATTCTTTCATGGAGAGTGCAGAGATCAAATGCTCCCTGGCAGGTCGAGCATCTATTTTGGGACTTCATACACCCTCAGACACGGGGAACTTGCTTCCCTGGGTGTTGGCTGCCTGAGTATCAGGCTTATAGAAATTAATTTCCTAAGTTTGGAAGGGTATTTTTTTTGTAATATTTGCAAAAATTTAGAGGTGGGCAAATTAGGCAACTCAAAGATGAGAGTATTAATATAATCCAGTAGTATATCAACTAAGAATTAAAAAGAGACTAAACAATAATAGATCAAGGTTGTTGGTGTGTGTGAGTGTGTGTGTGTGTGTGTGTGTGTGCATGAGAACACACTCCACATAACCCTTTCTGGCCTTCCTGAGTCACAGTAATAGTCTGAGAGCTTAAAAGGAGCAGATTTTTGTTTGGTCTTTGAATATTAAGAAAAACTGGGGCAGTAGTCTGTCTCCATTTTAGTTATTTCTTCTAGTTTTCAGGGAATTGGACAATAGGGCAATAAAAAGCTTATCTGGTTTCTCTACACCCCTCTTCTCCATCTCTGTGAAATGGTTACTTCAGGGCACACTTACCAGCCTGAAGAGGAAGTAAAGAGTGAAGTATCCCCCTTTGATTTGTATTTTCCCCCAATGAAAGCAGGAAGAGCATGTATCAGCCCCAGTCTGTTTTCTCAAGGTTGCTGAAAAGACCCACTGTGCATTTGATGTGGCCAGGCTTTCCAGACGTGGAAGGAGCTATATAATTCTTTGCACTGCATTCAAAACGATATGTTAGCAGCCTACCAAAGTCAGTCTCTGTAAGTCCATTTCTGAGGGGAATCCTTAATTCTAGACATACAAATACTTTCGTGTCATATTTACATATATTTCTTAAAAAAAATTCTCATTTATGACTTTATTTGGTCCTCCCAGCCACACTATGAGATAGATAGGGTAAATGTCATTATTTTTTTCCACCCACCTTCTCAATCTTGCTCCCTAGCTTATTTTTTCAAGTGAAGGGAAGAAAATTCAGAGATACTAAATTCATTTAGATCCCAAAGCAAGAACCTAAAAGCGGAACTCTTCCTGGTAGATCACACTACTTATAGGTAATTCTTTCAGGAAATATTATACCTCTCATTTGTATCCAAATGAAAAAATTGCAACAGTCTATTTGGCAGATGATAGGTTCTGGCCGCTCCATGCATTGTCAGAGTGTAGCTTTTCTGCAGACACTCTTTGGGCCACATCTCAGTAAGGTAGCTTGTTGGCCCAAGCTGCATTAGTCTGGAGAAAGGTATCAATTACAGTAACTTACAAGAGACTCACTAAGTGGGGGTGGGTATGGCTCAGTGGTACAGCTCATGCTTAGCATGCATGAGGTCCTGGGTTCAACCCCAGTACCTTCATTTAAAAAATAGAGAAATAAATTTTAAAATATATAAATATACAAGCCCAACTGAAAACAACAAAACAAAGAGAGACTCACTAAGGGGCAGAAGACTGCCAAATTAAAAAAAAAAAAATCATTAGAGAGAAAAGAAAATCATCTTGGAAAGTAGCTAAAGATGAATTAAAAAGAACTCAATAAATATCTATTAGACAAATTAAATGGCCCCTTACTTATAATTAATTGCAAGTTACCAACATCCAGAGTTCCAATTCTGGCACTGCTCCTGATAGAGAAATGACGTCTGCAAGTTTCTAAAGTCTCTGAGCATCATTTTCCTCAAAGCTGTGGGGCTGTTGGAAGGATTAAACGCAATTATATATGTGAAAGCAGTCAATGCTCAGTAAGCATTAGTTTTTTATTTTCCTTCCTTAGAGCCAGGCCTCTTTGGAAGTCACCACGTAGCCTTCCTTAGAACAGGCATTACCAGCGACGAAATCTTAATTCAGTATATGGGAGTTTTCAGGCTGCAGGGGATGTTAACCTTTTCAGTGTGGAAATAAAACTCAGCCAGTGGAAGTGTTCCTTTGCCATCCCACTGAGGTGTTTTAGAGTTGGCTTCCCCTCCTCTTGATGATTTCAAGACTTCATAGAAATGAAAATAAAGCCTTTCTTTTAAAAGGTTGGGGAACCCTACTGCAGAGTGTGCACAGAGAGTTTGTTGTTTGGGGGTAATTATGGCAAGAACAGTGGCTAGCCAGACTCTTTGATTCCTTCTTTCCTTCCTCCCTCCCTTCAACTGCCAGCATTAGGCAGCCAGCCTCACACTGACACACCGGGCAGTGACATTCAGTCATGGGGACATTTGCTGAAATATCCCCGACTAGCTTCAGTGATTCATGGTGAAGCAAGTACACGCCTACTAAAAATCCCCAGTGGAAAACTTAGCTATGCCGTTGAATACAACAGATCTCCACAAAGAAATGGGAACAATATATAAAACAGATGAACGACAAGGTCCTACTATACAGCACAGGGAACTATATTCAGTACCTTGTAATAGCCTATAATGAAAAAGAATATAAGAAGGAATAAATATATATGTATAAATGAATTACTATGCTCTATATCAGAAATTAACATAATGTTATAAATCGACTATACTTCAATTTAAAAAAAAAAGAAATGGGAACAAGCCTATTACTTTTCTCAGTATATATTTGCTCATATTTTTTATCTCATTTAATTCTCACAGCATCCCTATGAGGTGGTGGTATTATTTCCCCTACCTTATATCCTAGGAACTGTTGCATAGAGGAGGGAAGTAACTTGCCAAAAATCACGTGGTGGTGAGTGGCGGCAGGATGACAAGCCAGGTAGTCTATCTCCAGAGTGTGTCTTTTTATTTTATTTTATTTTTAATTTTTTAATAGACTTTATTCTTTTAGAGCAGTTTCAGGTTCACAACAGAATTGAACAGAAAATACAGAATTCCCACACAGCCCTCCCTACCCACACATATATTCTCCGCTACCCTCAACATCCCTCATCAGTGTGGCATATTTGGTACAATCAATGAACCAACGTGGGCACATTATTATCAACCAAAGGCTATAGTTTACATTAGGGTTCACTCTTAATATGGTACATTCTATGGGTTTTGACAAATGCATAATGACATGTAGCCACTATAGTATCGTATAGAATAATTTCATTGCCCTAAAAATCCCTTGTGCTCCATCTGTTCATTCCTCCCTCCCTCCCTCTCCCCAAACCCCTGGAAACGACGATCTTTTTATTGTTTCTGTAGCTGTGCCTTTTCCAGAACGTCATTTGGTTGGAATCATACAGTTTGTAGCCTTTTCAGACTGGCTTCTTTCATTTCGTAATGTGTCTTTTAAGTTTCTTCTATGTCTTTCATGGCTTGATAGATCATTTTTTTTAATAGCACATATATTTTTTTAATTTACATATATGTACTGTTCATTGTTTCTGAGAACGTTTAGAGCTTTAGCTTTTTAAACTTACATAGTTATCAAAGGAATAAAGCCAACCACAAAATAGCAGTGTCTGTCTTTTTAAACTGCAAAATCATGCTGCCTACCAATGTCAATGGCAACTTGACTAATGCAGGGAGCAATATAAATTGGGCCAAAAATTTTTAATTGACAGGAATATAAAACATTGTCTATGAGGAGCACTAGCTTTCTATTGAGATATTTAACATGAGGGATGGGCCAGTGAATAGGTTCAAGTTCATTTGGAGGCTTGGAGTGAATGAATTTTCCAAAGGTGGCTGTTTGTGAGCAATAGGAAGTAAAATAAGAAAGCAATTTATATAAATCTCCAATTTGTGTATCTGTGCTCACAAGGGCCCAGATACGGCCCAACTGGAGATGTTCACATAAATTAAGTCCGGTAATTTTCTAGCACTATCCATAGCATACTTCCGAGTACGGAGAAGTCCATGAATATTCATTAATTACATATTATGCAAGAATCTATTACTCCTGGACATCATTAAAGGCTTAGACTCATGTCATGTTTCGAACAACAGTGCCATGTGGTTTAGCAGAGGGAACAAAGGCTTTTGCATTTAAATAGGTCTGGGTTAGGTCCCAGCTGTGACACTTCATTGCTGTGCAATATTGAGTAAGTTACTAAATCTTTCTGATTCTCTCATTACTTACCTGTAAAATGATGATGATCATGCCAGTTTTGCTGTGTCATTGTGAGGATTAAAAGAGCTAATGTGAAGAGATGATATGAAAGTGCCTAGCATGATGCCTGGCACATAGGAGGTCCCCACTAATGGTTAGTAACCCCTTTGACTTACCCCTTTTTAGAAGAATTAGGCTCTGAGGAGGAAATTGAGAACAATGGCCGGGGCTTTGCCATCACAATTAAAAAACTAGAGTTAATAAAATCCATTTCCTATAATACACTTGGAACTCCCAAATGAAACTGAGCATACAACTATTGGCACTTTTCAAATCAATTTCATCCCAATGGCAGGCATTGCTTTACAAATTATTGTACAGTGACACCTTTTTCAAATGTGTCTTCTTACCTTTGCAATGCAAATGCTGCAAGATCATTTTTATATGAGCAGATTTTCAGATACACAGTGTTAGAGGGATGACATATGGGTTTCTGGTTGAAACAGACCTAGGTTTAAATCCCAGGTGTGTCACTCACTAGTGGGCAATTTAGTTAACCTCTTGACATCTTGTTTTCTTCTGTAGATAATCACCTCTATCTTACATATCCAGTTAGCATTTGGAGAACATATATACATGTTTGATCAATGACAGTTATTCTTTTTTAATTATTTGGGCATGCCTAATTAGGAGAAGAAATATATCCTCCTATAGTTTTTCACAAACTACAGAAAGTGTTGCTTATGTGTGATTATGTCAGCTTTTCCCTATAGACATTCACCACTTTGTTGAACCGGTAAGTATTCAAAGAACAAAAAGCTAGACAACGTTCATTTATTCTGTGAGCATTCAGAGGAGGCCTACTGTGTGTTAAGCATAATGGTAAGTCCTGGGGTTACAAGGAAGATAAGGTAGAGCTTTATCCTGAAGGGTTTAGTGTAGGAGAGAGACACCCATGGATTATTTTTGTGGACTGTGGGGACAGGGATAGAGACTACCACGGGATGCTGCAGAGATACAGAGGAGGCATGGTGACTGCTGAATCAGCTTCGAACTCTTCTGGTGCAAAATCTCACCATGAAAAATCTGTCCCCGGTATCTTTGCCTGAATTCTGACCTTTTCAAATTTGACAGTGGGTCAGGTAGAAGACCCAAGTAAGAATAGAGAGTTAGGAAATGCTCAGCCCTGTGGGCAGGGGATGTGCCGTGTGGTCTGAGCGTGGCTACATCCTTGCAGAGGTGGGGAAAGGGTATTTTCCCTCCCTTCACATCTTTGGTTACCTTATTTGTGTTGAAGGCTCAGAAGAATTTAGGAAACATTGAAATAGCCCACAGCTGAAAAGGAAAAAGCCTACTAAAACTTTCAGAGCAGGCTGTCTACTATTCTAGAGGCAAGAAACACCAGACAACTAAAGCATGCAGGGAACAAATAAAACCTGGAGGGCCTCTCTGTGTAATTCTAAGACTTGTTAATGACAACTTTCTAGCATTCTGGCACACCCAGACTTTTGGATTCTACCAGAAACATTGATAAAATCCCACTTCCCACCCTTTCCTGTTAGTGAAAAAAATAGATACGACTTTGATTTTTTTTAAGATTCTGCATATAAGTGAGATCATATAGTATTTATCTTTCTTTGATTTATCTTACTTAGTATAATGTCCTCAAGGTTCACTCATTTTTCAAATGGCAGGATTTTCTTCCTTGGCTGAGCAATATTCCACTGTGCCTAGATACTTCTTCCTTCCCACCTCCCTTCCGTCTTTCTTTCCTTTCTTTCTTCCATTTTTACCATTATGTCTTTAATGGCTAAACTGAGAAGTGATCATCTACAAATCTCTTTTATGGAAGATCTTATACTTCATAAGGGCATCTCCTAGTGGGTTTTCTTTTCTTTATAAATAAAAGACTAACTTGATCCAATATACTGTCTCAATCATTTCAAACTTACTATTTAAATCTAGCCTACAGTCCTCTGAAGACTCTCAGGTCAATTTTCAGTTGACAAACAGTTCTAACATCTAGAATGGAGTCTGAAACAATTCTATCCAACTATTTAAAAGACAAAAAGAAAGAAAAAAGATACTCAGCAAACATAAACACTTAGCTCTCAACAAATTTTTCTTAGAGAGTTCACAAGATCTTTGTTCTTCTTCAGGGCAAATTAACTTGTACTCTGTTTTTCTTTTTGTAACAAGTAAGCCATTGGAAGTTCTTTGGGGGTTGAGCTCATAATGTAGGTCAAGAAATAAGTACCATATTATATCAAGAACTAATAGAGTGTCTAGCCTTTGTCTTAGACTACCCCACGTTTCACAACCCTACAACAATAAGCCACTAGAATTATTTCTGCAATAAAAAAGCACAGGCTGATTGATGACTGATTGCCTTATCTGAATCAACTGGCACCATTGTGGGAGCTATCAGGAGGGGAGAACCTGGGGCTGGCCATTACACCTCATATATCTTTTTAGTGAAATGTTCCTGTCAATTAGGTGAAAATGAGAACTCAAGCTCATAACCATAAAAACGTACCTATTGAGTCTGACCCCTGCTGAGCTTGGCATTCACTTGTGGTCTAAATGTTGCTGGCATAATGGGCCATTCCCATTTCCAGATTAAGGGTTTTAATAAACTCCACCAACTAGTTGACTTAAGCAGGTGATGATGAGTGTGGCTGCTTTGCTGCTTTGGTTGGATCAAGGAGGGCTCTGGGCTGTGGCTTTTGCCTGTGATCCCAAGAAGCATTCAACTGTGGGAGGACTCTGTGAGCTGTGATTTCCTAGACTGGTTTTCTGAGACATACAGAAGAATTTGGAACAGTCATGTTTTTGGCATGGTCATGCTTGATTTTTGTCATCCCTGTTGAATTTATAAGCATTTACTGAGTTACCTGTTTACACAACACTTTACCAAGTGCTAAAGAAGGAGACTGGTGTAGGTCAGTGGTTCCCAATGTTTTTGAACATGAGGACTCTCCTTTTAATGTTGTATTTTCTCAATCAGTAGCTAAGTTGTGTATAAAATGTCAAAAAAGCATCTATATATTTATTAATATTTTAAAAGGTTTGTATTGTTAAAATAACAATCTATGTACTAGTCAATATATATGGTAGACATAGTATATAATATTGTTAGTTTCTAGAAAAAAAAGTCCATGGGAACTGAGTCCTGTATTCCTTTAGCAAATTCATGATTATTCAAGGGTCCAAATATTGGCTCCAGTGTCTTCAAGTTAGGAAATACTGATATAACTCCACAGGTGAAACATACTACAATGCATAGTAATGGTGTTTATTGGATTTTTGACTTTTAGAAACAAAATTTGGGACTATGTAACTATTGTTCAATTCAGAGCCAAGTAGTACACTAGTCTAATGTCACAATCTTGGTGTTACTGGAAGAAAAATGTTCCTGGTTAAAAGTTAAATAGCTTCTCTTTTCTTATATGCCTTTCACATAAAATTATGTCATATTTTGGTTTGCTTCATATCTTGATCATAACATTTTTATACTGTTGTATATTTTGCTTAGGCCTTTCATGTCTTTTATTATTGTTGATTGAGGTTAAAAATATGTCTTTTTTAGAAAATCACTAATGTCTCCTTGCTTTCTACCTACTTCTGTCTATTGCCCAGAATCTAGTTCATTCTTCTTCCTGAAGATAATTTTTTTTTGAAGTCTGTGTTTTCTGTTGTAATGTAAACTGATTTCTTCCTGGGTCTGATAATATCTGTCATTTGGGGATTTCTTTTCATTGAATTCCTGGCTTAATTTCATTGTCTTTCATCACAATGTCTTTCTTTTGATTTTAACTCTCATTAGGCTGGAATATAGCTTCAAGAAACTTCTGAAGAATGAAAACATATGGGGGTAAATATTCTTTCACAGCTTGAATAGGTAACAAATTTTAGCCTCAAAATTATTTTGCCTCAAGATATTGATGGCACTACTTCATTGTTTTCCAGTGTTTCTGATGAGGTCTGTGTTATAAGGGTTGCCGGATAAAATACAAGGTGCCAGAAAAAATTAAATTTAAGATAATCAACAGTTTTTTAGTGTATGTCCCATGCAATGTGATATTTCAAGCATATTTATACTAATAAATTATCCATTGATTATCTGAAATTCAAAACTAATTGCATACCCTATATTTTTATTTGTTAAATCTGTCAACCCTACTTGAAGGTCAACAAAATTTCTTCCACTAAATAACTTAATGATATTCTCATTACTCTTTGTGTTTTGAAATTTCCTAAAGATATGTATAAAAGTGACTTCAACTATTGGTATTTTTGAATCCATGTTGTTCAGTACTTTTGGACTTTATAATCTCTTTCAGCTCTGGGAAATTTTCTTCTATTATTTCTCTAACGATTTTCTTCCTTCCATTTTCTGTTTTTATATGAATCCTAATTAGCTTGATGTTTGGCCTTCTGAATCATAGCTCTAATCTTTTTACTTCTATTTTCCATATCTATCTTTTCCTTTATGTCCTGAAAAGTTTACTCAATGTTATATTCCAAAGTTCTCAATAATCAAAGTTTTCATTTCTAAGAATTCTTTATTATTCTTTAAATTATTATTTTCTTGGCATCTTACCTTTGATTTGTGGATGCACCAGTTCTCACATCTCTTCAAGGATATGGGTTTTTTATTTAGGTTTGGATTAAATTCTCATTCATTTCCTGGATTACTTTTATTTCCTTTGGGGTCAGTTCTGATTATCTCTAACTTTGTCTTTCAGAATGCCATTTTACCCCATTGTGTTTGGAAATTATTATTTATCCATAGTTAGGAATGAAGGACAGGGCAACGGAGATTTCCTTGGTCATATACTTCTCCACTGAATAGAAAGGATGACAAGAAGCACTACATGTGCAGATAGATCTTACCAGACTCTGATGAGTGTGAGCAGATGAGGCACTTGGAATCCTCTATATGCCAGAATGAGTAGAGTTATAGATCCCAATACTAACTGATACAGTTCTCCTAAAGCAATTAATTATTTTGTTTAAGAGAAGAGACATACTTACCTCCCTAGGATTATAGCTGTGCTTCTTGTTTCTTTTGGGAGGGTGCATTGGTCACCTCATCAGTTGACCTGTACACAAATTTTTTTTTTTTTTTATTAACTCTTACTTCCTTTTGCAACAGTCCTGAGCTGCAAATTCTTTAGCTTTGTTCCATCTGCTTTTTGTCTTGCAGAAATATGTCAAAATCATGAATCCATTGGCGGCTCCTTCTCATTTTTTTCACTGTTATGGGTTGAGTTTATTAAATCAATTATTGGGGAGTATTGGGGAGGAGGGAGGACAAATGCATGTATTCAGCTTGCAGTCTTGAACTGGAAGTTTCTCCCTTTCGTCTCACTTTCTATCAATTCCTCCTAAATGTCCTCTAATGAAAATATTTTGTATCTTCAAGGGTGCCTTTTGGTTTACAAAACACAGTTAAATGCATACTCACCCCTCAGAAGTGAGAACACATGTTTTTCTAAAAATAAATGCCTTAAAATAATACCTCACATCTTTTATGAAATAATGAAATGACATAGTATATATGAATGTCCCTGGTACACTACCTGCATCAGAATAGTTGCTCAATAAGTATTATATCTCTTTTTATTATTTTATTTTCAGAAGATAGGGCTCAAGCACATTTTCTGTAATGTTGGTACAAAGAGATATATGGATAGGCATTGCTTTAAAAAGGGAATCCATAACCTAAAATAATCATCCCTAACTTAACCTGTGATTAGAAATAAAGATTAATGATTAAATTCTCATAAAATATTTGGAGCTCAAAGAAAAAATTCACTATGAAACTTGTGACATTCTTTATTCTACTGAAGCAAGCACTGTTCAAATTTTTAAAAATACAGTGTCAAGCTATTCTTTAATTAAACTCTAGGGTTATTAACTCATGAAAATGCCACATGATTGTGATTTATACATGAGATATTTGAAGATCATAGAGGTTAGGATGTTAACCCAAGGTTACATAACAAGTAGGTCACTAAGCCAGAACTCAAACCCAGATATTCTGACTTCAAACTAGTACCTTTCCCTCCACAGCACAAATTTTCAGGCTTCTAAGAGAAAATTCAATGCATGATAAGATCGTATTTATTCTGTCATTTAAATGTTACTAATTATTAATAATATTTCATTTGCAGTGAAATTGTATGCTTTAACAAGTCAAGTCATCAATGGTGAGATGCAGTTCTATGCCAGAGCCAAACTTTTCTACCAAGAAGTACCAGCCACAGAAGAGGGCATGATGGGAAATTTCGTTGAACTCTCCAACCCAGATATCCAGGCCTCTCAGGAATTTCTTAGGAGATTTGTTGGGGTGAGTTATCTGACTGCAATTTGAGGAGGAGGCTAAGTCCTTGCAAATATTGAGCTCACATGCTTCTCTGTTGTCACTTAAGTCATATTAAAGCCATATGGCTCAGCCAAGAGTTTAGCGTGAAAGCCTGTTTTAAGATGTTCTGAAAGGATGGGTCACATCAAATGACTGGTTTCTCCCACTTGGCATTTCATCCTCCTAGCACCGGCTAATTTCTCATGCTTCAGGAAAGGTGAGCTAGCAGTGTTAATGTTACAATTTGGGGATTAAGAAGACATTTCTTTCAGAGCCTCAAAGACAGTTGACACCCAGATGATTGATGAGATCATGCCATTTGGGATCTTGGGGTGATTTATTGATTCCTTGTATTAAAAATTCAGTGTAGTAAAAATGTAGGCTTATGTTTGGTTTAAAAATGGTAAATGTAGTAGAATCTCTTTATATTATTTTATATATAGTTCAGACATTGCCTTGAGAGTATGATCTCTTTGTAGACTTCTTGTTTGGGTCCACCTCCTTACTTCCAGATCATATGGAGATAGTATAGTGTAGGGGCTAAAATTTTGAGCTCCGGGTTCATATGGTTCTTCTACTTACTGTATAAGCAACCTTGGGCTTATTTCTTAAATGCTTTAAGCCTCACTTTTCTTACCTGTGACTAAGGCGTAGCCCCAGAACCTACCTCATAGGATAATGTGAAGCTCAAATGAGATAATATGTGTCATTGCTTACATTAGTGCACATAATTATTACCCAATAAATCTAACTTATTGCTATTTCTAGTAATAACAGGCTTTCATAAAGTGCATTCGTTGTACTTTAAGGTACTTCATTTAATTATTAGAATAGACAACCCACATAATAAAGCTGCTGTTGGTGCTACTGAAGACAAAGTCCTGACTAGCAAACAGGTTTTGTTCCAATTCATTATGAAGTTGTCTTTTTTTTTTTGAAATTTGGAGCCCATTTATTCTAATAAAGGAAACATTATAAATATTATAAATATTTGGGGTCAAGACACCAACCTACTTAGAAGTATATTAAGAATACCCCTAGTGTTTGAGGTAAGGCTCACTTCACATCCAGTCTCCCTGGAGCACCCAGTGCTGGAGTACAGAAAATAGGATCAGAGGGGAGCATGCCTTGGGGCCAAAGTGTCTGGATATCAGCTGCAGTCATACGGGACTGTGGAGCTGGGGATAATGACTGGGGCTGTTTATGGGTCAGGTTAACCCGGAATATTTTTAAATCAGTATTGCTGACTGATTTCACTGAACACTTTTTCTGAGCTAGTCAGTCACTCTCATAAGCACTTTAGAAGCACCGTCTCGTTTATGCTTCATAATAATTCTGGGAGGTAAGTACTATTACTATCCTTGTTTTCACAGTTGTGGAAACTGAGGCTTGGAGAGGTTAAGTAAGTTGTCAGGGTTACACAGCTGGTACGAGACAAAGCCGGGACTTAAGCCCAGCCAGGTCTGTCTGACACTAAACTCCCTGCTCTTAACCACGACATGTTTTTTCCATTTGCCTCATGAAACAGAAAAAAAAATCCCTCTTCTTTTTTTTTTCTGTGGACCACAGACATCAACTCTCCTCCAATCAGGCCGAGAGCAACCCCTCCTGCTTGCCTGGTGGTGAGGCCGACTTTGATCCCAATGCATTTCAGAAGCTTAGTTAGTAATCCAGCTGTCTTGTCACTCCGTGTGGAATGCCAAGCTGACCACAGGGATGCTGGTCAGACGGAGCCCATACACACGCCCACGGACCTGGGAAAGGAAACAGCCTTGTGCTTGCATATTTATGTTGGAAAAGAGCAGCCTGCTCTTTTCAAACAAATATAACGAGTCCTTCTTAGTAGACAAGGCTCATTGTGAAGCTGTGACCTCTAACTAAGTCCAAACATGGTCTTTTTAAAGAAATGATATTTTGGTACTCTGACCTTAATAATATCCCAAATTGGTATCCAGGTCAAGAGACGAGGAGTTAGGGAATACGAGTATCTGACGTGATTTATCCTTATGTCAACTGGCAAAAAGGCAGACTGTTTAATTTAAAGTTTTGTTTTCCTTTCAACACTTAGGGACATGGGACAGTGGGAAAAAGTATTTAAACTTGTTGCAAATGGGTTTACTTTAGCAAATAAACAAATGATACCACAATGATGTCAATGGCCTAGCTGATAACTCATTCAGTTTTAGCTTCCTATTGGGGAAAGTAACCATTTATAAAAAGTAATCAGTATCTGATGGCATTGATCTTTCGACATTGTTCAGAGGTTGGATGACTGAAATATGTAGGTCTCATTTGTTGTAGTCCATGTTTTTTATAAAATGGCATTTAGCACTTTCATTTTAGTTTTAAACTCCACTGGAATAAACCAAAGATAATGTTCTTCAAAACAAAATATACAGACAGGCTCAAAACTAAAATGAAATTCCTAAGAGAATTGTTTAATATGAACTCATAAATATGAAGATAACACAATAAATGAACATGAAAATAACAAAACATCTTGTTTTGAAATCACACATTGCATGGAGTCCTGGTCGCATTCATGGAAGGGCATTAAATTTCAATCCAATCACAGTTACGGGCAGCCGTGGTGTCCAAGAGGCTAGAGATGTTGTCCCTGAGATCAGTCTTTAAATAACCCTTCTCAGAGGAGCTGCATGTGAATGAGAGAACGTGGAAGAAACTCGGTGCCAGGATATGAAGTCAACGCCAACTCTGTGGAGTAATATGGAATAAAGAGAGCTGGGCAGTGGTAGTGAGAGGCCAAGGTACACAGGGTTTGAGTGAAAGGCATCTTTTGTATTTGTAAATAACTGTTGTTTCAAAAAATATCTGCAGTCAAATATCACACATCTAAATGGGTGAAAAATACACTCACCTCGCTGGGCCTCAGTTTTTTTGAAAAAGTAGGGGAATTAGATATGAATGGTTTAAAAATGGTGGGCGAAATCCTTTAAAGGCTTTTTGGGAGAATGACAGGAAGGCTGAGCAGGTGAGGCCCTGCCTCCCTTTAACTGGAGCAACTTCATATTTATTTGCTCATTGGAAAAAGAAGTGCTTGGCTGTTATAACCTTGAAATCCTCTAGCATAGATCGCTGAGGTCTCAGATTAATTATTCCATGATTCAGCGTCTAAAACCACATCCTACAATGATGTGAGCAACATGATCAATAGAGGCTTTGGGGCCAAATAATAAGAAAAAATTGTGACGAGAATCTTTTGTTGGCACACAGATTTCTACTAAAGTCATTTTCAGTAGCTTAAAATAATTTCCCTATTCTTTCCCTATCTTGTTCATATTATGAATTTACTTACAAGATGCTTCTTTTATGGCCTTCACAACAGAAACCTTTAGCCTAGGCTTTTTTATGAATTAGTTTAGTTCATATTATAATATCTGAATGACGGAAGGCGCATAGTATAAGTAGGAATGGCAAACACATGGCACACATACTACCACCTCCCCTTCCTATACTCAAGACAGACATCACTAATCAATCATAGGCCTCTTCCTGATACGTCTGAATGAAGCCTTAGAATTCTTCACAACATAGCTTTAGGCAGACATTACCAAGGGAATCAGAGCTGGCACTCAAGGTGACAGCCCTATAATAGAACTGGTTTTGGAGTCACATAGTTCCCTGTTCAAATTCTACTTCTGCCACTAGCTGTGTACTGTTAAGAATCTAAGTGTCCTCATCTCCTAATTGGAGGAGAATCCTCATCTTGTGGACTTTTTTGATTATTATAGTTATTATAGTTGCAAAGAGCTTGGTACATATAAGCACACAATAAATCAGGGTTATTATTATTTCCTTCGAAAAGAAGTTACAGTTGCTTCACTTTTTGTTCATTGTACCTTTCTGGCTGTAAAGAAGCCCTTATGAGTGGACTGGAGAGCAGCATTTCTGATGTTTCCTTCTGGTCAAACTTCACCGTTTTGATCCTTAGCCAAGGTTTTCTATTTTACTTTTTTAATCCTTCGTTCCTGAGAAATCAAGAGCAGGCTTTCGCCTTAAGACCTTGACTGACAACTTCAAGTATCTTGTTACTGTAATTTCTAGCATAAAACCTATTCAACAGCAATTCCAATCCTGACCAAATAATTTAGACCAGCTGAATCTTTATACACACATCTATGTACACACATACATGTCATAGCTATATACTGGTCATGTATGCATGCATGTGCATACATGTATATATTACTTTATAGAAGCAAGTTCGAGAAAGTTTTCATTGGCTGATTTCCTCCCACCTCTACCAGCTACATATCTTTCACCTCCAGTTAATTTAATGCACAGACCTACTTAAAAAATTGCTCAGGGCTTTTGAGCCCAGTAAATCATGTCGTTTCTGGTACAAAAGCGGGAAACAATTTTTAGCATAAAAAGATGAGGAGACTTTGCTGTAACAACCTTTATCCCCGTGAATGTGTTGTATGCCATCAGGGCTGAATTTGAAGGAAAATCCTGGCCTGGGACTGGAACAGTTATCATGCTCTCAGCTCAAGTCCTAAACATTACCTTCCACACAAGAAGCATAGATAATTCAGAGCCCCAGAATCAGTTTTGAAAAAAACAAAAAGAAAATTTCAGTGATCCCAATATGAATTGAAATGTTCTCACTGCTTGCATTTGACAAGTAATTTTAAAACCCAGAAAGGCCCTCACTGCTCTGCTCTTGCTCTGTTTTTTAAACAAGGCAGTAAGCTACGGTGCAGGTCCGTTTCGCTTCTGGGTTCGTTTACAGTTAACAAAGTTCAATTTTCATAGGGCTTTCAATGGCCCACTTTTTAGAGAAAATTACCAAGTTTTGAAACCTTAGATACTATTTTTTAAAATCTTATTTTGAAATTCTTTTAAAGACCTATAGTTGGATAAAAGAAAGAAGGCAAAAGCTAGATATGTCTGGATATTTTTTGAAAAAAAAAATTGGATACTTTATAACTTGACGTGGTAGTGGGTAGGTGACTGTATACATTTGTCCAAACTCATTGAATGGTACACTTAAAATAGTGCATTTAATTATGAAGCTGACCCAAATAAAGTTGACATAAAGAGGTAATGGAGTGTCTCAGACTCAGAGTGAGTGTCTGTCCTTGGAGTTTGCCACAAGTTACCTTTCCGCAGGGGCCCGGGAGAGCTGGGACGGACTGTGCCTTGGATTGCGGCTCTGGGATAGGAAGGGTCAGCAAGCACGTCTTGTTGCCGGTTTTCAACACCGTGGAACTGGTGGACATGATGGAATCGTTCCTCCTGGAAGCCCAGAACTACCTGCAGGTCAAAGGGGACAAGGTCGAAAGCTACCACTGCTACAGTCTGCAGGAGTTCACACCCCCACTGGGGAGATACGACGTCATCTGGATTCAATGGGTAACTGGTTAGTCCTGCATGGCGTTGCATCTGCCCTTCTGCCCTTCCCAGCTAGAGAAGACAATACCTGGGGCTAATTTCAGGGTCTGTGGAGATGCAGCAAAGACACAAAGGGAGATCTGGCTACAGTTGTGCTTAGAACAGTTCGTTAGCCTTAGGTCTGATGGGAACGCTCCCAAAGCTCTGGTCCTCCAGATTTCTCCCCTAATATCCTCGGAACAATTCCCATCCTGAGGGGTGGAGTGCCTTTGGACCAACCGAAATCCTAGAGGAAACTTAAATATTTGAAAAACTTTAAAAAGTGGGGCCAAAAAAAGTTCATCCCCATTTATTGGCAAGACTAGACTTTCTTAGTTTTAAATCTCCAGGAAATGAGACAGCAGTGAATTAAATTTTGGTCTGAATGTGTGTGTGTGTGTGGGTGTGTGTATATGTGCGTGTGTGTGCATGCGTGTGTAGGAGACATGGAGGAGTGACAATACAGCTGGGTTGTCCAGGGGACATGGAGGGAACCCAAGGAATGGGCAATAGTTTGTCTCGTGCCTGGGAGGTAGATAGACTAGATAGAAGAGAATCTATTTTATAGAGAGTGCACTGATTTCCCTCAGAGAGGGTACCTGTCCTCTTACCTAAATTCTCAAGGCCTCCTGCAATAAAACAATTCAGGCTGTTAAATAATCCGTGAAAGAGTGAACAAGCAGGCTCCTGATTTTTTTACCTTGTGATCATTCCATCTTTCCTACTCACCTCCTTACCCACCTGCCATTTCATCCTGTTCTCCCATCTACTTGGCCTCGCCCGTAGGATACCTGACTGACAAAGACCTTCTTGCATTTCTCTCCCGGTGCCGAGACGGCCTGAAGGAAAATGGCATCATTATTCTGAAGGACAACGTGGCTCGGGAGGGCTGCGTATTCGATCTCTCTGACAGCAGTGTGACTCGGGACATGGACATCCTCGGCAGCCTCATTAGGAAGAGTGGGCTGGTGGTGCTGGGCCAGGAAAAGCAGGATGGCTTCCCAGAGCAATGCATCCCCGTATGGATGTTCGCCCTGCACGGTGATGGACATGCCTGACCAGCAGTGGGAGGAAACGGCCACACTACACAGAGGTGCTTTGGGAAGAGGTGCTCTGCTCTGAGGTGCCCCCTTGTAACTGATGGAGGAATGAAGGGGAGGGAGGCAATGCATGTCTGGAAATGATTGATGTAATTTGTACCAGTTTCCACTAATTATATAAGTACACGCACACGGTCTGTGGATTTTCCAAAAGATACATGGAGTGTGACATCAGGAAAAATGCTTTAAGAAACTGCTTGTATACACTGAAACTGTACAAGGGCACACACACACACACACACACAAACCAGAAAAGGGAGCAATGTTCACAAAATCTAAACTGCTTTGGTCTCTGAAGATTTGCATTATAGATTAGTTAAGAGTGGCTGAGGTAAAATCTAGACCACCTTTCTTGCCCTCATGCTAGATACATTATATTTCCTTCCTCTTTGGGAATACTACTGTCTTAGACAAAAATCTCCCCCCAATTAAGAAGGCACCAGTCAAAATAATCTTATAAAAACAAGTCCATTACTTAATTTTGTCTTTCGCTTTAGCAGAAAAAGCGTATGGTTTCACTTTCTACTTGGGGTCAGTTTCACCGCCCAATGAGGTAATATGGATGTAATTTGATAACAGAAGTCTGCATTTCAGTGATGAGGAAATGTCTCCTTCCAGGGGAAACTGTTTTACCCTTGAAATTTCAGCTGTGAACATGTAAGTTAATGTCATTGATAATCTAATTTTAGCTATTGGCTTCCAACACAACTTGCTTCATTGCAGCTGCTCCTGTTTCCTTGATTGATATGAATGTACCTTGGAAAGAGGGAAATGATAAACCTGAAAACTGAACTAACTGGATTAATTGAAGGTTTAATGAAAAGTAATCTAAAATCTTCCCCAAACAAAAGTGCAACTTAATTTCTATTAGCAGAATGTTTAAACATAACTGCTACTGTATTTAAAACATTCTAATACCTTTGTTGTGCTGAAGAACCTGCTTGTGTTTTGATATATATTGAGTCTTCTATGAAATGCCATCAGTGTAAGAATGTCTGTTGAATGGATATGCTGTCACCATAAATACCATATTTGCAAGTCATCACTCTAACTTGGGAGGAAAATAATTATTATACAACATTTACTGCCTTGATGTAACATTGCCTGGGTAGCTTCATTTATGTCCTGGAAAATTATGTCACTTACTTTGCCATGGGCACCTTCCAGCCGCAGAATGCCACTCACAATGCTCTAGGGGCACGTAACAGAATGTGAATTAGAACCACTGGTGAAGAAGCCAGAGACAAGAATTAAATAAAATGGTGACTCGCTTACCAAACAGACCGAGTATGGCTAAACAAGGCTACTCATGTTTGCATCCTCTCTATCTTGGAGCAAATCAACTGAATCCTCTTAGGCCTGTCCCAGGCATTTTGTTTCTTTTACACTAGCACCCGTATTCGCTTACTTCTTGACCTTCTGCTCTGCCAATATTCACATGCTGACTGACATAACTGTCCATCTTCTCTGCTCCAGGGTTTCTGAACTTAAGGAGGAAATAACATAATTGTCCTAGGAATATGGATATACGATCTTTGACTCAGTTGAGCCTTTGAGGTTGATCAGCAGTCCCTTTTCTTAAGCCAAGTCATTTTCCATTCTTCTTAGACATTTTCCAGATCTTTATTGCTCTACAAAGTCTCCTGACTCTATACCTCTCCTTAATTTAATTGAGAAAGTAGAGATTGGGGGGTAAATTATATTGATATCCTCCCTGTATACAAGTTAATAATTAGTACAAGGTAAAGGGAAGAGTAGCTTGAGAGGTGAGGCCCTTGGAGCCAGATCATGCCGCCTAATAGGTTATGTTAAGGTTTGGACGTGTTACTCAAAGCACGAGGGAAAGATCTTCAGGTTGCAAGTAAGGGACTGATTTTTCCGGTCCTCTCAGTAGAGTCACAGATGCTCGTAGAAGGAAGACATGTAGGGTGAGACCTACTCCAGCCATCTTCAGTCTGATGCAGTAAGTCAAACACCTTGCTGATGTTTGTCAACACATCTGTGTTGTGTCGCTTAGGTGACAGTCTGCATTATTTCCTAAATTCTGTCCCTTGTCCAACTGCCCCAGAATCATTTGGAGGGATTTTATAAAATAGAGGATTCCCTGGCTCTGTCCACATGAAAGTCTGATTTTGTGAAACGGGATCAAATAATTTATACTTTTAATAAGGTCTCAAGTGGCTTCTGATCATTAGTCTTGCTTGAGGGCACTGATGGGGAAAGGGGTGGAGCTGGGCTTTGTAGAGTCAGAGGAAGATAGAGCGGGTAAGAATGTGGGCGAGTAATTAGAAGGTGAAATCCATTCTCCACGCTGATGCCAGCTTTTCTAAAATGTAAATCTGACCATGTTGTGTATAAACTTTCAATGACTCCCCATGACTGATGGAATGAATTCCCATCACCTTAGAAGGACAGACAAAGCCTCTTGTGACCTAGCCCTGGCTCCCCTCTCCAGCCTCAGTTTTCCCACATCCCCTGCAGCTAGAGTTTACTTATCATCCTCTAGGGGAGCTATGATTTATGGCTCCTGGCTTTTACTGACATTACGTCCTTAGCATAAGACCTCTCTTGTTCTTTTTTGTCTGGCCCAGACTGCATAGACGTTGCTGGCTCTATGAAAGCTTCCCTCCCCTCCCAGGTGCTGGGTTAGGTGCCCCTACTATGTGCTACCCTCACACCCTCTGCCTAATGTATCACAGCACTTATCACGTGGCGTTGTAACTGTTTGCTCACTTGCCATTTCCACTATTAAATTCTGAGCTCCTTATTGGAACATTCATGGTAGAGTCTCAGTCTTTAGCACAGGCCCTAATATACTGCAGGAACTCGAACTCTATTTGACAGTATGAAAGGTGGTGTTACAAGTAGAGAGACTCACAGGGCAGTGTAAATTTCTGGAAGCATCAAGCAGGAGTCAGAGCAAAGCAGCAGGAAAAACCGAGGGCTCCTGAAGTTCCATGAGCCCTGGAATGTGCAAGTCTGGTCAAAACAGTGACCAAAAAACGCAAGCTGACAAGAGCCAGGAAGTGCACAGAAATAAGAAGGCAGTGAGCTCTGGGATCAGAGAAGCACCTTGGCGGAGAGAGTAGCAAGAAAATTAGGTCCTGGGATAAGATCCTGCCTACTTAAGACATCTCTTCTTTCAATAGGAGCCAACTCAAGGATGTGGTCAGTCCAAAGCCCATAGTTTCATCAGGTGGGAGGGTGGACCTCACAAGATAGAGATGTTAAAATTGTGAGTAAGTCTTAACAAAGCAACTCCTAATCCTCACCTGTTTTCCTGCTAAGCCACAAATCCAAAGAACCAACCGGGTTTAGATGAAGTTAATCCTTTTGTGAAGGGTGAATAGAAGTAGAAGGTGTTCACCTATACTTCATAGATGAATGCATGGCGGTCATGTCTGCAATTCCAGATGAACTTTGGAGAACCCTTTGGTTTATACAGTGACTCAATGTGTGTCGTCTTCATCTGCCTCCTCTTCTGAGAACCTGAGCCACCACTCCTCAGCATTCCAAGTCTTAAGGAGTCAGCAGTTTTACAGATTCGGGACCATCATAAAAATATAAAACAAAATGCATAAGGTCATCCACGTGAAAGATGATCTGCTTTACATTATGGACACGTTCTGGCCCCATCCGGGCTTTTTTTCCCCTCCACCATTTCCTGTAACTGGCCTGTTTTGAGTGATATATGGGGGAGAAGACCTGTGTCAGATATATTCAGCTGCCTGTCATGAGTAATTAAATCCAGTTGTGTTATTGCTTTCCTTAGTTCTAGCTGACTCTTTGATGCTTTGGTGTCCATGCCAGAAAACTACCTCTTATAATCATCAGGGGCCAGTGTTTTTGCAGAGGTCACTGCAAGCTAATTAAGCAAATATGTGAAAAATAGTTTTAAATTATCTCAATTAGTAGAGTGTGTGTATACATCTATCTAGAATAGGGGTTGAGGAGAGACTTTTAAAATAATAACTGACTTGCAGAGTTAGTGACTTGGTGTCAGAGAACTACACAGATACAGCAGCTTTGTACGTTTATTAAGTTGGCATGATTTGACCTTTTGCCACATGACAGGCTATATTAGTTACTACAAGTAAATATGTAGAAAATGAACATGATGTGGAAAAATAGAGTAGAGTAAGGGGGATCGAGAGTCATAGAGGAAGGTCATAATTTCAAAGAGTGGCCCGTATTGGTTTTGTTGAATAGATGACATTTGAGCAAAGAGGTTTAGAGGGTGAGGGCATTAGCCATATGGATACCTGGGGGAAGAGAGGACAGCCAGTGCACATGCCCCAAGTCTTGAGTGTGCCTGGCCTATCTGAGAAACAGCAAGGAGGTCAGTGCAGCTGCAGCAGAGTGGATAAGGGAGAGAGTGTAGTAAGATATGAGGTTTAGGGATATGATTGGGGCCAGATCACATAGGGTCTTGTAGGTTATAGGAAGGACTTTTACTTTTATTCTGATTGAGAAAGGAGACCATTGCAGAGTTTTGAGCAGAGAAGTGGCATGATATGACCTGGGTTTTAAAAGAATTCCTTTGGGATGTGCTGAGAAATGATAACAATGGAGGCAGAGGGGCAGGGGGTAGGATGGAAGCAAGGAAACCAGACAGATGAGGAGTTGATAAACTATGGCTCATGGTCCAAATTCAGCTTGTTGCATTTTTGTAAATAAACTTTTTGTTGGAACACAGCTATGCCCATTTGCACTATAACAGCAGAAGTGAGTAGTTGTCACAATGACCGTATGACTTGAAAAGCAGAAAATATTTACTCTATGGCCCTTTTACATAAAAGCCTTTCCTGATCCCTAAGTTATTATGTTGCAGTAAATCAGGGGAGAAGTAATGGTGTCTTGGACCAGGGTGGCAGCACTGATGGTGGTGAGAAGTGTTTGGGTTCTGGATGTGTTTAAAATGAGAATCAACTGAATTTGCTAAATGACTGTGTGTGGGAGTATAATAAAGAGAGAAGTCAAAGATGAATCTAAAGTTTTTTGACCTGAACCAGAACACAGTTACTATCATTTAAGACAGGGAAAGTTGGTGGTAGAACAGTTTTCATGGTAGGAGATCAGGAAACAGAACAGCTTAAAGTCAACGTTTGTGAGTTTTTAAATAACACCCAGTGAAGATGTCGAGGAGCCAATTGAATAGGCAGGTCTCAAGTTCAGGAGAGGAGTCTGGGCTGGAGATGGAAAATGATTATAGAGATGGTATATTCGGGGTCACGGTTCTGGATGAGATTGCCAAAAGAATGAGAGAAAATGGAGAGGAAGACAATGAATGAGCCCTGGAGCAGTTAAACTTTAAAGAGTTTGGGAAGAAGAGGGAAAAACAGCAAAGGAGACCAAGGAGGGAACAATACAGCAAGGCTAGAGTGGGATGTTCTGGAAGCCAAGTGAAGAAAGTGTATCAAGGAGGACAGAGGGATTGACTATATCAGTTCTTTCTAGTAAGCCAAGCAAGAGGAGAACTGAGAATTGACCAAAGCAGTTTTGGTAAGTGGGTAGGAGCAAAAGCTGGATTGGAGCAGGTGTAAGTGAGCATGGGAGGAAAAGACTTGTAGAGGACTAATATCAACAACTTGCTCAGGGAGTTTTGTTAGAAAGGGGAACACACTTGCAAACAAATAAGGCAGAATCAGGCAAGGGAAGTAGGGTTTAGAGAAAGGTTTTTTGTCTTTGTTTTTAAGACAGGAGAAATAATTTGATTCGGTAGAGAGGGAGAAACCTGTGATTCAGGAGAGGAAATGGGAAAATTGCTAGAGCAGTGTCATTGAGTAAGTAAGACAAGATGGGATCTAGTTTGCAAGTGGAGAGATTGACATTAGATGCGAGAACGGTGTGATATAATATGATCATCAAGCAGCATATGGGTTTACTTGAGGTCCATGATCGAGAGCCTTTGTCTTCAGGGCACTCTTTTGCATGAATGAAGGCACAGATTAGGTAAAAAAAGGACGAATTTAACCAGTGTTGTGGTTTTGTTAAGTGAATACAGCAAGGAATTGAGGGTATATACAAAGAAGTGAATGTATTGATGGATCATGGAATTTAAGATGGGTAAGGAGAAGAGAGAGAATATTAAGAAGGTTGGAAACAGTGAAAAGATAGAAAGATGAATGGATTGGAGAACCTGGTGAAGTTGGAACTGGGGCACTAGAGGGGTAGATGGAGGTTATGGTTAGAGAATAGAATGAATTAAGTTGAGATTATGGAGGGATTATTGGTAATAAGAAGGTGGAGGGTTATGAATGTATAAATGAATTGCTTAAGTGGTGTGAATGGCCGGATCACCAGAAGAGAGGAATTCAAGAGACTAGAGGTTAGAGTGTTGGACTGAGTCATCTTCTGTGTATAACTGCAATCTTCAAAGAATTAAGACATTAGCAATACTGGAGAGAGTGGAAGTGAACCAAGAACTAAAATCAGTGGGAAATAAAGGGGTATTACCTAGGGGTTGCTTAGTGATATCAACAATGAGGAATAATGGTTAATATAATTTAATTATATGAGATTCAACCCCAAGAGTGTCTAAGGAGGAGGAAGAATGAGAATGGCTTGGAAATAGCAATAAGAAGCTTGGAGGGTACCAACTTCATATGTGATTTAAATGTTTAGCTGAGGCTCCAAGGATAAGTGATTGTTCTTGTAGAGAGGCTGGGGAAAGAATATGTCAGGCAGAGTGAAATGCTTGGGGACTTAAGAGCATGTACCTAGAAATGGTGAGGATGTGGATCTGGCTGGGGCACCAGGTCGGGGCATAGTGCTGTGGATGGAGAGAAAGCATGATGGAAGACGCGACAGGTCTTGTACATTCTGATTTTCCTATAAGCAAAAGGTTCTAGGGCTATCTAAGGTTTTTAGTCAGGGCACTTGACCTCATCAGGTTTATTTCACAAAGGTAAATCTTGCTACAAAGTGAAAAACGGCTGGAGGCAAAGACAACTAGAAACCTACAGCAGTAATTTAAACTACAGGTAAAAGGGCCTGAGCTTAGGCAGTGCCCATAGGGAAAGAGGAAACACTGGGAAGGTAAGATCAACAGGAGTTGTTGCCTTGGATGGGATTGATGAGAGAAAGAAAGGAATCAAGAAAGACTTGAAGTAGGGGATGGCTGTAACTCGGTGGTAGAGTGTGCATGCACAAGTTTCCAGGGTTCAATTCCCAGTACCTGTTAAAAAAAAAGACTTGAAGATTTTCAACTATAGTCACTAGGTAGAATACGCTACCTTTTACCAGTTTAAAGAATCAAGGAGCACAACCAAGATACTCTGCTAGATGATATGTCTTTTAATAGGCAATCACATGGCAGAGTCTTAACAAGCACACCTTATTCTGTAGTTAGATATTTATTTCCTTCATGGAACTCAAGGTTCCTTAAAGTATCTTTGAGACTGCAAGACTTCGGTGAGGTTTCTGAGGGACCGGTCATATTCTTTCCTCTGAATGGTTTATCCAATTTAGGAATAAACTCAGGAATCAAGGATCAAATATTAGTTTGCTAGATATAAAGCAAGGTTGGAGAATATATCTTGGATCTGCAGCCCAGATAAGGTTTCCCCACATGCCTTGTTACACACTCCCAGCTTCCTGTCCCACCCCACCGCTCCACAATCGAGAGCTTGGGACTTGATTGCCCTCACCTGCCCACTGCACTCCACACCCCCCCCCCCACCACACCACACCAGGACAGAGTCAGGTCAGAAGAGTTGATATTTGCCAAGACAGATACAGGAGATCTGCAATCTCCCATGACCCAGGAAGGATGAAGGACTGCTGGGAAAGGATTGTCACATTCTTTCCACAGTGAAACAAGAGCAAGCAAGAAGATAATTCCTACTCTGTGAGTCCAGTCACTTCTCCCAGTCTCACTGAGAGAAGTCACTGCTCTTTCTGTGGGAAAGAGTGAGCTAGAGATGAACAAAGGACAGAAGTGCTCCCTCCTCCCCCTCCTGATCACTCTTGGAAGTGGAATGAAAATCCATGCCTCTCCATGGAAATTGAGACATGGAGTAATAAACATTTCCTGAGCAATGACAGGGCCTATGTTAGACACAGGCGAACCGGAGACGGAAGTGCAGATAAAGTGGCCTAGTCATAGGTGGGCCCTAAGTGGGAGAATGTGCCTGCCCCTGTGTGCAAAACGCAGGGCCAGGGCACCGAGGGAAATGGAAGACAGAGGACTCAGAAAATACCCTGGGCCACTCTCTAGCTGAGTTAAAAAGGAGAAGGTTTAGATGCAAAGGTACCTTATAAAACTCAAGGGCAAGAGCACAGTGGAGTCTCAGGAGGGGACCAGAGACAAGAAATCCACTGGGAACCAGGAACCAGACCCTCCCCATCGCAAGCCTTTGCTTCTCTCTGTGCATTGGCTTCAGTTTTCTCTCTCCCTGTGAGTGGCGTTCTCTGCACCCTGGTTCGCGTAACAGAAAGCATGGGCAACGTCAGCTTCCTGGTTTGCAGGGTCTGGGTTTAGCGGAGGGAGTGGCTGACTCCTTCTCAGTAGCCCTCCACCTTGCTGTCAATTCTCATTTCACTGGAAAGGGTCACCAATGGGCCTGGCCCAGGTCAGGGTCTCACTTCTGATCCAGTCCACTGTGGGAAAGGCTGTGGGTATCCCATCTTCTCCAGCCCCAGCTGTGGGTTGTAGTTGAGGGACACGGAGGAGGAGAGCTGGGAAGGTACTTTGAAACTGTCTTCCGTGTCTGAGTGTCCCCAGTGACTGAGATCAGGAAATACTAAGAAAATTTAAAATCATGTAACGTCTTCATGTTATGCACTAGAGATGAAGTGAAGCAGTCTCTTGATAGGAACTCTTAAAAAGAGCTTTTTGGGAAGGCAGCCAACAACCTGCAGTTGGGACTTTAGCCAGATGAAGAAGGCTGCAGTTTTCCTGCGCCCGCTGCATTAAATATGTGTACAGAAAGGTGGGGTTATTATGAGAGCAAAAGGATGTCATGGAAGAATGTCTGGTTCTCACCCCCTCTAGGAATATTTGTCAAGAAAGAAAAAGGAATGTGGCAGACGGGCCCTCTATGTCTACCAGATGTTCTCTGATAATATGTATTACCAAAACTGAAATTTAAATTATGAGAGCCAGCCCACCGAGCAATGAAATATCCAGTGGCACTTTGAGTCCCACTCATTAATCCTTTGCGGGTGTTGCTCTGGGTCAAGCTACCACTTCTTGACATGAAACATTGGTCTGTCTCTGGAATCTTAGCCCTTTGGCCCTTTCCCTGGCTCAGAAGGTACATGAGAAGCACTTTTCTCTGCCTGTTCCTCGTTTCAGCCCTTTGGAATTTCCTTTAAAATGGTGGGATGATAATAGTAGTAAACACTCAGTGAATGCTGAGTTCTTTACATCTATGACTTTATTTAATTCTTTCAACAGCCCTGTGAGATAGGAGGCTGAGCCTTAGAGAGTTGAAGACAATAGCCCAAGATCATGTGGTTGGTTCAAGAACTGAACACAATTGGGAACCCAGTGTTGCTTGATATTAAAGTCTGTACAGTTGAAATAATCAAAAGGGATAATGATGGTGTTTGGGGAAATATGAAAATATTATGTTTACAGTAGTAATACATTTATATGACATCCCCAGCCATAGATGGTTTTGGATATTTCATTCTGTACAAGGACAACTTGGAAGTTAGCAAGTAGAGCTTCATGAACTTGAGGTACTAATTTTCCCAAGTGTGTCTAGGGGAGAGTAATGCCTTTCCCTTTCTGCCCCTCAAAGTCCTTGTCCCACTCACATATAGTGTCAGAAGATTCTTTGGATTATTTTTAAGAGGATGACCACTGTGAAGAGGACTGGGCCTGGAGCTGGCTCCTGAGATGATCCCACTGCAGTCAGATCCCTGGTTTGAAGAACTAGACCTCCACTGAAAAGGCTAATCCAGAAGAAATCTAGAAGAGACTTCAGGCAAACCCTCACTGTACAAGACGATTGTCCCCTCAAACCTGCTGACCCTCTGCCGGTCAGATCCTGGACTTCGCCTTGTTCTTTGGTTCTTGCTACTTGTCCTCATGAAATGTATCCTCTCTTCTTTATGGTTATGGTATACTATTAGATGACTTCTCCAAATCTGCATTAAGGAGCCATTTAATAAGCCTTTATAATTTTTAAGGTATTTACAATCCATTTAAATAATTTTAATGTACTTAAAAATTTTTTTGTTTATAGAAAAAAAAATGTGGTAATTAACCACACAAGTAACTTGCAGTTCAGGTTGTCTCTTGGTCCATACACTGTCCCAGGAAACCCTACAGAAGAATTGGCTTTCCTTTTGTTTGAGTTGAAAAATTGAATAAAAATTATGAGCCCTTTTTCTGTGTGTGCGTGTGTGTGCACACACACACAGAATTTTACAGATCAATTCAAGAGAAGCACTATAGTACAAATTATTATGGTGGCAAAACTATCACTATTTAGATTGAGTTATTCTTCCAAGCTTAGGATTCTTTTCAATAGATTCCCTCATTTTTCAAATGACACATATATCAGAAGGGACCCTTATAATCTCGAATCTTACAGGTGGAACTGACTTTAGAAAGGTTCTAGTCCAACATCCAACTCAGACTTGTGATGCTAAATAATGATAGCAGATATTTATTGTTACTTACTCAGCACTGTGGTAAATGTTTTTGATGTATTAATACAGTTAGTCCTCATAATTTTCCTAGGAGGTCAGTACCATCTTTATTCCCATTTTACAGAACAGTAAACTAAGGCATAAAGGATGTAAGTAACTTACCTGAGGTTATACAACTAGAGTTGAAGCTGGCAAGTGTGGCTCTGAGTTCTTCAGCACCATGCAATCATGCAGAAGATATGGAAGAACTGTACCAAAGATGATCTAGAAGAGGTTACCTCTGCTCTGACCAGTCTTCAGAGGCCTGATGTTACCTCTGGATCCTTTCTGATATTCCCATATTTTTGCCTCTATCCTCAAATCGTACAGTATTCTAAAAATAAATGAGCACAAAATATAAAATAAGCCAAATTATTACAGAATAGATCCTTTCTAGATCCTGCTTTTTTATTTTCATTCTGGGAAAAAGAGCCTCAGTTCTGCTCTATAGTACCCAAGTACATTCTCTGATCTCTGTTGGTACCAAATACGGGCAGAGAAGTCAAATGATGAAGGAAGAACCCCTCTGTACACCTTTTGGCGTGATGGATGACTTCGCAGTGAGAGCATGCTAACGGCTTCTCGGAGTCAGCACATGACACCTAGGAGAGGTGAGAAGTCAGGGACACCTGGTCTTAGAGAAGAAATAGTCTACTGGCTAAACTTCCTATGGGCCAGGCCCTTCATTTCTCATCACAGGGATTACGGCGGCTGCTAATCTGAAGACAGGATCCAGACAGAGATTAATGAGAAAGTCTAATGCTCTCTGGAATGTGAGCAGATCCTGGGACCACAAGACTGGCTCCAGTAGAGGTGGTTTAAGGAGCCAGGAGCCCAGATTGTCTAAAGTAGAATGTTAGCCCCTCGGTAAGGAAAGATGAGAACTCTCAGCAGAGGGTCCGGTCTGGGTTTGGTGTGTGATGCTCAAGTCACTCTTTCCCCTGCAGGTCAAGCCCTGATGATTAGGAAGAAGGGTGAGGCCGGGTGAGGCACTAAGTCCCTGCCAGTAAAACCTTTCATTTCAGCCTTAGAAGCATTGGTTGAGATCTTCCCTTCCTCCGGTGGCTGAGACCTCCCCCTCTCCCTCCAGAAGTCTTCAGCACTGCTTTCAAATTTGGGAGTTTGCGATTTGCAAATGTTAGCCACTATATATAAAAACAGCTTTTTAAAAGTTTCTTCTGTATAGCACAGGGAACTATATCCAATGTCTTGTAATAACCTTTAATGAAAAAGAATATGAAAAAAAAAATCTTTCCAGAGAGGCCAATGATTCAAGTTAGGGCAGGATGAGGGGGAGGGAGAAGAGAGAACATTGAATAAAATACCTTTTCCCTTTTCCGCCCTTTGTAGCAAACTCTTGGATGTAGAAAGTTTATTTCAGTCTAACTTTGATAACCCCATTGACAATATCAAGTTTCATACTAAAGTCATACTAAAGTATAATTGTGCAGGATCTGAAATGGCTACCGCCTTGGGCTAAGGCATCACAAAACTTGCCCAGACTTCAGTCAGCATGTGGTTGACCCATAGCTTTACTGGGCAATGTTCCCTTCTCTCTTCTCTCACCCTTTGAATCTCCACTAACCATATACCGCCCTCTGTGATGACTTGCCCAGGGACATGAAAAGTAGATTAATTATTGTTTCTTTACCTCAGTTTCTACTTTCAGTTAAACAACAGTAACTCAAGTTCTAACCCCTTCCAGTTCCATCCCTTATCTTTAACTTTAGGAAGGTTTGAATAAAGCTGCAGTCTCATAAGGACTATGTTCTAGGTTCTTATGTCTTTGCTGTTCCTGGAAGAACCAAGCACAGTCTTGCCTCTGGGCCTTTGCATTTCCTGTTTCCTCTGCTTGATACACACATGGCTTACTTTTTCACTTCCTTCAGGTCTCTGCTATAAAGTTACTTTACTAAAGAAGACTTCCCTAATTCTCCTCTTTCCTCCCTTTCCTCCTTACTTTCTGTATTTTCCTTCAAAGCATTATCAGTATTTGACATTATGTAGGCAACACACTGGATAAATCTGTTTGTCTTTCCAGAATAGCATGTAGGCTCTGGAAAGCATTGCCTTTGCTTATTTTTTACTGTCATATCTCTAGCATTCAGTAGAGTGCTGTCCCAAAATAGATGCTCAATGAATATTTTCTGAATGAGTAAATGAAATGGAACCATCAGGGTGTTTTAAAAAAAAACGAATCCCCCCCCCCCAAAAAATACAAAGCAAAATAAAAACTCAAAACCTTACATGTAATAACAAAGGCACTGTGATTGAACACATTTCCTATTTGTTTTCTCATAATTTATTTCCCAATTATCAGGCTTCCTTTTTTTTCTCACAGTTCTAAAGCTCAGTCAGCTTCCCTGCGTTTCCACATATACTCCCAAGCCGTGAAATTCCCTGTTTTTACAATGCCAGGAACAAGTGACATAAGAATACATCTGGTGACCCACTTACAATGGGCCACACTTAAAGCTATCCTGTGTTAAAGGGTGCTGTTTTAAATGGACCACCCTGTATGTTAACAGGAGATTGTGCCTTTCTGCCAATTAGCTCAGAAGTGTTTTATAAATAAAAAGATGATGCTGGAGAAAAGAATTCTCTTTTTCGTATTTTTTTTTCTTTTAATTCACATGGAAAATTTTATTGTACAAATCTTCTGCTCAGCTGTACAATGACAGAGCAATTCAGCCCAGAAAGATGATTCTTCAGGCTCAGAATATCTGCCCGTTACGATTTATGGATGCGAAAGAGCAGGCTTCAGTTTTGAGAGGGGGCGGGGTGAAACTACAGAAGACTAGATTCCATAGAAACAATCCTTCTAGGTAAGAGGATAGATCCTCTAAACTTCACTTCCTCTTTCCTAAACGGATACTGCTGGGTCTTGGAAAAGAACGTCAAGTTCAAGAGAGAAAAGGAAAGGCAGACTAATTTACAGCTGTTTCAAGAATGCAGTTGCTGGATATCTCCTGATAGGGGGTTCTGTTGTCCTTTGGAGAATAATATGAAAATTCAAGCTCCGATTGAGCTTCTGTAATATAGAAATTAAAACTCCACTCCAAACCTTCACCCGCATCTAAAGCCAAGTCCTTTTAGATGTGTGGTAGGGATCTGTTTACTTTGTATGGAAAATCATTTTCTTTTTATTAGCAAGCTCCAGGGTTTCCTGATGATCTGAAAGGCTGTTACCTCTCAGAGGGCAGTCATGGGGCATTCTTGGCACGGAGGTCAGAAAGACTGGAATCTTATTTTGCAACGTTTTCTGCCTGGCTTTTAAAGTCAAAGTGGACAAATGGTTCTGATAAGTTCAGCAATACCTTTAAATCTGAATTGCCTTATTGTCCTGAGCTGACCTGGGGAGGTTAAAAACCAAACCAAACCAAAATAAACAAAAAATAAAAACAAAAATGGAAACCAACATAACATGAACAACTTTTTTCCTTCCTCAGCAAGCACGTTTGAGCCAGGAGAATGTAGCTGTTCTCTTTCCAATACATCAAGAAATCAAGCACAAGGTTTCTTCATTGCTTATTTATTGGACTCATGGTGGGGTGGGGTAGGGGTGGCGGCAAGGGGTTTGGTAGTCTTTAGACACATTTTTAGTTCCATTTTTTCCTTGCTCTCTTGCTATTGTTCCATTGTTCACCTTTAGCAAGCAGGCTACCCCGTTTTCTTCTTATCTCATCAAGTTCTACAAAGGGATCTCCTCTAGCAGATATACCTTAAACATTCCAATTCACAGCGATCTCCCCACCTCGACCAATAGCAAAGATTTTCCAGGAACCCAAGTACTTACTGTTGGAATTAGGCATCTTTCCCTCCATCTCTCTATCTGTACAATTAAGTCAAATAAACTCTTCCCAGCAACCTTCTGACTTCTGACTGCAAGATCACTCCTGAATCTCCTACCCAGGAGCCCAAACCCTTGAATTTCAGTAGCCTGTAGTCTCCTTGGTTCAACCGAAACCCTTCCAGAGGCTCCTCTGCCAGTTCCCACTGCCATTCAAATGCCTTCTAGTCCACACATCCTTTTTCTCTTTACTTTGCCATCTATTCACCAACATCAGATCCACTCTTTGTTCATGTTTCCGAGCCTCCAGCCCTCCCAGGGACAATGTGGTCCACTTGTTGAGTGATGCTGTCAGTCAACTCTGGCTCGTCACAAAATGAGTATCCCCTAACCCCACACTTCCATATGGCCTCACGATATTATTGTAATTGCATTCTCTGTCTACAGTAGGCAAAATGAATCATGCAGTGAGAATGGGTATGTTTTAAGCTGGTTCCAAGGCAGACTTTAATAGAAAATGAGCAAGGTCTCCCTTAGGACCTTTTCTACCTATTGGCCCCTTCCTGGAATGGGATTTCCTGATAGTTAATATTTCTCAATCAGATAACATAAAATACCTGCTTCTAGATCTTGTTTTTGTGCCTTTAGACCACATAGGTGATCATATTAAGTGGGGACTGTAATAAAACCTCAGCAGTATACATGATAATCCCAAGTGCACTATGAAGCTTGAGGGAAATTGAGACTAAGCATAGGGGAATGAGTGTAGATGGCTTTAATGTAATCATTAAAGCTATCATTTATTGAGGAGCTACTTTGGGCCAGGCACTGACTGGTTACTTTATGTATGTTCTCTTAATTAAGTGTGGCTAGAGACTTTCAGTTCAGGGTTATCACTGAAATCTACCTTCCTGACTTAATTTCCTGGGCTGCTCTTTTTCTGTATGTGATTTTAGGGCATGAACTTAAGAAGCTGAGACATCCAGTTCTTCCTCTTTCATGTGGGTAAGAATCTTAACGTCTTAAAATAGGATCATCAATTTCTCATCTGTAAAATATGAGAATGATAACACCTACTTAGTAAGATTTATGTGACAAGTAAATTATATATTATGATCAAGATGGGAATTATAGTGGCTGTTCTATGTTAGGTGGTCAATAAATGAGAGCAGTGGGTATTTCTACCTAGATATACGTGTCTGGCAAGGGAGGAGGCACCCAGAGTCACACTTGTTGGTACTAAAATTCTTTATTTGGGAGGTGACATCACCCAGATGATGCAATAGGTTGTTTCTAACTTTGCTCTCCTTCCAAAAGGAATGACTAGCATCTCTTCAAGGACAAGACACCACTATGGAAAAGAGTTTGGAGGATCCTTAAAAAATTAAAAATTAAGCTACCATAGGATTCAGTAATTCCACTTCTGGAGTGTATCCAAAAGAAATGAAAACACTAACATGAAAAGATGTCTGCACCACCATGTTCATAGCAGCAGCATCTACAATAGCCAAGACATGGAAGCACCCTAAGTGTCCATCAATGGATAGATGGATAAAGAATTTGTATATATACATGCAATGGAATATTATTCAGCCTAAAAAATTCGGGAAATCCTACCATTTGCAACAACATGGTTGGAACTTGAAGGCATGATGCTAAGTACAATAAGTCAGACAGAAAAAAAAAAAAAAACAAATACTGTTCGATCTCACTTATGTGTAAAGTCTTAAAAAAAAAAAAGCCAACCAACCAATCAAACAAACAAAAAACAAAACAAAGCAAAACCAAACCAAACTCATAGAAAAAGAGATCAGACTTATGGTTATAAGAGGCAGAGGGTGGAGGGAAGCGGAACTGAAGGAAAGTGGTTAAAATATACAAACTTCCAGTTGTAAGATACATAAGTACTAGGGATGTAATTCAACAGGAGACTGTAGCTAACACTCCTGAAGGATATATAGGAAAGTGGTCAAGAGGGTAAATCTTGAGTCCTCATCCACAAGGAGAAATTTTTTTCCTTTTTTCTTTTTAGTTAATCTATATGAGAAGATGGACGTTAGCTGAACCTACTGTGGTAATCATTTCACAATATATGTAAATCAAACCATCATGCTGTGTGCCTTAAACTTACACAGTGATGTACATAAACTCTCTCTCAGTAAAACTGGAAAAAGTTCTTTATTTAAGGTTTTATGAATGGAAAGTTATACCATGATTCATAAAGGTTCTGAACATCTTAAGGTTGGACCTATGGGTGTTCACAGAGTTAGTGAGGAAAAGTGGAAGGGAAAGTCAGTACCCTCCCGCCCCCACATACCCACATACCTCAGCTTCTCAAACAGGGTAACAGTAAACCAAGGTTCACTTATAGAGCTCCCATAACAAATGAGCATATGATGAGCATTTGAGAAAGAAATACACATCCATCAAGGAAGTGCTTAAGTTCTTGGGAATCTGGGATGAGAAGGAGGAAAAAAAATGTGTTACAAATGAAAAGAAATGAGAAAATTACAGAAACTCTCTGTGGTGTATTCTTTGTTAAAAATTGCAACTAGGAGTTTATGTCTGCATTTAGACCTCTGAGCTGAGATGCATTCCTCCACACCATGACCTAGAGAAAATGGATCTGTGTGCCCTTTAATCCATGACCACTGTAGATCAAGTTACCTCTTTGAAAGGACTTTTCTTTCCCTGGCCAACTAAATGAACTGAAATTGATGTACTTAATTGTTTTCTAAATTGCAATTTTTCTCCCCCAGATGTTTTTTATCAATGTTGAACCCAGTGGGCTCTGTCAGTCACATGGGGAGATGAAGTCATGTGGTAGGTAATAAAAGGGAAAGGGGTAGGGGAGGGAGGGAAATGCCATACAGTATATCGTCTAATTGAAAAATGTGCCACATAAATACTGGACTTGAAACTTCTCCTTCCCCAAGGGCTACTCACAATAAACAATGCACCTATCTTCTGCCCTGGAAAGACTTGACTTCTCCCCTTCCTTCATTATTAATTCAGGTCAACGCAAGAGTTTCCTTCCTTTGCCTTTCTTGGGTGAAGTCACTCTACTGGAATTGTGATGTGAGGCAACAAAATTCCAAAGTGAAAGCTTAAGTGCAGAAGGTAAGGGCATCAGGGCTAGAGGTTGGGGGTTAGGATGACGGTGATGAAGGATAGCATTAGACTAAGCTCTAATCTTGTACAGGGGAGAATGAGAACTAGCAACAACATCCAAGGATGTGTCTGAGAAGATAATACAACCTGTAACGGAGGAGGATTCTGGGGGGAATATGGCACTTGGGAAAGTCAGAAAAATACCAGGTTCAAATACATACCAATGAAAGCTAGAAATGTAAAGTAGTGTGGAGTGGGAAGGACAGACAAAAGGGGACGGGTGGATGTGTTTCTCACAGCAGGAAGGAGAGGGCTGTAGGTGTAGGACCCATGTCAGCACTTGAGACAAGAAGACAAGGAGAGAGCTGATGCTCATGAACAAACCTAAAGACATGAAGGAAAGACCCCTCCCCCAATTCCTCATGGTGGAAAATAGGTAGGAACTGGCTGCGGTACAAAAGGGTGGGTCTGAGAGATTTTTCTAGTCTTCCACCTATCTTTATGAGCCCTGTACTTTTACCCTGATTGTGTAAAATCAGTCCAGTTTTTCAGACTCTTTGGGAATAGGAATGTGCCAATGAGACGGTAACTAAAGGGTTTTTATTAGCTCTATCAAGAACACCTCTGTCTTGTATCAGGAAAAAAGCTTCTTTCCTCTTGTCCTGTTGTCACTGAAGATGGAGGACACCTGGCCATTATAGAAGAAATCCAACAAAGCACTCATTTCATTTTTCACTCGTTTAGTTTAGCTGTACCTCACATTTGACAAAAACAAACTCCAGGGACTTCTTCAGGTTCTTTGATTGCACTGGAATCTGAATGAACCACCCACTTTGAAGTATGAGATCGATTGCCTAAGGTTTATAATGCTGTGTAATTTGCTTTGTGGTGATATTGGAGTAACTAGATTCGAACTGCTTGAGAGTAAACCATACAAAATACCAAAGCTTTAGGGGGAAAAAAATCACAGTATTTTACAATGTCAATGATAGGGATTTTGTCTAGGCTCTAAAGTTTACCTTAACCTCTCAGTTCTTCTCTGGATTAAAATCATCATCATCATCATCATCATCATCATCATCATCATCATCATCACTTTTTGTCTCATCTTCTTATTCCTCTTTGTCTTTTTCTCCTATTTTCCCCTCTTTTCCTTCCTTTTATCCCCCCTCCTTCTTTTCCTTATTCTTTTTCTTGCCTCTTTTCCTGCTTTCTCTTTTCAAAAGCTCGTTTGCCTTAGACTTGTACCTCATTTTGCTAAGATGACTGCCACAGCTCCCAGCATCACATTCTCACTTCGTTACATTTATGCACAGAGGAAAAATGTTTTCCCTGTGAGATTTTTGTCTTTTTTGTTAAAAAAAAAAAAGAAAGAAAATAGTTTTCAGAAGCTTCTCCCACCTCCCACCGTAAGACTTTCTCTCATGTTTCATTAGCCAGAGCTGGGTCACATGCCAGCCTCTGATCACTGGCAAAGGGAAAGGAATGGCAAGTGGGGCTGGAGAAGGGGCTAACCTTCTTCAAAAGTATGGAATCTGTTTGTTACCTAAATCTGTTTGGAGTTTAATTAGCAGGTAAGAGGGGGAGATGGATGCTAGGTAGGTACTGAGGTACTGAAGTATCTGCTACCCTACCTTATCCATTTCACAGGGAGCTATGTCCTCCTTAATCTCCCCCGACTGACAGCAGACCCATACGGAATATTTTGCCTGACAGAAACAACGATGGTGAGGAAACCAGAATCCCATGAAAGATTATAGTGGGTTTGACTCCTTCTTTCAAACTTTCAGATATTCTGTTAGCATTCCAATCTAAATAGTAGGAGAACTTTGAGCAGGAAAATGGAGGAGAATGATTCAAAATTAAAGAGCCAGACAAGCTTTATTTTTTTGAGAGGCTATGGACAAGTGAGGGACAGGTATGTAAGTAAGTAAACATGTGTCACTAAAGATGGATGAAGCTTTACATTTGCCACGGCACATGAGGAAACAGAGCTAATGACAGTCATGACAACGGAGTGAAGCAGTCAGAGGCTTTGGAAAGGCCTGAAAGATTCAGAAATAGCATTCAGACTTTATTTATTTATTTTTTTTTGGTGAACCCAACGCAATGTGCCAAGGACCTTAAGGATAATCTAATACCCAAGACAGCTAATAATAAAAATAATGTTACTATATAGTGCTATGTGTCAATCACTGTTCTTAGCACTTCACCTACATGAAGTCATTTAACAGTTGACCCTGCACTATGAGGTAAGGTCAGTCATCATCCAGCTTTTCCGATGAGGAAACCGTGGCTCATCCAGGTGAAGTGCTTCCCCAAGCTTACACAGCTAGTAAAAGGCAGGCTTGTGGTGTTTGCTGTCATTGTTATTAGTTTCTTACGTTCTTCCAATACATTATTTGTGTGCATCTGTTTTGTGTTCAATGATTGCTTCTTTCAAATAATCACATCAAGAAGCCTTATAACATCTATTTCCTTAACAGCAGACTCAGGAAAATTTGGATATTTACGCATTTCACTCTTCAACATAAGCACTCTTTGGAAATGATTACTGATTCCATCAAGGGGCTGTCTCAACCACAATGACACTGTTCAAAGTAAACATCGACTGGGCTAAGGCAATAGAGGCAGGCTGAAATAAACTAAACAGTTCCGAACAATTAATCCACATCCTTCATTTGTGTTAGAGCAATAATTTGAATGGCAAGATATTGTGCACTATCCCATAATCTTTAAGACAGTGTAACAGGCTTTTTGACATTTAAGGTAATTACACTGAGATTGGGAAAGCAATCGACTTGATTCAGTAGAGGTTTATCCACTGGCTCATTTCTTTTCTATCTCACCATTCTAGAGATCACTTTTCAGTTTAGAGTTTACAGGGACATTGTGATTGCGTCTTCAGTTAGCATGGAGCAGTGCAGCTTGGGAGGAAGGGACAGTTCCTTGGCAGTGTCTGTGCTTTCAATAGTCATGGCTTCCTCAGCTGTCTTCCTTTGTCCCATTTCACGGCTAATGAGCTTGGATCAATTTTAGAACCACAGCCCAATATTTTAAACCTGGCAGCCATAAGTTTTACCTTTTCATTCACCTGAGTCTATCATTTCGTTATATTACTACCATCTGGAGCATTCACCAATCTAGTTCAAACATTTTGGGGTGTCTTGTCAAGGAGCTGTTTATTGTGAGAATTCTCCTAATGGCTAACAACCTTCCTGTGATTGATGGAGCAGGGCCCATTCCAACAGCTCTTACTCCTCCGTGAGCGGCAGGTCCAAAGCTGCTGGCCACTAACAGTCCATCTAGCTGCTGCAATACTATAAAGGCCAGAGACAGAATTTGAACCAGGTATTCTAGCTCCAGAGTTCATGTTCTTAACCCCTACCCATACTATCTAGAGTCTGAATTTTTCACCACTATATCGGAGTACTGAAGTCTGAGTTTTTCACCACTATTGTGGAGTACTGAAGGGTTATAAATTCAAAAGCACAGCCAAATGGGAAGGACACATCAAGACTGTGTTATAGGGTTGAAAAGAATAGGACACACATAGCAACGATGAATTGGACCATGTGGGGAAAGAAATGAGGGACAGTTATGTTTCGAATGGAAACATGTCGGAGGAGGAGAAATTTGTAGAGAAATAATCAGATATGTTTCAGGTTGGCTGCTAACCAACCAAGTTCTTACATTTCCCACCTGAGAGGAGAGTAGAGTGAGTTGATGGGGGAGCTGCTGTTCTGGTGGTTCTTTTATTCTTTCTTTCTCACCATCTCTCTGGCCTTTCTGATTCACATGAGCCGTGACATCACTATGAGGCTTCTCTACCAGAGTACCTTGTCCTGAAAAAGGAGAAAGTACTCTCTGATATCCCAGATACTTACAGTGGGATGGAGGATGGGAAGAGAGGCCTTCGTTTTGGAAGCATTTCTTGTTTAACCAGGGATGTAGCCCTCAGTGACAACCTCTACCTATCAGATGATGGATGTGGCAGTGGGCCTTCCACCCAAGGTCTTAGGACAATACCAGGATACCTTTGAGGCTTAGCTCACAATGTAGTAATTTCTTCTGTTTGTCATGTGGCATGGCAGAATGTACTTACAGAACCCTGTTTTCATGGTCTGGTGGTGCACAGCATTTGGGGACAACAGCATTTTGGGGACAACAGAATTGGAATCCTTCATTCACAAAGAAGCAAGTCAGAAAGTATGTTCATATATGCATCTGCCTGAAGGTCAGATAGAACCATGGAAATCCATGACAGACTTGCAGGACATCCCAACTTCCATCTGCATGCAGCCTGATAAAACTGTACTTTCATAGAATTAGAGACTTATGGCATTTAAGACATTTCAAGGTGATGTAGCTCATTCAAATCTTTCTCTTTATAGATGAGAAAACTGAAGCCAGGAGAGAATAAACAATTTATCAAATTAAACTAGAGATAGCTAGTACTTACTGTAACACATGCTACTTGACCCAGGATCCAGGGATCTTTCCCACACACCCACCTCCTTGGATCAATGATGTTCTCTGGCAACGCGAAGAATGATTATTATTGGGACAAGCACTGTATGGAAGGGACTTCAGAAACTGACTAGGGTGAGGAGAGAGAGCTAACCAGTCTGACTCAGCACTTTGCTTGAATCTGAGGCTAACTGGATGCTAAATTGTAGGAAGCTGCATCCCCTTGACTGAAATCCTTTTTTTGCGGAGAAATCTTCTCACCCACATGAAAGTAAGGAATTCTTCCATATGCACTTAAGTACTACCATTGAGGGAATTCAAAGAGGTCATTTACCAAATAGCTCCTTTACCCTTCCCACCAAAAATTCATTGCTTAAGTTTATGGGAGTGGTTTTTTGAAAACCGGCTGGCCCAACATTAAGTTGCATTCTAAACTTGAATCACTTGCCTTTCTTCTTACTTCTCCTTTCTCTTTACCACTCTCCAGGATTTTACTTTACTTTTTAAATGAAAAATTGTTCTGTAAAGGTAATATCAGTTCTTGGTTTTTAAAAAAAGAAAAAAAAGTGAGAAGAAAATCTCCATCTGAATTTTGACCCTTAGGCTTCTAGTTCTGTTTTCTAAAGACAAATCCTAAAACAAACGTCTTCTGTTTCCTTAGACAATGTCTTTTTAAGTATATGTTAATATATAACAGCTTCTTTTTATACACATGGTAGTATATTATTCTCAGAGTATTGTACCCTGCCTTTTTTCACCTAGTGTTTCTTTAAAATTATTCTCTATTATGCAGAGATTTACCTCTTTTATTTTAATTATACTTAAACTTTAAAAGATTGATAAAACAGATTCTATTTCATTCTGTTACTGTTCCCTTCTTTCTGGTGCCTGTTGGGAGGCCAAATTCTAGGAGATGAGTTGAACAGAGATTATATGAACTGGTCCAGGAAGGCCTACGGCATCTAAGGCCCCCAAATTCAGGAGCCCCTCTCCACGTAAGCTTCCTGGGTGACTGTTTTGTAACGAAATTAGCTCTGATTCTCAGATGACCTTCCCTATCTGGCTCAGAGAGGGTTAGTAGGGTCCTGGGAAGCCAATTTGCCTCGCCTTTGTCTTCTTGGCTGTTCTGTCGTTGAAGGAGCATTGCAATGCTACTCTGCGATTTCTCGAGGAGACATTGGGTTTTGCTGGCAGGCAGAGCCCCAGGCTACTCCGTGGAATGTCTTTGGTTCTGTAGCTTCAGGAGGAGCCAGGAGGCTGCGCTTGCAGGCCAAGGGAAACACGGCTTCAGACTCAAGACCACGACTTGGCGGACACTCTGGGGCCTGCAGAATTTTGGAGAGGGCTCTCTCCTACCCCTTACTTACCCGAACCACTCTTTCCCGCTAAAGGTTGGAGGAGGATGGAGTGACTGGAGAAATCTGGTTTAGTCACTAGCACAGAACAACTGCCCAGGTGGAACGGATTCCTGTCTGTCTTTGGTCCAACAGGAAAGGCGAGTGCCTCCTTCCTTAGCTGGGAAGGAAGGAGAAAGAAGCCAGAGTCAAAATCAGACATCTCAAGTGTCAGTCGTGGACTGTGCTTAGACAAATAATCTCGAGGAGACCCAAATCCCCTGTTCACTGGGAAAACAGACAGTGCCAGAGCGAAACAGAATTAAATTGTTTCTCTTTCACGGCAGCTGAAGTGTAAAAACCATTCTATTCCGACCTTGTGGTCAGAATATCCTGACACCTCATAAATTATCTTAAGGGCTCAGGGCTGAGAGGCTGGGGAAGGCGGGAAGCCCAGCTCCAGTCCCGCCAGCCCTGCGGCCGCAGCGACAGCCCCTGCCTCCCTCCTGGCCTTCCTGATCGGCAGGCACCGACGTGGGGATGTGGAGGAATGCAGTTTCCTCAAAGCCCTCAGTCTTTCTGCGTTGGGACAAGGACGCTCCCCTCCTTTTCTGGTTTTAGAGTTTGCATGGCCACAGGGCCTACTTTCCTGAGTGGCGTATTTAGAGGCAGGAGAAGCACAGTGATAGCTTCCCCAGGCTGACAGAGGCTCTGAGCGGTGCTGTCTCGGCAGAAAAAAAGAGAAAGGGGAAGAGGGGAGAGGAGAGAGTGAGAGAGACACAAAAGAGGGAGAGACGAAGAAAGAAAATGAATAAAGGAAAAGGAAGGAGGAAAGAGGAAATGTAGGTGAGAGAAAGAAAGTCAGTGATGGCCTCCCCTCCCCCACACCCATCTGGTTACCAGGAAACAAAGACCAGCCTGGACCTCTTGCATCTCTCCGCCTCCCGGTGCGCTTCCTTTAGCTCCTACATCCATCTGTGCTCCACACACAGTAGGTGCTCTGTAAATGTTTGCTGAGTGGAAGGAGCCATGGATGGGTCCCCCGAGAGAGGGGAAACAGATCTATTTTGGGAAACCAAAGTCATTTGGAACAAACAATATTCCTGTAGCTCAAATCACTATCAGGTTTAAAGACTCTGGGTCGTTGTGGGTGTGTCGGGATGTGTTGTGTGTGGGAGCATGAGTGGGTGGTCTGGACGGGTGGGTAATAAGTGACAGGAGGGCCCTTGAAAATATAAAGGCTTCCATAACTACTGTAAAAATAAAACTGGGAACAGCATGCCCAGACCTCCAGCCATGCGGTGACCAAGCCTGACCTTGGCAGGGATGAATAATATTGTGGAGATGGATTCAAGAATTATTAGTCAATGTTTTCAGTCCCAATGGGCTATTTTTTTTTTTTTTTAAAGAACTGCTGGGTGGGTTTTTGGCAAGGCAAATGACTGCAACAGCCTGTCGGATTCCAGAGCACTTCTCTAAGCTTTTTCTAGACTCCACTATATCAATTTTTTTTTTAAATTTCTGGTTCTTTTTCTTTTTTTTTTTTCCCCCTCTAATGGGACGTCTTTTCTGCTTCCCTCTTTGGACAAAGAAATGATTTTGGTGCAAGTACACTCCTTCATTGACTCAGCTACATCCATCTGTGTCTAAAAAGAAGGAAACAAACCCAAGATACCTTACACCCAAAGCATAGATTTTCTGTTCTTTCTTTAGTAGGAAATTTTTTGTATGCTTTTTTTTTCAAATTGACAGACTTTATTGTTAAATCACAGAAATTTTCGTGCAAAACCCATATACAAAAATCGTTCCGTTTATTTAAAAGCAACGGCACGTCTTGCTGTTTCCTGGCAACCGGAAGTGGAGCAGAAAGATGCAGCCAAACGGGAAAAGAGACAGAAGAGGCAGGGCTGCAGCCGAGGTACACCCTCCACCCCACCGCCGCCCTCCAACCCTCGGTCGAGTACAGCACACCCTGCAGACTCTCCACCTGGAAGCCAGAGGCTTAGTAGCTTGTCGTTCATGTTTATTTGCAGGTCAAAAAGAACATCAGAAACGGAAGATCCCAGGCAGTAGACAGTTAAAAGCCTGTTTAGATCAGGCTTCAGAGCAGGTCACAGTACACTGCTTTCTGCAGCTGTCCTCGTACCCAGATATATGCTAGTTGGAATGTACGTTGTGTGATGGTGAAGGGAGGCAGGGCCAAAGGAAGCATTTTTGACCCCTTGGCTGGAGTTAACCCACCCAGACAGCGCCCCGTAATGTGGGTACCTGACAGGTTCACGTTGTTGATCTACATCTTCATGCCTCTATCTGCTATCACACGGTAGCAAGCTCTCGGATTTAATTTAGATGTTTTTATTAGAGAAATAGCAACGTGTGAGGGTTGGGAACGGATTTTTAAACCTTGCAGTTATTTAGGGTACCAAGCAGGAAGTCTTAAAAAAAAGATTTCTCAGATGCTGGAGGTTTGTATGCTACAGGTTTAGACAACAAGGAGTACCAGGAAACTACATTTTTTTTTTTTTCTGTACAAGTGCATTGATAGCTACCTTGAAAACTGTATCCTGATTTTCTTTATATATCTTTTTTGGGCTTACCTAATCATCCCCCCAACTAATCAGCCTAATTTCTTGATTCCATATGACCATCTCACTCTGGTAATTGTTGTGCACATCTGTATGTATTTATGTTAATTTTATATATTTTATTTCCCTCCCATTAGACCTTAATCTCTTTGAGGATAAGAATCAGTGTAATCTTTATTCTGTATCCCCAAGTGCCTGGGATTGTTTTGTGCATCCTACGTGTGTAATAATGCAGGACACATGCCACACTCTGGGGAGCATTCCAATGCTAGGTTGGCTTGTTTTACTAACTTCTTTTCCATCTCTTTACTAGTCAGTGCATGCTCAAGAAATGCTCTATCAATTCTAGAATTATATAATACACTTCAAAAACAAGAGTAAATTAACTATATATTTTCCATGGCTTTGTAGGCAGCAAGATGACATTTAAATTGTAGGTATCCGTTTCTGACCATAAGTAATTATCCAACCTTTAGTAAAGTACACACTTTCTATCCAGTTGCTAAATATTTTCACATATGGTTCTCTTGAGTTGTTCTCTTTGGTTCTCCTTGGAATATTCTCCTGGGCCCTTCACCATTAGCACTTCCTGAAATTTGAGTCGGGTCCCATAGTCAAGGGAACCACACACGGACAGTCAACTAAACAAATTTACCCCGTTTCGGAACGAGGTTCTATGTCCTCCTGTTGCCGTTGGTGACTAGGTTCTTTTCCTGTTGCAGAAAGAATTCAAAGACGGGACTTGGAGGTTAGGAAAGTAAAGTGGGGATGTATTAAGGGATGGACAGTACACTCTCAAGGGGAGAGCGGGCAGGCTCTGGTGGGCAGCTGCCCTGAGTTTCTTTGACAAGTTGGTTACATACAGTGTAACAATGAATGGGCAGAATATTCTTTAGGGAAGGAAGGGTTTGGGGTTATATTCCCAGATTTTTATCCCAACTCCACTTTCCTGAAGGGAGGAGGGATTTTTGTCCTTATTTAGTCTGGCTTTTTGTGAAAACATTTGCTGACCCCTGGTGTACAATAATATGCTTTTATTGAGCATCTTGTCCAATCCCCTTTTTTAGACAGATGAGGTCACTGAGATCCTGAGAGGTTAAGTGACATGTCCAAGATCACATAAAAAGTAAGGGGAGGGGGTCAAGATAACAAACCACAGAATTTTAAACATGGTGAAAGGCTAGTGGGGAAATCTTTATAGAGTTGGGTTCCTTTGAAAAGCTTTGTCTTAAATAATACTCCTCCAATGATTATTACATGATTATTACAAACTAAACTCACTAATAAACCCTAGAGGAAAATAAAAATAATCATTGAAATTTTTTTTTAGCCTGTGAAATCACCAGGGTGTTGTAACAATGGAAGGACTCTCAGTTCAGTCAGTGCGCCCCTGACCACACCTGAGACCTGCATTTTGCAACATTCATCTGTTCTCATTGTATATTAGGTAAGTGAGTCTCAAAGGAGAGTCCAGTGTGTCAGGTTGCACAGTTTAAGGATTTGCAAGATAATCTTATACATTGGTTACTGGGATCCCAAATGAAATTCCAACTGGGAGGATGTCTCTAAACCCTGATCTGTTCTAAGGGACTGTCAGAGAAACAAGGGCTACGTAACCTCATGCTGCTTCCTCGTCGCTTGGAGAAACTGGGTCACTGAGGAACAGGGCATAGAATGATTGCCAGGTTGCTGCCTCTGTCTCCTTCCTCAGAAGAGTCCTCTCCACCTCCTCTCTCATTTCATCTCCTGATCTCATTCATATTCACTTTTCATCTCCTGCTTTTAGGAGCTGGCCTCGCCACTCTATTGAAATAGGAAGGGCTTTTCAGCGCTTACCTCACTTGACCTCTCTGAGACATCTGACATCACCGTCCACACCCTTTTTAATGATGCTTTCTCCTCCCTTGGCTCATGCCCTGCTCATGTAATTCTCCTGACATGTTGCTTCTCCTCAGGCTCATCCTTCATCTGTCCCCACCCTCAGATGTCGACCTCAGGGTCCTAATCTCTATTCTTCTTCTTCTTTTTTTTTTTTTCCTTATTCTTGTATATATTCACCTGGGAAATCTCCTGTATGGTCATGGCTTCAACTGCTAGTTAACTGGAGTCATCTCCCAAGTCTATTTCCAGCCCACATCTCCCTTCTAAATGAGAATTCATATCTATTTGTCCACAGAACATTTTCTCTGGATTTCCCTCAGTTTGACTTTCTCAAACTCAGAGACTCCAAAGCTGAAACCACAATCTTTCCCCTGGAGCTGATAGCTTCCCTGATATTTTTAAATGTATCACCTGTCTTCTCAAAACCCTTCAGTGGCTCCCTGGAGCGACACGGAATCAAGTTCCTAAATTCCGTAAAGCCGTCCATGACCCGGTTCCTGCCAGCTCCCCTCTTACTTGACCTCTGCTCTCCCCGCTCCTGATGTTCCCTGTTCCTCCATCCTGTGTTATTTTTCTGTTCCTTTGCTCTAGTTGGAATCAATTCCTCTTTGTCAATTCGGTGAGTATCTACACAGCTTCCAAGATTCAGTTCAAGCACTGCTCTCTCTACCATCATCCAACAAGACACTGGACTCTAGAAAAAAGAAGTTCTTACTGTCTTACCTCTGCACCTCTGCGGGTCCTAGAATTCATCACCCTGATGGAATAACTTTGTGGTAGCAACTTGCTTCTAGCTGGGCAAGACTTTAGCTAGCTGCAGTTTGTTGCAGAATTTTCCAGTTCCCCCACCCATCTGGGACTATCTTGCTGGCCTTACTTTAGTAGCCATGGGGCCAAGTGAGTGGTAATTCTTGGAGTAATTTAGTCAGAGTACTGTCAGTGAAAATTCTTCTAGAGAAAACAAAGCAATATTGAAAGTTAGGATAACCTTGCTAAGGGCAGGGTGTTGCACTTTATCCAGCATTTAGTACATTAGAAAGATGCAGCCCAATGGGATTAAAGAACATGGATTCTGAAGTCAGAGGACCTGAGTCTGAAGTCTGGCTCAGCTATTGCCTAACTTTGTAACGCTGGCAAGTTTCTTAGCCTCTCAGTGCCTCAGTTTCTTCACTTGTAAAATGGGGATGGTAATCATAGTATCCTCCAGATAGGATGGTGGTGAGGGATATATTTATATATGTGAATGTACAGAGGTCTGTGTGTGTGTGTTATTTACACACACACACACATGTGCTACCTAGAATGGTGCTTGGTGTTTAAAGTACTACCTTTTACTGTTTTTTGCTTGTTAGACGACTAAGGGGAAAAGCAAGGTTCAGTAGCCACGAGAAAGGTCACTTTTAACTAGGGAGCTGAGCAGCCTTCCTCTTTTACACCAGTAAAAACAACCACCAAAACTCTCAAATCTCCAATTAAACCGCCCACTGAATAACAAGTTTATATATCTTGTGTTTTCCAGCCTATTATACTAAACAAACAACTTTCACTTACTCTTATATTAGGTAGCAGTAAAAACAAGAATGATCAGGCTTTTGAACATGCAATTCTTGATTTTATGTGCAAGCACTTTAATGCATATCTCCGTAAACAGAGTAAGCAATTATAGAAACTTCGAACACCAGGGAGCCCCATTAATATGAACCTCTGTGCACCTCAGTGTATGTGATCTCCACGGCATTTGGTTCTCACAACAATCGAATCCCAAGAGGTAGGAGGTGCAGGTATGAGTGTCCTCATTTTATGCACAAGAAAACAATCAGAAAGTAACACAGGAATCCTGTGTTTTCTGATTCCCTATCAGAATGCACATGCTAGTGTTCTTTGTTTCTTGTTTTTAAAGCATTTTATATGCTTGGTATTAAAAAAAAATATTAGGCTGTGTTGAACCCTAGAGACCCTGCATGCATAGAGGACCTGAAAGCCCTTTGGATAACTTTTCCCACGGCTGAGGAATTCCTTAAGATAATTCTTATGTCTTCATTCTTACTGATGCTGATCAAGGAACCTAGTGGTGCAAAAGAAACTCAGGAGAGCCAGGGAGATAACAAGAAGTAGAAAATAGTTTAATGAAGAAAATAGACACTATGTATTTGCGCATCCTTCTGTAGTCAATGCTTTATCCTATGCTATCATTGCACCCATCTATTTTTCTCTATTTCTAGCACCACCAGCTACTCTGGTCCATGCTACCATGATTTTTTGCCTGGATTGCTCTAATATCCTCCTAACTGATTTCCCTACAACCACTCGATACTTCCCACATCTGTTATCCAATTTGTAGCCAGAGTCATCTTTTCAAAATACAAATCTGGCCACATCACTCATTTCTGCTTAAATCCCCTTATTGGATTTCCACTGGTCTTGAGATAAAACCAAACGTCTTTGACAAGGCTTCTAAGACCCTGTGTCCCCTGGCTCCCCCTGCTCTTGGTAGACATCACAAGTTGTTAATAATGCCCATTTCTCTTCTCCTGTGACACAGATGGTTTACATTTCCCAGACTCCCTGACTGAGGGGTGACCACATGACTGAGCTTGGCTAATGGAATGAGACTGAAAAGGGTACTCTGCTGCTTTCAGGCCTGGCCCCATAAAAAAGCCTCCCATGTATGCTATTCATGATCCTACCAGGTAACTGGGGTGGCGATACTCATGACGACTTTGAAAGCCACATGTTGAAGATGACAGAGTAGTATCAATGTAGAATGAATCTCTGACAGTGGCTTCTCCAGGATCCCTCATCACCACTCCTGTCCTGGAATTGCAGGGAGGAAGGGAGCATGGCGAGTACTGGAAGATCTATTCAGCTGATGTGCAGAGGGCGGCGTGGGCAGTATGGGGGTAGGTGAGGCAGAAGATGTAAGGTATCAGTTACAGTAGACTAGTCTGCAGCAACAATCAGACCCAAACATGTAATGACTCAAAACCGTAAACGTTTATTTCTCTCTCATAAACATTTGAAGGCAATTCCTGAGTAATGTGCATGGGTACCTATCATGAAAACTTCCTGTTCATCCTTCACATCTTAGCTCAGGTCATACTAGTTCATGAAAGTCCTTTCTGTACTCAAGTCCCCCTGTTACAGGTGTAGCCCTCCATGTACTGCTCCTTCATAGATGTTGTGATGACTACAACTTTATATTTGTTTTTCTGTGCTTATTTAGTTACTTTATGTCCCTTTGCTAGAGTCTAGACTCCATGAGGGTGGGGCCAGTGTCTGTTTTTGTTCCTTCAGCATCCACACAGTGCCTTGACATACAGCCAATCAATAATTGTTGATGAATGAATGAATCAGTTTGTTAGTTCGTATCATTAAGAAAAAAAATGAAACATTTAAAAGGACAATTGATAGCTGCAAGTTATGGTGCAAACTTTTTTTCCTCAACATTAAATGTTATTTTGCTACTTTGCTTTTAAGTGTTTTTAATAATGGCTGACATACTTGAAGATCATAATCCCAAGGGGACACAGGGCTTGGTGTACAGATCTTGCTGTGCCAGCCCTCCAGGCAGCTGCCCTGGTTTAGCTTATTTGCCTTAAACATTTTTGCTTTCCCTGATGGTTGGTAACTACATACAGCTACTGGATTTTTTTTTTTTAACCAAAGAAACTTCTGGTTGGGGGAAAAAAAAACAGTGGAGAATTAAATAGATAAAGAGTGAGTTATATTCTGAATATAACTTTGTATGGTGAAACAAAAAAAGAGCATGGACTTGAAGTGGATCTGAGCACTTGATTTCTAATTTAGGGTTGCCAGATATATAAGTACATCCCACGTGATATTTAGGACATGACTTATTCTACGACAGCTATTTCTTGTTTATCTGAAATTCAAGTTTAGTTGGGGTATCCTAATTTTATTTGTTAAATCTAGTATCCTATTTCTAGTTCTACCACTTACCAGATTCTTCACGGTAGACAGGAATTTTACCTTGAGAGGATTAAAGGAAATTTACCATTTGAAATGCGTGGTACAGTGTCAGGCACTATGTGCTGACATTTAGCACTCAAAAGGATTTATTCTCATTATTAGTACATGTAAGAATAAAAGGTACTATTTAATGCAATAGGATTCCATTACTTGCGATAATAAGTACTACTATTTCTTGTGTGTCCTACTATATACAAGGTATTGTTCAAAGCCCTTCAGTGTATTATTCCAGTCACTTCTTCCAATGGTCCTTGAAAAGGTATTGCATTATCTCCACTTTACAAATGAGACGCAGACAGTTGGGATCACTGCCCCGTGGTGGTGACTGCAGTCAGTAGTGGTGGAGACTGCATCAGATCCAGCTGGTTCCAGGGCCGGCTTTCCCCATCACCACACCCTGATTCCTGCATGTTACAAATGAGGCTGGGCCCATTTATGGATGAGCATTCTTTCATATTTAACGGGACTGCATTCCCTTAGCCCCTCTGTACCCCAGGGAATTGATTCTGCTGCCCACCTGGTAAATCAACCATCCATTTTGCACCAAGAGCTGATTTTACAGAAATCTAAATACACTTTACTAGATTTACATGTTAACACTAAAAGAAAAAAAAAGCCCCCTGTTTGCCTTTTTGTTGGGGCAACCCTTTGGTTTTATAGGCTTGTTGAGTAAGTCATTATTCTGGTAATGCCAAGGCCTCCTTTATTGAGCCGTAAATGCTTCGCGGACAACTCGGAATAACAAACAGCCTTTTCCTTTGAGCCTAGCAGGCAAACGCCGTTTAGCTAGATGTGAGTTGGCTTGTCTGCCCCTGCAGGTTTCTCTTTCTCTGGAAACCTCCTATGGAACCATGTGAAGGGGGGAAAGAGGATCAGATAATTGGGATCTTTAAGATGGTTATTATGAAAAATGTTCTGGAACCAATTCAAATACCAATCAGAAACCACATTGTTCAGCTAAATCGCTTTCAGATGCCACCTAAGATACAAAATACAATTATTTCCAGTTTAAAAATATAATGTTCCTTTAAAAAAAACACAGTATTTTATTTTATTATTAAAAAAAAAAAACAAACCTGCCTTGGCTGGAATTCAGGCCCGTCACACATGATGTACAGACAGGCTTTGTGCAGGTCCCTTTGGATCCGGGGCCCGTAGACCTCACGGTAACGTATTTAAAAGTTTCTTAAAATGGATGTGACGGCTGTTTTCTTTGTGTATTACAGAAATATACAGAGTTCAGAGGCTCCATGGCTGCACTTTGGGCATGTGTGTCATTAGAGGAATGAAAAAAAGATGATGGCCCAATGTGGTATTAAAATCCCATTAGAAACGCTGGGAAGAATTTACAGCCCCAATCTCTTTTATCTGACAGGCATCAGTTTGGTGAAACAGTTTTCCTTTTTGCCACTTTCTTCTTTTCTTTCTTTCTTCCCTTCCTTTCTCTTTCCCTTCCCTTCCTTTTGTTATTTCTTCGAGTTCTCTACTTGGCCACAGAACGTCTGGCTGTTGTCTTGCCCACTAGAAAGGCAACATTATCAGGTTTCTGTCAATATTTGTCCTCCTTTACTGTCTCTCCCATCAGGCAGCCGTGGGGGGGAAGATCATTCATCCTTTTCCCAGATAGACTTTTCTCTTTAGCTGAGGATTCATTAAATCCATGAATGTTTATCTGAGCCGTCATCACTGTGATGAGAAGCAAGGGGGTTAACACACCGTGTGACCTCAGGAATGATTTCTGTTACAGCAGCTCCCATATGATCCATCAGACTGAGCACGAATTTTAATGGACTCAGAACCGCTTCTCCAGCCTGGGGGGGGGCCAGAGGTCACTGGCTTTCAGAGCAAATCTTCCATAAACTGTCAAGAGAGGTGTGGATTTTTGTCCCTCTTCAGATCTGTAGGGCATGCCGTCACTCTCTGTGGAGCAGAAGGGAAATGCCAGACCATTACTCCTTTGAGTATAGAGTTACTTAGAGAGTAACACGGAAAACTCAGCCCACAAAGAGCTGCTACGGGGTCTAACAAGAGGAGCAGTAAGAGCCAGGAGGTGTGGTTCTGGTCCCACGTTGCCACTTACAAGCTGTGTGGACATCAGCAAGTTCTTATCTCTCTAGGTCCAGTTCACTGATCTCAAAACAAAGGGCTGGCTCTGAAATTTTCTAGTTCTGTGAAATCAACCCACCTGGGGTTGGAGGGGGAGATAAATCTTGCTATGAGATATTTTAACCAATGATACACAGTAGCCACAGTAGTACCCACCCTCCCACCCCGAGAACCTCCCACCGCCAAAGAGTTTAGTAGTGAGGGAGAGGTAAGTAATTCCATACTTCGGGAACTCAAAGTCACTGATCACACATTAGTTCACTTACCTAACATCGCGTTCATCTCTGTTTACCAGCCTAAAAGCCACGTGAGGACCAGAATGGTGCCTGTATCCTCACCTCTGTGCCTGTTGAGTGTGGGAATAAAAGTGCAAAAAGTTGGTAGTACTTGTGGTGAAGAAAGAGAAGGAGGAGGAAAAATGCAAAAGATAGGCAGAAAACTGAGAGTACACCAGCACAGAAAGTACACTCAGGGAGCATCTGAGGAAGGGTAAGTAGCGACCAGTGTTGAATGTCACAGGTGGGCAAAAGCAGACGCTGAATAGAACGCCCTTCAACTCGGGGGATATCCACTGTCATTCTATGGAGAGGGAAAGAATTGCTCTGTTGTCACTTCACCTTGCAACTTTTTTTCTTGAGTGCTGATTTTTATTAAGGGCTTACAGTGACCCAAGCATTACTGAATATATGTGGCATATTTACTCATTAAATTATCATGCAAATCCTACCAGGTAGATCTGTTGTAAGTCTGTTTCATAGATGGTGGATCTGAGGCACCCAGCACTGTGGTTATATGTCCAAGTCAATGTATTAGGAAAGAGTCAAATAAAAGCATTGGGTAGAGATGGTGAATGAATAGTGCCATTTATAAGTGATCCCTTTGACTTAGGAGACTAAATATTGTGACTTGCTAGTTCTGTGAGCAGGACACCTTGCAACTTTTATCTAAGGAAGTTAAAGTTCTTTATTTGCTTACAATCTCTAGAAAACAGGAAGACAGCACTGTCATTTAAGGTTGAATAAACTGAGTAAATTTTGAAGAAGTTAATCTTTCACTAAATGCCACACAGCAACAAAAGATGTGTCAAGACTATATGCCCAAGTTTTTGGATCCCACACTCTCCAGACTATATTGTATTCTTTACTTCTTAATATTATAGGATAGATTAGTTAGTGGAAAGAGGCAGAGTGGTCTAGAAGCTGGCAGAAGTGTACTTTGAGGCCAAGAAGACTGTTACACATGTCACCACAGGCTGGCTTCTCACTACATCCTTGAATCAACTGAAAGGAAGAATTTGAACTACTTGGTAGTAAGAATTACTGGCAAAAATAGCTGAAGGTAAAAATGAGCAATAGGTGAAAAATGGGAAATGTGAATATTTGATTATTACATTCAAATGACTCAGCAGAGCGCTCTGTATCTATAAGAAGGACTATGATGATTAAGATTTAATATTACAAACTCGATAAAAAAGGTTTAAAAAAAAGATTTTATATTACAAATTACAGACCCAGCTCCAAACAAGAGAAAGAAAATGGTCTTAAGCCATTTAGATAATTTAATGTCAGTTTTAAAGAATAATAGAACTCATTCTGTGAAAGAAAATTGGAAATACCAAAGAGTAAGAAAATCATGAGCCAGAAAGAATATGCATTTTTGCAGGAAAATTATGCCAAGGAGATTATATTACTTTTTTGAGAATAAATTCATATTATTAGTGGAGAAAAGGAAAAGTGGAATTTGTTAGAATTTTTATAGACTATTTGGTTCAGAAATTGCAAAATTACATTTTTAGTCTATTTTGAAAGTTAGTTTCCATTGGCATATATTATATTTCAAAGGGTGCTGCTTGAAGAAACAAGAAGGGAAAAAATCAAGGTGTTGGAGTTTGGAAAGCAATATGGTTTACATCTCTTTCTTATAAACATTTTTACTGCTTCTCTGAAACAAACAAAAAATAGAACATTAATGAATTGGCACTTAAATCTTTAGTTTGAGAGTGTTAGTGAACTCTAAAAAGTGACATAATTGAGACAAAATCATTTCTCTCCTTTCTTTGGGTTCTGTGAAAAGTCAGAGGAAACAAATTTACTCATTCATTTATTTAGTTATTTTATAATTAAAGTATTTCTATTTTATGAAATATTGATATTAGATTATACCAACTGATACTTATTAGGACCCTGATATAAATGCTACTGTATAAGTAAATAAATTATTAGAGTAATGTCTACCTAGGAGAAGAATTTGACGTAGTACAGCCAGTTAAGAGTCAGTTGTGAGCCTTGTTTGAAGATCTCTCATTACAAGGCATAAGACTGGAAGCCAGCATTTGTATGACCATTTGTAGAGCAAAGCCAATTGCTGTGTTCCTTTTCAGCTACCCAGTGATTAAGCTCCATCTTCAAATGCCCATTAGCTCTTGAGGATATTTAGCAGGAACAAAATATCTGTGACATGCTAAGAAGAAAAATAAAACAGGGTAAGGGGACAAAGAGTTAGGGGGTAGGGGCCCTCAGATAAGGTGATATTTGAACAGAGATCTTTAACTGGAGTGAAGGAGTGAGCCTTGTGAAAACTTAAGGCAGAGTGTCCTGGGCAGAGGGAGCAACATGGTCAAAGGCTTTGAGACTGGAGTGGGCTTGGTGTGTTTCAGAAACAGAGTGGAAGCCAGCATGGCTGGAGCTGGTTGAGCCAGAAACAGGTAAAAGATAAGAGAAAGAATCCTAGTTTCCTTTCCTATCCAATTAAGATATTTTTACTTTCTCTACTCAGTTGTTGTGAGCACTTAAAATTTGAGCACAGTGTTTGTAAAGTGATTACTAGACTGTTTCTCACATACTAAGTACTGATGGTAGCACTGTGGGGTGGGGGTCACAAACTCCATATTTGCTCCAAACTCCTCCTCCATCCTTCCAATAGCTCCAGCAAAAAATTCATATTATACAAAAAGACAAAATAAATATTTTATTTTAAAATTACAGCCTAGTTTCTAATCAAGTGAATTTTCTTGACTCTGTTAGCGATGATTTTCTTCAGCCCCAAATTAGTTTCTAGACTATCTGGTTTATTCCATTTTGATTTGTGTGGTCAGGCATCATCGTCCCCCTAACCTCCCATTATTTCTCTGGATCCGTGTTCTGACTCTGGCCGACCTAATCACTCTAACATAAAGAACTCTTGCAGATTTTTAAGGAAGTTTTTCACGTATAGAAAGTAATAAAAAGTATTAATTTCCTTTTCAGATTATTTAAATGGATCATAAAATAGCCTAATTTACTGAGCTTACGTTTCCTTGTGTCCCAAACCATCAAGAGACGGTGTATGGTCTGGGGGTACTGACGCATTTATGCACACTGGTGGTCTGCAGGTTTAATGTCTCTTCCTGGAGTAATTAATTTAAAGCAGGGCAAGACTGAAACAACATTATTATTTCATTTCAAGTGCATCTGGAAATTCAGAGTGAGCCCTTGTTTAGCTCTGTTGAAGAAGAAGAAATACATGTTCATAAGGTTGACCTATTATTAGAGCATTTCTACAATTGCCCCCCCCCTACTCAGGAGGCAAAGCTCATGGTGTCACTTTGAACAGGGGACAGGAGGGAGCATTGTCATTTGTGTTTTGTTGGTGAGGTGTGGACTCAGAGAGCAGAGCAAATGGGGTTTAGAGAAGCATGAAGCGTCTACAAGTTGAGAAATTAAACAAAAGCTGAGGATTTACTTAAAAATAGGAAAGAAATTCCTTCACGTAACTTTTAAAGATAGACCATATTACAAACATCACAAAATCAAGAAAAAGAGCATACTCTTTTTAAATAATTGACTGCCTGCCACACCACTATATTTTCTTCACATTTTTTTGATGGCATACTCTTTGATTGCCTTTTCATATTAAAATGATTTTATAACATTTTCTACAGAAAGAATAGAAAAATATCTGTCTCTCTTTTTAGCTTAGTTGACTGAAACTTTTTTTTTTTGTTATTCCTGGTTTGCATGAATACAATGGTGGCTTGATCCACAGACATACTCACTGTTTTCCATATTGCTTCCAGCTTGTGCTCTACAATCACGGGAATTTTAACAATTCTAGTATTCTATTTCTCACAATTTCCATTAAATTGGAGAAGATAATGTATGATGTGTCTCTAACCATATCTGCTGTGTTATATTCCTGTCAGGAGAGAAGCTTAAAAGTTTATACCATGGTGATCAGAACTGGTTTCTTCAGACTAGCTTCTGGCTTCTTACATTTCACACTCCCTTTCTCTTCCATTCTTCATGTTGTCCCAACATTGGAACCACAGGACGTGTTCACACAGCAGTAGGATCTCCAGCCCTGTGCCTTTGTGTAGTAACACTGGGAAGAAGGCCTAAGTGTCAGTAAGGGCAGCCTGGATACTGTTTCCACACCAGCATGGCTAGAAATAACTTTGTACATATGGAAGTGACTGCAAACCCCATCATTTTAGCCCCCTAAACCCAAACCAAATCTATTTCTAACTCAATTTCCCCTTGGCGGAACCCCCCAAATGCTCATGCTCCCGCTAACGCCACTCCACTGGAGGGGAAGCATATGGGAGGAAAATCCGGAATGGAAAGAGACAGTGGCATTAACAGATTGTGGTTAAAATATCTTAACTTTTGCAAATTTCACAAAGGCATATGTGGCCTCCCAGGGCCCTTGGATGAAGCCCATGCAGCTGAGCCGGCGCCTAGAAGTTTCTGTCATTAACTTCAGTGTAACTCTTTCTCCAGAGGTGAAATATAAATACAGGGTTTTACTCTCTCACCTTACATTTACAAGGGCACTAGGAAGAGCCAAGTCTACACAAAACTAGTTCTTCGCTGGAATTTAGTGGGTAATACTTCTAATTAGCTAATGAAATCAGACATTATCCATAACTTTGTTCCAATAGTTTATTCATAAAATGCAATAGGGACTTTTAGGGAGAATTGAATGACTGAGCTAAAATAACCATGGGAAGAGTAAAATTAATTTGCATTCTATCTATCTAACTAATGATAGAATTCCTTTCCATGGACATCATATAATACACCCTCATGGTTTTAATTTTCATTTCCCCCACTTTCCCCCATGTTTCATCTTTTTTTCACTTTTTTTTTCTTTCATCTTTACTGTTTCCTGTTCCCTTCTAAGGTATTAGGGTTTCTTAGCAATGGTGTTGGTTTGAAAATACATTCTGAGAGAATTAGTTCTTGGTTTTATGTTTCTGACAGATGAGGTAAAACCTGGGGAAGGGAAGAGCAAATCGGGTAGACTAGGGTACTGAGATTTGGGTCACGCTCCTCTGCAGAGATTAAGGTAATGTTTCAGTCAGTCCTGGCTGCTGTAACAGAATACCGTAGACTGGGTGGCTTAAACAAACATTTATTTCTCCCATTCTGGAGGCTGGAAAGTCCAAGCTCAGGGTGCCAGCATGGTCAGCTTCTGGTGAGGACTCTCATCCTGGTTTGCAAATGGTTGTCCTTTTGCTGTATTCTCTCATGACAGAGAGTGAGAGAGAGGGAGAGAAGGACGGAAGGAAGGAAGGAAAGAAAGAAAGGAAAGAAAGGAAGAAAAAGAAAGAAAAAGAGAGACACACACTCAGATCATTTATCCCTCTTTTAAAGGCACTAATACCATCATAAGGGCTCCACCCTCCTGATCTAATTACCTCCCAAAGTCCTCACCTCCAAATATGGTCACATTGAGGATTAGGGGTTTCACATATGAGCAGGGTGAGCACAAACTCTTGGTCCCTAGCACGTAGGTAGGCAATGCAGGGGGAAAGTACACACACACACACACGGATAACACATGCATCCCATCAGCTCCCAGATCTTTGTGCTGTCATACCTGGGTCTGAGTCTCTTCTGTTCATAAATACTCTTTCGACCACTTTCTGTATTTCTTTTTTCTTACTCAGATCTGCCTGTGATGTATATTTTAACCAGATTTCATTTAGATAGGATGTTGGTACTCTGCTGCTAGGCATAGTATTTCGTTGGCTACTGGCATTTGGTTGAACATATGGGACGCACAAGGTTAATCCAGTCACTTGGAATTACTGGAAGCTCTTCTGGATGAAGTGTACCCTATGGAATCCATTTATGTTCTCTTGCCATTTTGGAAATTAAGCTCCACTTAGACCAGAAGGAAAAGAGGCTACTTTGATTGATTGATTGATTGATTGATTTTTTGTGAGAACCTTCAGGTGGGAAGTGGAAGGACAAGACGTATTTCCTGTAAGAACAAAAAATACCACATAGCATTTCCCCTACCTGTCTGATTTCTTTCTGTTAGGAACATAAGTTTCACAGGGAAAGCACGTTCTCCTTATCAGGGGCTTCTTTGTTTTCCTCATGTCCTTTAAAATAATTTTGATTCCAGTCCCCCCTTGCATATTTTACTGTTCATGCTAAAATGTTTAATCATAAATGCATACAGTTTCAAAGGATATAATTTCAGGCACATTTAAATTGAAATTTTAAAGTGAAACTGTTACCTCACTTTTAAATGTGTCTATTTTCGAGATACATTTTTAAAGGCATATAAATTACTTCTTTAACAGTTAGACATTTTTCACCGTTCTTTCTCCTCGAAATTGTATTTTCATTCTATTTCCTCCACAGAATTTTATACCCATTTAATCTATTTTTCTGTTTAAATATCTTTTACTGGTTACCCTTTCATATGCTTATGCAACAAAAATAACACAATTTCTGTTTTTTTCTTAAATAATCTCCATAGTGAAGAACTTCATGTCTAGGTTTAAATTCCTTCTGTTACAATTTTAACTCAGCCTAGAAGTTTGCAAAAAAGAAGATAAATTTGGGAGTTTGAGATTTACAAATGTTAACCACTATATATAAAAATAGATTTAAAAGAAAAGTTTCTTCAGTATAGCTCAGGGAACTATGTTCAATATCTTGTAATAACTTTTAATGAAAAAAAATATGAAGATGAATATGTGTATGTATATGCATGACTGGGACATTGTGCTGTACACCAGAAATTGACATATTGTAATTGATTATATTTCAATTAAAAAAAAAAGAAGATAAATTTTCGGTAAGACTTCTAAGAGCTAAAATTTTCTCCTGTATTATCACTACAGTTATTTTGCATATGCAAATGATCAAAACCACCATACATGAATTCAAATTTTTATAATTATTGCATATGAAAAATAAAATTGCTTTGGGAATGCATTTCACTGTGTGATAGGTGGTGGAGGTTTATGGTATTTTGATCAAAGGAAGTGACACAAATATTTAAAATTGTTCCTTTGACACCCCAGAGACTGTTACATATTAGAACCATACCTGGCACCAGTAGGGATAGGAGACAGGTTTCTTTTGTCAAGTGGGAGACAGGCTATGGCCAGAGGAAGTGGGAAGGAGAAGGGCTATAAATGTTTCATTGAAGACATCAACTAGGCAAATTACTTTTAGGAAAGGCTAGATACAGAAGCTGAGTATCTGGAAATTGATTTCCTTAAAACTGTGTTTGCATATCTTCCGAAAATCTATGTGTATTCCAAACAGTAAGTGTATCTATTTGAAAAAGCTATCCTATATACTTCTTAAAATAGTCCACAATCATTTTCCCCAGAGGAATAAGAGATAAGAGAGCAGAAAGAGGGGAAGCGGGGATGATTACAGACACCTTTTTGAGGCCTTTGCAGTGGGAAACAGCACAGTGGGAGAGCCTCTTTTTAGACAAGTTTTAATCTTTAGGAATTCTGATCAAATTTCATTTTGATTACAATCATTTGATTTCTGTTGCCAAATATTCTCTGCTTTTGGAGAAGTAAATGCCTTTTAAATTATTCTATTTAAATTTTGTGTAATAACTGAAGCTACTAATCTCAGCTCCAGTGGCTTCTCCTAATTTATGCTCACACAGGAGACCCTACTGATTATAAAATGTCACGGATTGTCACGGATTGTCACGGATTGTCACTTACAAACAAGAGAAGAAAATATGGAGGAAACTTCCAAACAAAATGCAGCAGGTTAACTCATACTGACAAATGTCACCCACTTAAAATTGTTTCTAGAATAAGTTCACGATTTACTTCAAAAGCCTTAAATAGATGAAAAATTTCAATAATTCACTTTTTTATATTCACTTTTTAAATATATTTTAATCTGTTTTTTCAATTTATAAATTTATTTTATTTATATTTATTATTAATTTTATATTTAATAAACAAATGTATAATTAAAAATAAATAAGATGTTATTTACTCACTTATTATTTTTCTCTGAAAAAAGGTATATACATGTGGACATCAATAGATAGCTTTTACAAAAGAGGTTAGAATAATGATTTCACATTTATAAAGGCACATAGGAAACATTTTACAGCAGTGGCAAGGGCAATGAGAATGTAAACAATATGCAGCTAGGACTAATGTCTAAATAAGACTTTATAAAACAGAGAAAAGTGCAAAAACTTCACCTCATAATTGCATATGAAACTGGCAAGCAAAACTTATTTACTGATATAAAAAAATAGAATATCATGCCTAATTTTTTGTAAAGCTTTTAACATTAATTGAGAGGGAGTCTACACTAAATTATAAATTTATAATAAATTTAAGTTTATAATGTACTTTTTTAGTTTATTCCATTTATTTTCAATTTATGTTCATTTCAACTTAGCAGATGAACCCTGCCATTCAAACCAAGGAATCAGACTTTTTACTTCATACTTCAGAAAAGTGTAAGCTAGCGAGGTCTTCCTGGAAAACCAACTATTTGTTTTCAATGATTTGGCACAAGATCTTACGTAGTTTTAATCCAAAAGCTTCCTGTTGGAGCACCCTGTAGCAAAAGTTTTGACACATTGTGAGAAAAATTGTCCTCGGAGCACTTGGCAACCAGAGCCTCACTCCATGTGTTATGTGATGTCCCACCTGGGTTTTAGTTAAACCTGGAAACATCCTTCATCCTGAGGTCAAGTAGCAGACTTGCCTAAGCGAAGCTGGTGACATCAGAGCCTGATCCCAGGCTTGGAAGTGTGTGGAGGGAAAGGGAAGGGAGAAGGAAGCAAAGGAAAGTGGAGGAGTGGAAAATAAAGAAATATGGGGAATACGAGGGGAAAAAAAGATGTCAAGTGAGAGAAAAAAGAGAGCTGTGTGTGATTGGAGAGGCCAGGGCGGTGCCACCCCTCGGTCTCCCTGCTAGTGACTTCGTTACCTAAATCTATTTGGGGAACTTTCCAAAACACAGAGACGCTCTGTGGGTCTGGCTCTCAGAACTCATGCAACCAATTGTTTTGGGAACAGCCTGGAAATTTCACAAGAGAGCTGAATTCTCAAGAGATTGACAGTTTGACCAAAAGATCAAAGGTTTGGTGCAATGGGGCTAATTTTCAGAAAGCCTTCCAAATTGTGAGGATTTTCCTCCCTGATATGGCAGTTAAGACATGCGAAAATAGTAATTCAAGGCACTTGTAAGCAGCTTTCCTCTTTGTTCACAGTGTTCCATGAACGTCAGTTCTCTCCAAACCCATGAAAACAAAGTAGGAGGTCGGGATGATTACACCCAAATCACTGATAAAAGGAGAGAGAAGCACAGAACTATGCAGTAATTTGTTTGGCTTGCCAAAAAGAGAAAGTTGCATGCCTGGATTACAAATATTGCCTTCAGATCGACAAAGTACGTAAGCAGCATTGCTGTGCGTGGGTGGGGAGGAAAGAGGAATTGCGTGATTAAGAGTGAGATGAGCTATAGTCATACTGGGTGGGAAATAAAATCTTAACAGTTATTTGAGATTCTGAGTGCTGAAGATACAAGAAGCAGATCTAAAAGCCATGCAATGAGAACCCCCCCTAGATGAGGAAAGTCTGTGATAAAAAGAGGCTAATGCAGTGTGTTGCTATTGAAAACACACAGGATAACTAATAGCTCTCTCTTGTTTTTGTTTATTTAATTAACAAGATGTGATATAGCTAATCCCAATTAGCAACCCCTAATAACCAGGTGGTGCTTAATATTTATTTGGAAGTTAGAGTCTGGAAGTAAAAAACCATTTCCCCCAACATTTTATAAATCACTGTTTCGGCCACTGAGACTAACTCAGAATGTGGGACCATAGCAACTCTGCAGTTGCACCAGGCTTTCCCGCTCATTGTTCCTGCAGTTTGGATCCGGCTTCACAACCATACCTGGGACTTATTAGGCCAGGAAGTCAAAAAGTTGGCATGTGTTTTTATTACAACTAAACTTATCTGGATTTAAAAGGCATTAAATATCTTCTGATTTCTTTCCTTTCCTTCAATTGTACAAGAATGTTTTAATTGGGTATTGTAACCGAAAACGTTCACTCTGCATTGATCACCTGGAGATCTGTTTTCAACCCTCTGAAGATTCCCAAATGCAGGCTTTCCCCTTAAAATTCCTGACGGCAGGATCTTTAAGCCTGTAAAGATCCATGAGCCCAAGATTTCCTGCTTGGAGTGCTTTTGGCCTCGGTCATCCAGTTTAGTTCTCTCCATTGTTCAATTACCCAGATAATAGCCAGACCCTGGTTTCCTCTCATGCCTTGTGCATAAAGTCATCTTTACCCTCATTAATGAAAATGGGAATTCAAATTATTTACCCAGGATTCAGTCTGCTGCTACATATCTCCTTCCCATCATAATTTAAGCATCTTAAACGTGATACACGGAGCTCATCCTGAGGCTGACTGGCTAGGCAGTGGTGAAGGGCTTAAATGACAAAAGAGCAGTTACAGGACAGGCTCAATTTCATCATCATCTCAATTTCACACTGAGCAGCACCAGCACGATTATCAGCTCCCAATGCAATGAAATTAAGATAGTTTTTCCAGAAGGAGTTAGCACGCAGCCATAGTAAATTTACAATGGAAGCTTCCAAAAGTGACATGTGTTTTTCCTCACTTACTCCACTCATAATTCCAATTAGGAACATGCTGATTAACCCCAGAACACAATTTCTGGGAGAATCTTACTTCTATTATCCTGACTGATTTCATAAACTCAGACAAAGAGGGAGAAACTTATAATTTATTATGGCAAATTATGCAAAGTGAAACCCCTGACAGGCTGTCTCTATAAAAAGATATGACCGACCATTATTATTTTTTTTTTCCTGGAAGGATGGAGGAGCTCTGAATTCAGATGCTGAATGAACTGGCTGCTTCCGAACTGCCTTGTAGATACAGTCCATTCAAGTGGGAGAAAATGCTAAATATCTGGATGAATTTTGTCAATGTGTTGAGGCATTTTTTTTTATATATATAAAAGCATTTCAGAAGAAAGTAGTGGACACAATTCAGTGGAGCACGTACCTCTGAGTGTGATAAACACAGAGGCTTGCAAAGCCAAGATAAAATGGAATGAATGATAAAACAAATGTTTTCCCCAAAGGTAAGTTGGGTCATAATGTTTATCTGTGTTGAACTATCCACCTTTACCCCACCTCTATCAGTGCTGCTCTGGCCAAGCCACCTCACTGAGATCTTTACCTCCTCTCATTTACCTTGTCAAGCTTCTTCACAGCTACCATGGTAATTAAAAAGAAAAAACTGGATCATGTTCCCCCTTCTTATTTAAAACTTATCAAAATTCTCATTGCATTTTGAATAAAATACAGATTTCTCTCAGATCTCATTTCTTATCATACCTTTCTCAGTCATTATTCTCCAACGTCACTGATCAACATTCTGTACCCATAAAACATTCCTGCCTCAGGGCCTTTGCATTTCTTAGGCTTAGAAGTTCACTTTTCTCCAATTCTGACCAGGCTAGTGTCCTTCTAGCAATCAGGGCTCAGTCCTGTCTAGGCATGTCATCAAAAGTAGTCTGCAGATTACTCATTATCATATCGTTTTGTTTCATGTTCTTTATGACTCTCATTATCTGACATTATATTTATTTGGTTATGTGCTTAATGCCTTTCTTCCCCACTAGAATGGAAACCCAAAGATCAGAAGCCTGTTTGTTCTGTTCACTGCCAGCATTTTGACATATACAGACAGCGTGTCGTCTTCTAAATCAAGATTCCAGATGGCTCATACTTTTTTGGAGGTAGGCTTGTGATCAAGATTACATGAAGCCAGAGGTCTATGTTGTGGCCAGGTAGAATTAGGGATGGCCAAGGGGCAGATGGTAAGACCGTGGGCAATGTGATATTGTAGAAAAGTGTATGAGCTTGAAATCAGAGCGGAGCTCAGATCTCAGCCTGCCTCTTACCAGTGGTGCGACCTTGGGCAAGGTACTGGTACCTGCAACTTTAGTGAGGCTCACTTTGCTTACTTATAAAGAGTAGGGAACAAACAGCATTTACAAGTAACTGTTTCAGAGTGTTGTGAAGATTAAATGATATAATATGTGTAAAGTGAGTAGGTCTGTGCCTTCCACATATAGGCTCCCCGTAGGTGGTAAGTTATTGTGACAGACATTGTTACCTACCCCATGGCTATACGCCACTCTTCCTTGGTAGCAGAGCCCTAATTTTGTTCGGGGTGGTAATGCCTCGACCCACATGATAAATACTATCTAATCTAAGACAACCATAAGTAACCTGTTCCCCACTTTCCCAGCCTCCTCCAACTACAGGTAGTCATGTGATCCAGATCTTGGTGACAGAATTAAGTAAGGGGAAGCGGGCTGTGTTTGTGTGGGTGTGTGAAGAGGGGATGGGAGTTTCCAGCGATGTTTCTGCTTTTCTGATACAAGGACAGATATCCGTGGTGCGGTATATTACCACCTCCCCCTTTCCTTCCTGCCATGAATGTTGAAGTGATGGTTTATGATGGTGTTACAACCTGAAGAGACAGCCTTACCATTTTTGAGCTACTGAACCAATGCCAGAAGCCACTTACCTGCCCACATTTTTGTTGTAGGAAAACAACAATCCCATATTTACTTAAGCCACTGTCAGGTCGCCTGCTATTGAAAGCATCTCTACCAGAGGCAAACATATATGTGTCCAGATGTATACATGTGCGTGTAAGCATGTAGAACATTTAAAGACAATAGTATTGAGATACATGTTGCTGGTACCCAAAGTTAGCTGATTCAATGTCACCTGGATATTTACCAAGTAAAAGCTGGGATGGGTTGCCAATTTATTTCAGGTCATACCTTAAATATGGTAGAGGTTAAAGATCTGGATTTTAAATTTCAGTCAAGTTGATACTCAGGATACCAGTCCCTCAAAAACACTGGCAACATTTTATTGTGGAAAACAATTGCATGTGTATTTATCTAAAGCCAAGTTTAAAAAGAAATCTGCTTTTTATTTTCAATGTTAATCTCATTTTATTTCCTTTTATGAAAATCAAATATATTCTGTTTACATTTTTGGATATTTGAGTAAAGAACAAACAGCATTTACAGAATTCTGCATTTAAAAAATTATTTTTAGATCTTTAAAATTTAAAGTGTTTATGAGAAAAATGGCTTAAAATAAAACTGACATTTAAACTAAAAATGTTCTATTGTACTATGTACTATATAAAATACATCCTGCCATATGAAATATATTATTAGGGTCTAACATTTTAAAATAATATAATACATATATTTTAAATTTAAATAAAATCAAATATAAGTTTTAAGATAATAAAATAATATAGTTTGAGGTACTTAGATTAACAGTTAATTTTCATCAAAAAAAAAAAAGTATGTGCTGTTACTATGTGCCAGATATTGTTATAAAATCTTTATATTAACTCATTCAGTGTTTTTTTTCATCTTCTCTGTGGATTTGGTACCATTTTATTGTCATTCCCATTTATGGCTGTGGATACTGAGGCCCAGAGATGCAGAATAATTCGTCCCTGTAGAGCTAAAGTGTGAACCAAGGGAGCCTGGCTGTAGATTCGGCTCTCTTGTCCTCTACACGCTATAGCCTCCAAAGTTGTATTATGTATCAGACTTCATATAAGCATAGTCACATGACATTGTTAAATTAGGCAAAGCTACATTTCTCAACACATTTCCTCTTCATTCCTTTATCTGGGAATTTAAAGAATTTTTTTTTTCATATATTATCCCACACACTTTGGAATAAATGGATTTGCCACCCTTTCTAACCTTACTCTTCCTAGTAAGCTAAGAAATTAAGAGGTGGAACACTGGTACTATTGTGCACTCAAACAATTAGAACAAAACTCCCTCTGAAGGGAATCCTAAGCCAAAATTCTCACCCGCCTTAAGAATAAAGGACCAGTTGCCCTTTGGGGACGCATTAGGAACCATTGTACTAACCACATGCAGCTTGTAAAACTCCAACTCAAATTCTGCCATTTCTTTTTGGTTTATGGCTTGCATTTCATGGGTGTGGATATTTATTCCATCTTCTGGGGGAACCACATGAGTGTCATCTCCTCCTTTTTCTGTCTTGTCATTGTGACTTAGGACAAAGATGACGACTACTGATCTTACAGATGAAACAAAAGTTTTAGGGAGAGGGGCAGAGTACCCCATCCGTTGTCTTGTTCCAGGATTAGGCTGACCATGAGAAAGGGATTTAAAAAAAAAAAAGCAAAAGGCAGAAGTATTTAAGAGAAGAGAACAGAGTATGAAAAAAAAATGTGGAAGAGGAGCAGGAGATTCAGGGAGGAGTGAGAAAGTCTGCATCTGGTGGGTATGGAGCAGATATGTGAAGATTATTGGAGAAGGGAAAGTCCGCTCCCCACAGCGTCTCATGTGTGGAAACTGCAGTTTCAAAGGAAGCTGCTCAGAACTGGCTCTCTGCTTGGATGCTCCTTAGACATCAAGGAAATAAACAATTAAGCCTAGCCCTGGCCACATCCTTTTTCTCCCGGCATTTATACCCTCTCTCCATTCCCCCAACCTTTGATAGTATTCCTTAAGTGAATCATTCATTTTCTCTTTGCAGCGTCCTGTCCCTGCATCTGCCCCTCTCACTTTTGTGAACGGCTTCTGGGTTCTTCCCATGAAGCAGCCGTCCCTGGACCAGATCCTGCCAGAAAGCTGCTTTCCCAGTTATGAGAAAACCACAAGAAAGTTCCTAAAATGGCGGTCCCGGCTTGCTCCCCACAACTACGTTCTTTTTCTCCCCCTCTCACTTTCAAGTTTTCTTTTCAGTTTTGCAAATGGAACTTAGCTAAGAGGAAGAAGAGATAACTAGCATTAACTTTGGAGCAAATTTCTCAGCGGAGTCACTATGAAGTGTCTGTCGCCCCATGATGTAGACCCGCAATTGCCACTCCTACCTTTTCCTTCCACTCGTTAGCATCTCACAAATTAGCTTCTGCTCCTCTGTTAAGTCTGGCCCCACAGAAGTTTCTCATAGCCTCCTCGTTCATGACTCAGATGGGGACTGCTCATTCCTGTTGTTAATTGAATACATTTTGACCACATCTTGCTTTCTTTCCTCCCCAAATCCTTGTGCAGTGTATTCCTTCCCGATTGTTCCTCCTGTTCCAACTGGTTGCTCTTCTTCTGTTTCATCCTCACAGTGTGGCATCCCTGGGCTCCTGGTTCTGTCATCCTTTCCCCTTCCTTCACCTTCCTTCCTGCTATGGGCTGAATTGTGTCCCCTCCAAAAAGACATGTTAGAGCCCTCGCCTTAGCATGTGACCTTGTTTAGAAACAGGGCCACTGCATGTGTAATCAGCTCAGTTAGCAGGAGGCTATACCGGAGGAGGGTGGGTTCTAGGCCCAGGATGACTTGGGTCCTTAGATAAGAAAGATTTGGACAGAGCTCATACACAGGGAAGGCGGCCACGTGAAGAGGAAGGCAGGGACTGGAGTTCTTCTTCCAGAAACCAAGGAACACTAGGGGTTACCAGAAACTGGAGGAGGTGAGGAAGGTTCCCCCACAAGAGGCATCATGGGGAGTGTGGCCCTGCCAACACCTTGATTTCAGACTTCAAGCCTCTAGGACTCTGAGACAATGCATTCCTGCTGTGCTTAGCCCCGGTTTGGGGTTACTTTGTTTTGGCAGACCTCGGAAACTAGTAACCACTCCCCGTCTCCTCTCCCGACCTCTGCCCTCCCCTGCCTCTTCCCTTCTTTTCTCTTTTCTTGCCTGGTCCCTGGATGACCGTAACATCTGCTCCATGACTTCCATTACCACATAAATTCTGACAACTCTCAAATCTCCTGAACTCCAAAACAAAATTTATTATTTCCCATTTATCTTCTTCCTCTGGGTGTTCTGCAAGACATTCAGAACTAACACGTTTAAAACGGGACTCAGATTTGCTCTTCTTTCTATGTTCTTGTGGTAGATTGTGTTTTCCTACGATGGCTGCCACAAGGTGTCTCACTGTAACATTGTAACTCCTTTCATTCCAAGTCCAGAGTCCCTGAGCCTGGTGGACTACCTTGACCAGTTACGCAACTGGTGGCAGAAATGACTTTATGTAGCTTCTAAGGCCAGGGTCATAAGAATTCCATTCATTTCCACTTGTTTCTCTTTGCCCACCTGCTTTTGGAACCCAGCTGCCATGTGGTGAGAGAGCCTAGGCTACGTGGAGAAGACAGATGCAGGTGCTCCGGTCAGCAGCTCCAAGTGAGGTCCCAGTTCACAGTCTGAACCTCCAAGGATATGAATGAGGAAGCCTTTGAGATGACTCCAGCCACAGCCACCATCTGACGGCAACGCGTGAGAAGCTTGAGCAAGAACCTTATAGCTAAGACAATGAGCCTCCAAAATGATAACAAATTGGTTATGTTATTTTTAAGCCACAATGCATTTATTTGCTCATTCACTTATTCCTCCATCAAATATTACTTACCAATGGCATCCTACCCCTGAGGAAAGCGTGAGCATGTAACCTTTCTCATTTGGCTTAGAGAATCTGAAAACCAAAGCCGTCGTCTTTTGTCTGGAGAGCTCACAGGATATTTGGGGACAACTTCGATACCAAAAATAAAACACATGTTTATGAAGCTAGTTGCTGTAATAACCACTTTGCATATATCGTTACACTTAATGCTCGTAAAGATACTGGAATGTAGATTTTATTGTTGAGTAAACTGTTACTCAGAGATTAAATAACTTGCCCAAATTTACAGTTAGTAAATGGCACTGCTATATTTAGATCTAAGTCTGTTTGGTTCTAAAGTTCATTTTCTCTCCATTGCAGGTCATAATTTCTTCTCCTTTTAGTATCAGTGGTCATCTCCGTGGTAATTGTCACCATCTCCATTTCCATTGTCCACCATTTCCAGATCACCCACATTTCCATCTACCAAGATAGGTATCTTGGTGGGGAGGTGGGGCACTACAAGCTCTGACGTCCTGTCTACCTAACTTTCCAAATTTCAGTTCCCCCAGGTATTTAGTGAGCTGTACTTTATTTCTCTTCCCTTCTCAGTTATTTTGAGCAATTCAGAAGTTGAGTTTTCAGGAGGCTGCGCAGAGAGAAGTTTGAGTCGTCAAACAAAGATGGACTTAGGAAACTCTAATTAAAGACAGTCCTGTGTTCAAATAGGGCATGTCGGGGGGAAGTCACAGCTGAGTAAGTCAGGGCTGTGGGTGTGGCTCTGGCATCTGCGTGTGGGTCTTTGTGTCTGTGTGGGTGAGAGGATGTGAGCACATGTCCTGTCTGAAGCAGAAGTCTGTGACGGAGTGCTTCTGGCTACCGCTGCGTGTTTTTATTGTCTGCCTGTCCATGTGTTCTTAGGTGCACATGTGGCCTCTCTGTGGGTGTGCCCATCCTGTCTGTGCAGGGGTGTCTCTGCGTCCATGTGGGAGTGTGGAAGGAAGAGCTAACTTCTCGATAGCTTTCCCAGACTAACATCCAGAGCCCAAGACTCAGAGTGAAAATGCTGTCAGAAGCTTAAGTGAAATTTGCTACTGATATCTTTTTTTTTTAATTCTTTTTAAAAAATGGAGGTACTAGGGATTGAACCTAGCTAAACATGTGCTCTACCACTGAGCTAGACCCACCCATCCATACCGTCTCCCCACTGATATCTTAACTAGGAGGCTTGAAAAGCCAGGAAATGGAATGAATAATCCACAATGTCCCCCATTCCTCTTCTCTTTCTAGTCTTAAGAGCCTCCTCGCCATCTCTACTTCATCCTTTATCTGTCCAGGTGAATTATTTTTCACTCTGCCTGTGGGTCACTACACTGAATGATTATTTGTGTGTTTCTGCCTCTAAACAGTTCTGTGCTTTTGCCTCTAAAGAGGAAGGGAAGAGCTGTGAGCTCTGGAGAGGACTGGTGGGAGCAGGGTCTAGACAAGGGGCACGGGGAACAAATGCCTGCCCTGCCCCGTTGAATCACTATGTTGACTACATGCCATGTGCTGTGTAATAATACAGCCACGCCCTGGTCCCAGTGTCCCCAAGAGACAGACTAACAACCAAGAGGAGATAAAAGATAAAATAACAGTTGGAATTATGGTAGAACGTGAAACAAATCAATCAAAGAAATCAGCTATGTGAATTGTGGAATATAAGTTCTCTTTGTGCTGTATCAAAGTAAAATTTGCAAGAATTTTGACCAAGGGGAAAAAAAAGAAACAAATTAAGAGAAAAAAAATCTACAAAATCTATGTAATGCATAGCTTCTACTAATACCTGAATCAGAGTTTACCCTTCCTCAAATATTTTAACTAATCTCTACTTTGGCTGGTGACTCTCATTGCCAAAAATGTAAACTTCTTTGTTTTTACATTTCCATGGCTTTTGGATAACTAAAGGAAGTACATTTGAGAGAGAGACAGACAGACAGACAGAGATGACAGGAGAGAGGACAGAAGAGAGGGAGGGATGAAACACGGCTGAGAGATATTGATAGATTTTTCTTCTGCTGAGTGACAGCGGTACAGTCAGGACAGCAGTGGGATGCCTCCTCCTCAGCTGGAGAAATGAGGTCTGCGTCTGTGGGAGGCCGGGAGACCGTCTGTAAGTAAGTGCCCGAGGTGTCTGGGAACACACAAAACTCCAGTTAAGGTCACCTGGGTGTAATTTCAAGCAGGCTGTTCTAGAATGTGATTTTTATTTAGTAATTGGAACCCAGTTGTGTTGTCCTTCATACGGAGAAAGAGCTGAGTGCACAGAAGACAGTTCTGTCTGGACGAATAGAAAAGGAAACTATAAAGGGGCAGTCCAGAGACAGGGAATTAGGAGACACAGACTCTTAATTACTGCAGGGTGTTGAGGGCAATGAATCTTCACCCACAGCCCCGCTTCCAGCATGATGAGGAGATTTTGCTTGAGATCCTGCCCATTTCCATTTATTTTTTATTTTCTGCTCACTAAGTAGCATTTTCACTATGAACAGCTCTGCTAATGAGATGGTAGTACCCTGAATGGGAGAGTGTAATTATTCTAGAACCTAGAAGGAGTACCTCTCTCAGAATAAGTGGAGGAAGAGACAGTCTAATTGGACTGATAAACATCAGTCTCCTGTGAAAGGCTTCCCAGGACTGATGACAATGGAGCCACACTGACCAGGTAAGGGCCAGATCCTGAGCTGTGTCACCTGACCTGGGAGCTGACCTTCCCCTGGAAAGCACTTTGCTGCCAACCACACTGAATACCTAACACTGCTGGGTCATTATTTAGAAACAATACATGCAGGATGGGATAAGGCTTATCAGTTCATGCATATTTCCAACCTTCCTCCTCCCCTGACACTAAAAAGGACTCCGGTTTGGCCTACCTAAAGCTGTTTCTTTTCCCTACTCTGCAACCATAGTCCTGATTTGCTTGAATGATTTTTGAGATTTCGTGATGGAGGACTGAGAGGAAAGCTGGGGAGAGGGGAGCAAGAAGACAAGCTATGTTTTTGTAGGGACTTAAAGGAAATTAGCTGTAGTCTGAGGAAAGTGGACTGAAGGAAGAAAGAAAGAGTCTTGAAGGGCTGTGTATCAACTTCATGGAGTCAGAGGAAACACAAGTAAAATACTTGTTATTTTGAAATTATTTTGTTTAGATGAAATGTAATGCATTCCCTTTTTTTAATCCATACATTTTTTCTTTTTCTTTCTTTCTACTTAAATTCTTTTTTATATTGCAATATAGTTGAGTTACAATATTATATTCATTTTAGCTGTACAACAATAATACAAAATTTTTACAGATTATACTCCATTTATAATTATTATAAAATATTTGCTGTAATCCCTGTGCTGTACAATATATCCTTGTTGCCTATTTATTTTATGTATAGTAGTTTGTACCGCTTAATCCCCTACCCCTATCTTGCCCCTCTCCCCTTCCCTGTCTCCACAGGTAACTAGTTTGTTCCCTGTATCTGTGAGTCTGTTTCTTTTTTGTTGTATTCACTAGTTTATTTTTCAGATTCCACATATAAGTGATAACATACAGTATTTGTCTTTCTCTGTTTGACTTAATTCACTAAGCATAATACCTTCCAGGTCCATCCATGTTGTTGCAAATGGCAACATTTCATTCTTTTCTATGGCTGAGTAGTATTCCCTTGTATATTTGTAACACATCTTCTTTATCCATTTGTCTGTTGAGGGACACTTAGATTGTTTCAATATCTTGGCAATTGTAAATAATACTGATATGAATATTGAGGTGGATGTATCTTTTTGAATTAGTGTTTTCACTTTCTTCGGATATATACCCAGGTGTGGAATTGCTAGATCATACAGTAGTTCTATTTTTAGTTTTTTAGGGAATCTCTATACTGTTTTCCACCATGGCTTCACCAATTTACATTCCCACCAACAGTGTGCAAGTGTTCCCTTTTCTCTACATTCCCACCAACATGTGTTATTTGTGGTCTTTTTGATGACATCCATTCTGACAGGTGTGAGGTGACATCTCACTGCAGTTCTGATTTGCTTTTCTCTGATGATTAGCGATATTGAGCAGCTTTTCATGTTGGAATGCTTTCTTTTAAATTTAACACCCATAAGGATCAAAACAACTGAAATATAGATTTAGAAAAATTTCACATAAATTTTATTGCTTACTATCGTGAATCATTTTCCCTAGAAGTTTGTTTCTTAATATTTTGATTTTCAAGCCCAGGGAACCATCAGTTGTGAGCTATCAACCCACCTTCTCAGACAGCCTAAGATACCACATGTTAAACCAGACTGTTCCCCAGAGCTCCAGACAGTACACCCAGCTCCCACTTTTCACTTGGCTATCCCTTCAGCATCTCAGGCTCAAACATGCCTGCCGTGGTACTCCCCAAAGCCTTGTCTCTTTCAGTGTTTCTTTTCTCAGTCAATGGTACTATTCCATGCCTAATTTTCTAAACTAAACCCATGGAATCTATTGTGACTCTTCCCTCTCTGTTATCAACCTCCCAATTTGCCAATTCTAATTCCTAAATATGTCTAAAATTTGCCCAACTCATCTCCACCCCACTGCTACAACCTTGGACCAAACCCCCTTTATCTTTCACCTGGGTAACTGAAATAACTCCCTAGCAATTTTCTCTGTCTCCAGGCTTTCCCTGACCCAAACCTCCAGATGAAAATCTTGCCACTATTTACTTGTGTTACTGTTTGCCTTTCTTATATAGTTCTCTTTAATTATTAGTCTTGAGGTTTTTTATTTGCTTTGTATGTGTGTTTTATATTGATCATACTCTTGAGTTTTTACAAATTTCCTCTTAATACCTATAGTATGTAATTTTCCCTACCTTTTAAAAAAAAGCAATAAACCAATGCCTTTCACTTTGTTTTACACCACAGAGACCTTCCGCAGGGAATTTTTGTCTAACTACCTGGACTGGTTAGACATACCATGTGGGGCTTCCTTTTGTGTCTTCCTGCATTAAATACACAATTTGCTGGATCCTTTCTTTTCTTTCTTTCTTTTTTTTTTAATTCCTGCAAATGATAGCTCATGAAAGGGTGAATGTGAGGTACAATTTTGTAGTCTTTTCCGGTCTTAAAGTATATTTATTCTGCCCTCAGATTGATAGTTTGGTTATAAAATTCTAAGCTGAATTATTCCTAATAGCCAAGACATGGAAACAATCTAAGTGTCCATTGATGGATAAATGTATAAATAAAATGTGGTATATTATACAATGGAACAATATTCAGCCATAAAAAAGAAGGAAATTCTGTCTTTGGGAGGACATGGATGGACCTTGAGGACATTATGCTAAGTGAAAGAAGTCAGAGAATGACAGATACTTCATGTTCTTACTCATAGGCAGAATCTAAAGAAGCCATACTCACAAAAATAGACAGTAGAACAGTGCTTGCCAGGGGCTATGGGTTGGGGGAAGTAGGGAGATGCTGATCAAAAGTACAAACTCCCAGCACAAGATGAGTAAGTTCTGGGGATCTAATGTATAGCATGATGGCTATAACCACCAATACTGTATTGTATACTTGGAAGTTTTTAGGTAAGTAGATCTTAAATCTTATCATCACACACGCACACACACACACATACACACACACACACACACACACACACAGGTAATTATGTGAGAAGATGGAGGTGTTAACCTGCCTTATTGTGGTAACCATTTTGCTATATATATGTATCAAATCATGAAAAACATAAAATTCTGGGCTGAAAAAAACAATCCTTGAACTTGAGGATATTCTGTAGCATGTGCTTTTACTGACATGAAGTCTGCTTTTCTCGCTGGAGGTTATTCTCCACCCCACCACCCCAGTTTTAATTGCAATATAATTGACATGTAACATCGTGTAATGTTAAAGTGTACATAGTGTTGATTCCACGTGTGTATTGCAAAATGAGTCCTACTGTAGCGTTAGCTAACAGAACCTCCAGGTACAAATTCCCTGGAGGGTTTTATGATCTGCTCTTTTTATTTTTTGTGTTTTAAATTTTTCAGAATGATTTTGCTAGGTGTGACTCTTTTCTCATTTACGTTACTTGGCATTTGGTAGAATCATCCATTTTAAATTCACCCTTCAGTTTGGGGAAAAAAAAAGTCTTGTTTTATTGTTCTGATTATTTCTCCTCCCTATCTATTTTCTCTTCTCAAGACTCATATTTGTTGGATGTTGGATCTTCTGTATTTATCTCTTAGGTCTCTTATCTTTTCCCATGTTTTCCATTTCTTTTTCTTCCAAGTTCTAGGAAACAAACTAGATGATATCTTCCTATCCTTCCACTGAAGTTCTATTCTGGAAACTTGATTTTTAACTCAATCTGATACTGTCTTCCATCATATGTCAGTGAAACTGAATTCTCTGTTACAACTCTGGATTTCTTTCAAACTGCTCCTGTCATGGGTTTTTTATTTGGCTCCTGCTCTTGGCTTTCCCTCTGATTTGCAGTCTTATTTTTTACTTTTGCTTTTGACAGGAGATTCCTGAATGATACTTTGTATGCCACTAAGAGACATCTCTGTAGACACCATAGGGGCTTGGCACCATGTGGACTTCCATGAATACTGCTACTATCAGACCCATGTATTGTCAGCTGATCATTTGTGCTAAAGTGACTCCTTTTACAGAGTAAGGAACATCTTGGAAATCAAATCCCCTCTCCTAACTTTTATTTTGCAATAGGTACAAAATTTCCCCAATCAGGTTTGGTGAAATGAGTGGGTACTTCTGTTAGGTGAGATTAAAACAGCAAGAAAAATGACAGAAGATCTCATGGCCACTTTCTTTCAGATCCTGGGTTAATGATGTGTGGCTTACAAAGCAGACAGCTGTTCACGATGCGGTAAACTCCACCACAGCAGGGATACTGTCTCTGAGCATAAGTTTGGATGATTCATTTCTATTCCAGGCTGTCAGAACATTGATAATGAAATGGATGATATTAACAGCATTGAGAGAAAAGAGCTGCATCTTGTGTTATAGACCTATTTAGCAGAGAAGAAAACAGAACTCCGAGAAGCCTTGACAGAGGTTCACATCTCATAAGTGCCATAGCTTGCATATTCCCACCTCTCTATATCTCCGATACTCTGTGCTGCCTGAATTAACCTTGCTTCTCTTTGCCATTTCAAAGCCATTAGCAGTAGAACATGGCGGTTAACAGCCAGAGCTCTAAAGCCAGACAATTATGGATTAGAAATCCTACTCCATCACTTAGTGACCTTGATTGACACAGTGACCTGCTCTATCACTGTGACCTTAGAAAGTGACTATGCTTATCCAGACCCACATTCTACCTTCTCCACCATTCTCTCTTCCCCAGAAGTCTGACTTCTGCAGATTTATCCCCAGCCTCTCTGGATCTGGGACTTCTGGTTGGTTTTAGCTAAGTTAGATGATGGGAAGAGAATGAAGATGGAGTATTTATTCCCCTATTTCCTCCCTTGGATTTCCCTTAGGCTGGCGGCATCCTTCTACAAGAGGGGATCCCTCACTCGGCTCTCTTTCTGGCTCCTGGCAATCATTCGCCTTCCCCAGGTTTAGGGATGGTGATGCTCCAGCATTACGAGTACCAGGATACTGCATTATCCCTTAAGCTTTCCTTACACCCTGCCTACACTTTGGCAAAGAGAGCTTTTTATTAAAACCCCCTCCAATTAATCTGTTTTTGAGTGCTTCCTCTGTTTCTTGCTTGGACCCCACAAATATATCTATGACACTCAACTTTTAATATAAAAATAGGTATAAGACTATTACTTACTTGTGGATTTGTTGTGAGGATCAAATGAGACAGTGGACCTAAAGCATTAAGCATAACACACAGAAGGTACTTGACTGGATAAGTTTTAGCCATTACTATTAATTGTCACAATATCATTCATTTTAGGTTAAGGTCAAAATTCACCTGCTATTAATTATACTTCCAAGTTCTGTTTTTCTAATATTTATGCATACAGGGTTTTTCCTACATTATCCTGTGGTAAGAAATGTTTATTTCCATCTTTCCTTTCTCATGTTTTGTCTCTTCAACTAAGTAATATGTTTTTTTAAAAGATAACTAGTAGGTAATGCTAAGGAATCATTTATTTATAAACAGGCTGAAAGAGATTCTGGTTTAAATTAAGTATGTGTTCCTATTGCTAATACAACAGTCATGGACAAAAACAGTAAAAATAAACATGCGTGCCTACTATGGGCAGGTGCACTGAAACACTGGTAGCTTAGTGAGTGAATTAATATAGTCTCCATCTATGGAGATAAGAACAGAAAATCTCTTTACAAACAGAATAAATCTAAACCTGCCTAGTACTGTGAAGTTCTGGCAGGAGTTAGTAAGATGAACTGGTTGACCTTAGCTTCCCTAATCTTTAAGTCTATGATTGATCTTGACAGAAAGAGAAAGTCACAGAGAAGCTGCCCGGGGCAGGCCATCCACAAGTACCTCACACCACAAAGTTTTAGTCTTTGTTCATCTAAGTGCAGAGCACAGCTTTGTACAAGGAAGAATGGAAAAACATCTCGGGAGCAGATGTAAGAAAGCCCTCTTTTCTTTTTTAGCAAAAATGTGGTTACCGTAGGCCACCACAGTCAGAACCAGAGGACACCATGCTGGCTAACGGAAACCAGATGCTCTGGAAAAGGAAGCCATGGATAAATATGAATTATTTTCAGCTGAATGACCTTCAATTATCTCCCTTAATGCTGAGCCCCGGTTCTCTGCCATAGTCTCCTTTTGGGTACCTAAGGAAGAGAGCAACAAAGGCACTCCATTATAGAGTGATTTATGGAGGACCTGTATAAGGGTCATCTATGGTATGCGAAAGAGAAAGGGAGGGAGAGAGAGCTGGAGAGCGAGCGAGATGGAGAATTAGCTCAAGATCAAAAATAAAAACACAGGAAATACAGTTTTGTGGGTAGAGTCCTGGCTAGGAGCCAGGAGTCCTGGGTTCCAGTCCTTATTTTGGAACTGATTCATTGTGACATGTTGGACCACTTCAAATTACGTTTATTTTGAATATAATCTCTTAGCCTCAAGTATGCCAAGGTTCTCCCATCATTGCAGAATGGGGCTAGTATTTGTAGATTTTCTGATTTCCAGGAATACTGTGAGACATGATTGTAAGAAGATCCACGTTCCTTCACACTAGCTCAACAGTCCTGATGTTGCTTCCTTTATCTCAGATGCTGTCCCAGGCCCAGAGTTCAGCATCTTGAAGAAGTCAAGACAGCATAGTCATTTTCCTTTCCCCAAACAGAACTTGTTCTTAACCAACTTCCCTTTACCAAACCACTTTTTTCAATGACTTTGCCTTGATAACTGTTGCATGCCTTCTTTTTTGTAAAAAAGGAGCTGGTACTGGTGGTGTGGCAGTAGGAATTCTTTGTAGTAAGAAAACTGTTCATGGAAAATATAATCTTTTAAGAAAGATTCATTTGTAGACTCACCCCATCTTTTTCACTGGATTTTGCTAAAACATTCAAACGAGAACATTCCTGCCTCAAAGCTTCGGAGCTAGTGGGATCATCCGGAGCATTCTTCTTCCAGATACCCACATGGACAACTCACTCCCTTCCCTGGTGCCTTTGCACGAGTCATATCCTTTTGATCAGGCCTGCCCTGACCACCTTTTTAAAATTATAAATTGCCTCAAACCCAACTCCACCTTTGTGATCTCTCTGACTCTGTCCTATTTTTTTTATCAATTGAATCTACTTATCGATTCAGTAGAACTTACCACTTTCTAGTGTACTACGTAAGTTGCTCAATGATTATGTTTATTATTTTCATGTTTTTATCTACTATAGTGTCAGCTCCAGGAGGGTAGTGATTTCTTTTTAATCTGTTCACAAAGCACTTAGACTAGGTGATGGCAAATAGTAGTTATTCAGTAAATACACGAATAAATAAATGGATGATTTGAGAAAAAGTACCTCTAGAGGAGGAAATCCTTTGAGCTATTCTCACATCATCAGGAGGACATTATCTTTCTCTGATCTGTGTCACTAATTTGGATCAGTAAAGACACTCATGGATACTAACTACTATATATAAAATAGATAAACAACAAGTTCATACTGTATAACACAGGGAACTATATTCAATATCTTGTAGTAACTTATGGTGAAAAAGAATATGAAAATGAATATATGTATGCTCATGTATGACTGAAGCATAATGCTGTATACCAGAAATTGACACAACATTGTAAACTGAATACACTTCAATAAAAAAAAATATCTATATATACAAAAAAATAAGGACACTCATGGGCTCTTTAAGAGCTGGGAAGACCACCTTGAAGGCAGAACTTTCAAGGAAAGGTTTGAATCACTTCCCCTTGATAGGCTACATGTGCCTAAAGTCTCTGGTCAGAGTAACCCTTACTGGAAAGTACCCCAGTCCTAAAATATGCCCCACATGTCTGGCATTTTCCTCTACTCACATCTTCTACTTACATCTTCCTCCATCCATCCTGAGACCCTGCAAATGACTTAACCATGAAAGCCATTGGTCATCTTGATCCTGCCTATTTGTTCACACCTGACCTTGAAGTCCCGCAGGTGTCATTCCCCAACTCAGTTCCAGTTGATGTGAGCCTCCCATCCAAGTCTTTGATGACACATTTGACCACACTGTCTTCACCAGGCAGCAGTATTTGTCACATTTAGTAGTATCATGGCATTCTAGCCATAACCTCCATTTTGAAGATGTGTTTAAGTTTTATACCGGTCCAAATTTATCTCCCAACCCCAGTCTTCTTCATCTAACTTACTCTTTGTAAGCTTCTGAAAATACAGCTCTACTTTCATAAGCCCTTGAGTAGCTCCCAAAGACTGATGAAAAAATTCCAAATCCCTTCACTTGCTCTTTAGGGCTGCCTATAATCTAGCCACAGTCCACCTTACCAGCCCTATTATTCACTATGTCCCTATGCACACCTTAAACCTTAGACCAAATGGGACACTTGATACTCATTGAACAGATCTAGCACATTTCCTGCTTTCATGCATTTCTCATGTTGTTAATTCCACTTGGAGTGCCCTCTTGAATTCCTTCCATCTCAGGCCGGGCTTAAGTATCATCTCCTTTATAAAATTACCCAAAAGCGTCCTTCAGTGAAGAGATATTTCCTTTCACTAACCGTCCCCCACCCATAGCACTTTATCTGAATTTCCCTTCTGGCCGTGATCACCTCTGCTTTCAGTTCTATTTATATGTGTGGTTGTCCTTTTTTCTCTCTGTCAGCTCCTCTTCCAACACTGCCCCTAGAGTGAGTTCTCCCTCATCAGGCTGGATTTTATTCATCTTGGTGTCTTCCACAGTTCTTAGCTCCATGCCTGGCACCTCAGAGGCACACAGTTATGAATCTGTTGAATAGATGTTGAATAAGTTTCCAATTTTCTCAGACTGCGTAACTCTGAACTGCCTCCTTGTATCCCTTTGCTCTTATGACACTGTGCTCTTCTGCCATCTGCTTTATTTCCTTCTCTGGTACTTTTTGGCTTCGACTTCACATTAGATCTCATGCTTTAAGCTATCCAGTGAGGAATGTACATAAATTAGTAAAGTCCCCAAATCATTTCCTCATGTATACACTCACCAAATTAGTTAATGTAGTTTTTCTAAATGCAAAAATACATATTCTATTTATAGCTCTAATCTTTGCATTGTGTGTTATGCAGTTTCAAAGTGGGCTCATATTTAATTTCTCACACAACTGTGAAGGTCCAACTGGAAATTCTTAAAGGATCGAATGTGTTCTGATTTCTTTTGGTGATCAAACATACTAAAAACCAATCATCTTGGATGGTCCATGTTTGGTCATATTTTCAAATATCCTCTCCTGGTATAAGAACATGTGTACAAGTTTTTGACTTCAGATATTATGGTTGGTGGTATAAACAGTTCCTATGCTCAGATCCCTTCTTGTTCTTAGGTACATGGGGTCCTGAGTGAGAGGAGGAAATGTTTCATATCACCAGAAAGAGTGAAATAAAACACTCATTGGCTTTGCTGGCATACATTCACTTTGGTAGCCTTTTCTTTCCGCTTGGAGAAAAGTAACTGTCTGAGAATTGACTAACCAACTAGCATTTATTGAGCATCTACTCTGTTCCAGCCACGTACGAAATTAGAAAGACCTCAAGGGATTAAGACTGATTCATCCTTATTATCACTTCCTTTAGTCCAAAAGGACCAAATTTAATCTCCTCATTATAAATTGTATTCTTTGCTATCTACCAGGCACAGTGCTAGGCACTGAGTATATGAAGATGAGTATGTCTGGTATCCGATTTCAAGGAACTTATAACAAAGGAGGAGAGACAGGCAAAGAAGAAAACTTCAAGCATGTGACAGGCTCTGTGCCAAAGATTCCTTCAGGATGTGATGGAAATACCTAGAATGGCCAGCTCAGGTTTCACTTCTTTTTGGAAGTTTTTCCTAGATCTTAAAAAGTGTTAGTAGGAACTCAATATGTGTTTATTCAACAAAAGAATGACTATGAAAATTTAACCACAATGCAAAGCCAAGTGTATTAAAATAGCCAGTGAAGGTTAGAGACAGTGAGTACTGACAGGGTTTGCAGGGAGATTCCTTTGGGATGGGTGGTTTATGGGGACTAGGACTGACTCCCCAAACCCAATCCAATAGACAATTCCAAAAATCTATGGAGATAAAATTCTTGGTCTATAGTCCTATAAGTACCGAGTTGTGGGTCAGCTTATGATGAAGAATGTTCTGCTACCCTTTTCAGAGTTAACACTGGGATAGCTGCCTAGGTGAATTTTGGGGTATGTGACTCTCTGACTCTCTGAACAGAGGTTATATTGGCATCCTGTGCAGCTATGAACCTTCTCTTTCTACTCTTTGTGAGATCTTGGGAAATAAACTCTAAATGAGTGTGGCAAGAAAGCCTGTAAAATGATCTTCCTATGCTTATTAAAAGGTAGTGAAGTCTCTCTAACCCAAAGATGAGTTCTTTGCATCTGGGAAAGAGAGAGTTGGAATCTATTCTGCATCATCTATCATAAACTCCGAGCTGCCGTCCAACAGTTGAATATTTATTACAAGCAACGATTGAAGAGGCAAGAAGAGCCCAGTTTGACTTTCCAGATCTAAGTCTGCGTTTTGAGCCACCACTTAGAAAAATGCTCTGACTTAAGTAGTGAGCCAACTTGATTTGGAACTGTCACCACCAAGAGAGAAAATGTCTGGAATACTTGCAGTGTCATTTCTGGGTAGTCTGTATTTTATGACTTCTCACGCATTACTAAAGAGAGACAAGTGAATATCATGTAGGATGGGGGACTACATGAAACCATTAGTGCTGTCGTAGCAAGCAAAAACAAGACCACCAGGCAGAACCGAAGACCACCCAACACGAAACATGAGCTCCCGTTAGCAACATCATTGAAACTATATGTTCTTGACACTTGCATTTCAGAACGTTGCGCCACCAAGCACGCTGTAGGCTAATTATTGCTTTGTGATGGTATTTAGCGACTCTCACAGTGTGGACCACCAATTCTGGTGTGGGTTTCTTCTTTTTATTAGCACCATCTGAGAATGTCTGTGGTAAAGACTTTGGTGAATTTCGTCTGTCCTGTGGGCAAAGGAATGAAAGGAAGAACAATTTAGTTTGTTAATATGGAAGAGTTCAGCAGCAAAAAGCCCATGACACATGTCTGAAGGAGGCTCCACTGAGGGCTTTTTCCCGTTTTTTTTCCCCCCAAACAAAGCATACCAGAATGTTTTACTACGGCTTCTTAAAGCACACACTGTATGCAAATCGCCTTGCACTCATTTCAGAGCTGCGGTGGGATCCTTCATCCAGCAAACCTTTCTAGTCACTATTTCTATCTCAGACAGACCCAGCTGTCTCCTAGTTAAAAAAAAAACAACAAACAAAACCTAAAACAAAATAAAACACCTTTTTCCCTCCTAGAAGAAGTCGATATGATTGCTCAAGATAAGTTCTTTATCTTTTATTTTATTTTATTTTTTTGTAAAGGAAAAACCAGTCCATTTCTCTCCTTTTCTCCCCTTCTTCTCAGACTTTTTTTTTTTTTTTTTTTTTTTTTTTGCCTTTTTTTCGCTCTATTCCACCTCTGATACTAAGTGTCTTGGTCAAATTTTAAAATCTGAATTCACCAGTACTAATTCTTATTTAACTCATTTATTTCCTGGTGGCAAATGTTTGATTAGTTTTTTATTGTTGATACTTCCTTCTCTTGTTTTCTAGGTTGCTCAGTTAACATTTTGTTGAAGTTTATTTACAGATTTCCCAAGATGTTTACAACCCATTACTCAATCCTTACCTCTCTCACCTTTATAATTCCAATGCCTTTTATATTCAACTTCTTTTCAAGGAAGTTTCCTTTTTTTTTTTTTTTTTTTGAGAGTTTTGGATTCAAAGACAATGAATAACTAATCCTTAAATCAGTAACTCAACAGCTTTGTGTTCTTATTGGAACTAATTGAGAGTCCAGATTTTGTTGTGGAATTGATTTATCATGGTATTTGTTGTCATTGTTCATAAAATCGACCTATAATGGAAGCACCAAAGAAGTACCTTTACAAGAGTATAGAGAAAGGTTAAAATTTATATCTAATGCATAAATCTCTTGAATCAAAGCCTTTGACAAAAATAAATCAAAACTGAGTTATCTTTCACTGAAGCCAGTCTCTAAGGTAGTGTCAGTAGAAGTGAGGCCTTTAAACATGCCAGCCTATTGCTTGAAAAGGAAGCACTACTGTGTTACAGGCAAGATTCTGATCCAATTAGCCTTCATTCAGAGGCGATGCATCTCCTAAACCTTTCCAATTCAACAAGAGCTAAGTACGTAGGCAGCTTACACAGTGAACAACTATAAATATTTGATGAACAAATGGCAGGAGCTATGCGTAACTAGAAAACTCCGTAGGGGGGAAAAAGGCAAATTTGTAAAAGTGCTTGATCTGGAAGAAAATAGCCATGAAGTTCATGGATTTTACAGATGAAGTCCCTGTTTCACTTCTACATATGCATAATTTGTTTTTGGACCCACTCTACGTGCCACGATTTCCAGGAACTAATCCCAAATTGAATTCCATCCTGGAATGCTGAGGTTTCCAAATACTAAATTATTTACCAGTTATGGAACAATCCAAAGTTCTCCTCAATTTACCCAAGCCTTTTCTGACCATCCTTTCCTTGGTATCCTGATCAGAAATTCTGAGTTTCTCATGCTGGTATATAAACCCTCTGGCTTTACTTGTGTGAGTTTATCTTCTTTCTCACTCAAGAGATTCCTCTGTTTTCCCATGCCCTGCATCATTCTTTCATCCGCAGGGGCTGATCTGTCCATTTCCTGTGGGGTAGACGCTTGGCCCAAATGTGTGTAATTATGGAAGTTTCCCCTGGGGTGTGGGATGGTGGGAGGAGGTAATTCTTGGTGCCTGGTGTACACGGTTTGTGTCTCAAGAGAAGAATCATAGAAGATAATTAACCGAGCATTTGTCAAAAATGCTGGCACGTGCACACATCTTTTCGCTCCCCAAAGATTTGCCTCTGGTTTGCTAACCTCAGGACACTGGCCAGCCACATGGAAAGACAGCCAAGCATATCCAGCTCATGTAGCCAGAGGCTGTTCCACTTGACTATCTGGAAATCATTCTTCCACTCACTTGGGAGGTTCTGGGGCCTCTTTATTTCCTCAGAAACAAGGCCCACCCAAATGATTTCAAGAGCACGTTGCAGCAGAGTTTCCAAAGGCGGACAAGCTGTGAAAGTTGGAAAGCTGCAGCTCCTCTCCTTCCCCGTTGAGCGCAGCTACATTCTTTTCCCAACCACATAGGCTTACGGCCTCCCAAGACCTTTCTCATGAAAGGCAACAGAACCCAGTGTCACGTTAAGATGAATGATTAGGTAAATCTGTAGCTACCGAGTATGAGGTTCCTAGTCGAGCATCAGCACTGACCACAGATGGTGAGGGTTTGCCTCTTTCCATCTGTTGTCGGGAACAATGAAGAGAAGCTGGGACTCTGGGTTGCCTCTCAAGTTCTCAGCTCCATTTCTCAGGCAGTGGTGCACGGGGTAGAGGATGAGGCTTCCTTCCCATTTCTCTTTCATTGGTGAGCTGGCCACATTGTGAAGGGAGGCAAAAGGGAAATTCTCTAAATGTTGAGGTTCTACCCAGGTCAGTGCCTGAGCAGAAGATCTCCTTCTCCTGCTCCAAGATGCCTGCAAAGCCAAAGACACCAACGTGAAAATAAATTCCACCTTTCGCTTTGACTTTCTCTTCTTATCTCAGATAAAAATGGCCTTTTTTTTTTTTCTATCAAGGAAATATAATAAACCCGTAAAAGCCTGACTCCTAAAAAATCGAAATTCAGTGGAAATAAACTCCTGCCTGACTGTTCTTTTTTTTTCCCCTTTCATCACTTCATTTCCGTTCTCTAAACTGGAAGCAATATTTCAGTAATGGTCCTACTAGTTTATGTATCTAACCACATCACTTTCTTGCTTTAAAACCTCCAGTGGCTTGCCACCATGTGTAGAATAAGGTTAATGGTCCCTAGCGTGATCTCACACACCTGAACGCAAGCCTTGCCGAATCATTCCGGCCCCCCACATCATCAGGTCCTTTTGAGTTCTGTCCCTGGGCACAGGCTACTCTCTTTGCTTGGAATGCCTTCACTTCAGTGGCCTGCTTCCAAAGCCACTTCTTCCAAATGCAGCTCGGAAGTCACCCCATTCTCAAGCCCTCGCCAGCCATCCCTCCCCCCTCCCCCACTGGCAGAGCTGCGCTTGCTGTTCGCATCGTGGGGTTGCGTGTGGACTTCTTTTATAACGCACCGCACCGCCGTGTTAGGGTATTGTTGTTGTGGCTCATGTTGAGCACTTGCATGTCTTCTTCCCCTGCGGAATGTGATTTCCTTTGGAGCAGGGGTCTTGTACTATTGTCGTATTAACCCCAGGAGTTCCAAATGCCACCGTAAGACGCTTATTACTATTGATGAGAATGAGTGGGTAAAAATTTAAAAGATAAGCAAACAAAGCATATATGTATACACGTGTGGATATGTACAAATTCTATGAATAATACATAGAATCCATTTCCTAAATTCACACACCTTTAAAAATGCTTTCTCTTCCTTTTTTACATCCTGTAGAAGAAGTACATTCCCTCTTCTCTTCCTCTTATTCTCGTTCTTATTTCTTGATTTTAGCTTTTTGTAGAAGATGTTTGGCACCGCCTCCCTCTCGTCACCATCGCTACCATGGCTGTGTTCTTCTGTCGGCGATTCAAGGACCTTGACTCCCGACGAGCAGCCCTCTCTCACGGCTGCAGCTCTCAGTGGGGTCCGGGGCTCCCTCTCCTTGACCCTCAGGTCGACAGGAGATACCGCTTCCCACTGTGGCCAGTTCCTGGGTTATTCTCCCAGCCTCCATCTCTATACATAGTCCCGTCATTAAATGCTTTTCTCCCTTGGAGTGTATCCTCTGTTTCCTGCTTGGACCCTGACTGGTACTGTTCTCAACTTAATGACTTACTGTTCATTAATTTCTTAATTTATAAACTCAGGATAGTCATTTCTTCCTCTTAGTTACATCACGCTGATAACCGTGGGTGCCAGGAGCCAAAAGCTTAGTGACTCCTGAGAAACAGTCCCCATTTTTTTTTAAACATTTTTTTTTGTTGAGTTATACTCATTTTACAATGTTGTGTCAAATTCCAGTGTAGAGCACAATTTTTCAGTTACACATGAACATACATATATTCATTGTCACGTTTATTTTTTGTGAGCTACCACTAGATCTTGTATATATTTCCCTGTGCTATACAGTAGAAACAGTCCTCATGGAAGCTGAAGTTTGTATCTCCAACTTCCGTTTCCTGTCCTATGTCTGTTTCCCATTCAGTCAACAAACATTCAGTGAGCACTACTTGCTCTTTATTCCTTGATTTTTGCTCTTATCTTTCTCCTTTCTGTGGGAAAATTCTTAGACCATAAATCAGAGAACTCTGATTATGGGCTAAGTAATTTTTAGGCAGGTCTCTGAGCCGTCGTTTCCCTATTTATGAAATGGGAGGAATAAACACCACCCTAACAGAGCTTACAGAGCCGCTAAGTCAAATGAAGCAACTTCATGAGTGACTTATAATCATCGCATTTACTACTTGTATTGCTTCTCCTGCTTTCATGGCCTTTGACTGTCAATGTCTTTCCTCCACAGTGCTTCTTTCTTAACAGCTTTGTTTCTTCCTGGTCTTTAAGTTTCCTTTTCTTACTATAATATTCTTTTCATGCTCCTCTTTCACAAGTGGCACCCTCTTCACTGGTCTCTTCAAAATCAATTTTGAAAGGCAGTCAGTCTACACCTCAGCTCCTTTGAGACTGTCCCATTCTTTTTTCTCAGCTGCTCTGTCCGCTTCTGTACCAACATCGTAAAGAATGTTTTTCCCTTCGGGAAAGACGCAGAAGTTTAGAGGAAGGGGAAATTAAAACGTGTGCCTGGAATCAAACAGATGTCTAACTCTCCTTTCAGGGAGTTGTGTTTTTTTGAGAATACGAACCAACAAAAAAGTTTCTAGGGTTCAGTTGATCAGGAACTGAAAATTCTCTTCTCCCTGTGATGCTGTTACAATGAATGGTCTGACAATATGACTAACATTTTATCCCTTTCCTGTTTCCAGTTGTTCTCAGTTCTTCTTAATTTTTAGTTGCTCAATATTTTATTTGTTCAACATTGAGCACCTACTTTGTACCAGACATTTGGATGTTACTGTGTTTATTTCTTTTCTCAAAGTACAGTTCACCTGCAATATTGTATAAGTTACAAGTGTACAACACAATGATTCACAATTCTTAAAGATTATACTCCACTTATAGTTATTGTAGAATATTGCGTATATTCCCTGTGTTGTACAACATATCTTTGTACCCCTATGTTACCCCTCCCACCACTGCTAACCACTAGTTTGTTCTCTGTATCTGTGAGTCTGTTTCTGTTTTGTTATATATATTTGTTTTATTTTTTAGATTCCACACATAAGTGATATCATACAGTATTTGTCTTTCTCTGCCTGACTTATTTCACTTAGCATAATACCCTCCAAGTCCATCCATGTTGTTGCAAGTGGCAAAAAGTACTGTGTTTTCAAGAAAGGCATGGTCCTCACTCCCAGGGAGCAAACAGTCCAGTGAAGATAAAGAGGAGCATGCTGGTAATTACAAGACAGGTTAGGGAGACACATGGTGATACTTTCACAATATCCAAGGCAGTGCCTTGGATATAGTATGTATACTATAGTACAGGTGCCCAGTAAATATTTGTTGAATTTATGAACACACTTTGAAATTAAAATTGAATAGGGAAATGGAATGGGGTGTTGGAACAGGCAAAGGAAGCAGCACATGCAGTGACCCAGTGACAACAGAAAGCATAATAATTATGGGGAACTGCAGGTTTCTTTTGGCAAAGGGTTTAGAGTGAGGAATGGGTGTAATGAGGACTCAACACTC